>NW_028297127.1:18981479-19320430 GCF_055798465.1 Pogonomyrmex barbatus
AAATGTATCGATATTGATAGTTTGTAAAATATAGTTATCGAGAACGGGGTGCTAAGTTTAGATTGCAAATTGGAACTGGCAAGAAAAGTGTACTTTCTCGGGGCACCGTTAATGACTCGCGATTCACGCGATCGGCTGGTCCAGGATGAAGTCATAAACTCTGCAGCAGGTGCACGATCCGATGCTTATCTTCCCTGCTCGAAGGCTTAATACCAAACTAACTAAAATGCCTTTTTGCTCTTACTTTGTTTAAACATTCAACGAGCCTATGATGAAGCGATAAGAATTAAGCGTGTTTCATTCGCGAGCGATCATATTTTATTCTTAATTACTTTCGCAATAAATAATTTAACCATATTAAAATACTACGAATATCTATCGACTATCGATATTTTTAATTTAATTTGTTCTTTTCTCAAATTAAAAGTGATACAAAATACAAATTAGAATATCACCCAACGATATATATCTGTCTTTGTGTGACACCTTTTACATGTACAGGTGTCCACGCGCCTCAGCACTGCTTTGAATTAGTCGGTACCTTTACTATCGCTACTAATTTTCATATTCATTAGACAGATCTTGGGATTAGCATGCTAATTGCAGTAATGAGCCGTGGCATAATGCGAAGACTGTTACATCCTTTATCTGCGTCAGTCAGCAGCTACCATACGTCACCGTCCAACCGTTACACTCGATTTCGATTGCAATCTTGTGAAAAGTCGTTGCGTCTTTGACCTATTTAGTTATAATCAGCTATATATTTCCGCTTTATGTTTCTCATCTTTCTTTTTTCCTTTATATTATATTGTCCCACGATAATGATGTCGAATCTTCTTTAAGAACTTAATTATGGGAACAATTATGATTTTAATTGCATTTACATTCGTCTGATTTTTCTAAAAATTGGTAGTCACTTATCCCGACCCGTTTATTAAAGATCAATTGATTTATTTCAAAACATTGAAATTACACATTGCGCTCACGTGATCACAACTGAGTCGCATAATTTAAGACGGCATTCATCTCATAGGACGCACCATTCGCTACACATCATTTGTAATATTAAGATATCTCTATGTTTTCGAAAGGGCGCGGAGAGAGAGAGAGAGATTGGTCGGGAAAGGGATTCGCTTTCCCAAGCTGGCGCAAAACATCGCTCCGTCATCGACCTCCAGCGTCGAAGGTTGAAAAGTGGCCGGCGTAAAATGCGCGCATTACTACTGTACGGCCGGCGAGGTGTACGTAGGTTTCTATGCGTTATAAAGTCGCATAACACCCGTTAGGCCCACCCGTCGTTCCACGTGATGGGACGTAATTCCATTCGCCCGCTAATGCGACCCATTGATTTACTGGCGAGTGCTCGGTTACCTTCCGAGAAGCTGGAGTGTTGGGAAGAGCCCGATTTCGCATTTCGCCGCCGAATGGATTTCCCTTTTACACGCCGAAGAAGCGAAAGGGTACTCAGCCGGCTTCACACGACTTCACGCGCGGTAACATCAGATTAAGAAGATCGTGTGTGTTTGTGTTTTCCCTAATAAGGAGCCGCGTGTGGAAACACTATCCGCGTGCGTGGAAGACGACGGGCAATAATTCCTCTTTTACGCACTAGAGTTACGCAGGTGATGCATAACGTAGCGTCACGAGGCGAGTTATCGCTCGATTGAGTGCTTAGAAACGACGTGGAATTATTACGAAAGATTGGACAAGCTGTGTAAAGAGAATACGCCGCGCGTCTCTAACGGTTTTTTATGTGCAAGACAAGAAAATTATGATTATAATTAAATCACATTATTTTTCTCAATTTCTAAATTATTTTATATAAAAACGCATTTTATGATTTTTATTGCGAAATCATCTCGAACATTAAAAAATATAAACATTATTATTTTTCCCAATTAATAAAATAAAAGAAATCCGCATATAGCGGATTTAACGATGCATAGAGCGGTTAATTTTTGTAACGCCCGGAATAAACCATATGACACTCGACGTCGGACCCTCCAGAGTTGAAAGAGTTCGAACCTCGCGGAACGCAACGATCGAGCACGCAACGCGAATCCGAAGCGTGGCTGGAGGTTGCGCGCTATATCCAGAGACGATTTCCAGAGAAGCGCGTAATCGCGAGCGGTTCTTCCGCCGCGGAATCGTGCGCGGACAGGCGATTCGGGTAGTTCGGTTCATTCATAAACGGCCGTCCGCGATTCGTTTCCGTGCGACTCTTTGCTCGATCGAGCCCAAGCGAGACGGTTGCGAGTGTGCGTGCGTGCATGCGTGCATGCGTGCGTGCGTGCGTGCATTCGTGCATTCGACGGTTGCGCCGCGCGCGGCAGGTGTGTAGGTGTAGATCGCGCTCCGTGTACGGAGTCGTGACGGTCGTGTAGGTGCGTGTACGTGTCTCGGACGGGCGTGTGTACGAGCGGCGTAAGCCGGTCTACTTGGGTGGTCCGTCGAAGAAGGGACCGCACGCAGCGGCCTGCTTCCCCACCAGAAAAACCACGCCGTCTCCCCACTCGGATAACCGCTCAAACGGGCCTCGCACACTCCGTGAGCGCGGCTCGTACGGACGCGCTGACCGTCACCTCTGTGTGTGCGGGCGCAGGGGAGACGGCTGGAATATCTCTCAATCTAGCAGGCTGAATTCCGGCCGACGCGCGTTTCACCGGCGAGAAGGAAACTAGGCCGTCTAAACGATGAAGCGCACGTACGCTCGATTCGCGACGCCGATCCGCGCGCCCGCTGACCGCTGCTTCGTGCTGCTTAATTAATTAAATAGAGTGTGACCGCTTATACCGACGACCACGCCGCTCCAGAATATCGGCGGGGTCGCAAGTCCGTCGCGAGGCCTCGGATCACGATGAATTCGAAGCGACAAGTCTCGGCCGCGTGATGGATTTGCACGTCGCTCCGCGACGAAATTTGATATGCGATAGGACGTAATGTCGCGAATGTTGATTAAACAGTTTACGTTTTAATTAGAAGATATCCTCTCGATACATTCGGATAATTAATCAGAGATTCGCCAAAACCTTAACTCATTTAAAGGTACGTATAATCCGCACGTGCTCGTGCATTGTCTACGTGTGTGTTCGCGCACACGTAGACGAATGAGAAATCACATCTTACCACGTGTTCGTGCATTCGTGCTGCTGTTCGTTTCCTCGAGGGAAAGGGATCGATTGATCGATCGGTACATTAAGGTTACGGAGCCCACGTGATCATGGGCCCACCCCGTCCTCTCGATCAAAGTCGTGAATCCTGACTCGGGATCCTGCCCCGACTATCCCGAAGGAAATCCAGATTAAAAACCGCCTTTGTTATCAGATCGTTCTTGTTAAATACTCAGTCTTGTGATAAATGGCGGCTCGAATTATCGTATTGTCTTTAAGGAAGTCTTATCATCTTCGTTAGATCGCGAACGTGCATCACTCTTGGACATCTTGAGGCAAACACTTGCACTCGCGAAGAGAGCAGAATTCATTTTCACCTTTGCGCTACCGATTTTATTTCTGATTACAGTCAAGAATTAAAAAGAAAACTCTCTTTCTTTCTCGATCTTCAAAATTTAATAACGATAATGACCTTTTTTACATTCGATCATTTTATTCATGAATTAAGTCTGAAGATTGTCGAGTAGAGATTTATATTTCCAAGACTTCCAGACTCTCCCCATAAAATGCGTGTGGGAGTAAACTCTCCGTTGAAATGTTGCCAACTCGATTTACGGGCGAAGTACGCGCTTGTCACCTTCGTAAGTCGACGCGTGCAAGTGAGTTCAAAGGTCAACGTGTCAGTGAGTGGACGATGTGAATGATATATTTGTCGTAACGATCCAGGGAACTTTAATCGACCCTCGCATCCGTAAACAATCGAACCGATGTCGAGCAAGCCATCGTGCAAAGTACGACACAATAAACCGGTTAATTTACAAGTAAATCAGCGTTATTTATGTCATAACTAAGCGGCGCAGGAGAATGAATGGGCGCGTAAAAAGCGTGCTTTGTTGGACGTATAGAAACGAAAAAAAATATGATAACTCAAGACATTATTCTTGCTTTTCGTGTTCATCAGCCGTGCGTATGCCTATGCCGTTGAACTTTACTACACGCGTCGATAGTCAGGCGTGGTAAACCGGCGTGGTAAATCGTTTTATATGCAAATTTTCCACTATTTATATCGCATGCGAATTGTAATGACTAGTCACGAGCGTGCGAGTGCTTTGAGTTCGCTAACGTCATTCTTACTTCTCTTGATGATTACGTTGTCAAATACGAGATTCAGTCGCCCACCGGTGATGAGAGAGAGAGAGAGGGAGGGAGAGAGGGAGAGAGAGAATGTGTGCGCACGCTGTAGTGGTCTGCTATGTTTCCGCGCTATAATCGATAATTATTTTAATTAGCGTCGAGATAGCATAAATTACGGTAGAACGCTAACGGTAACATCGATCCAATGACGAATCTCTCAATTATCTCGTGTCACTCAACTCGGTAAAGTCCATCTTTCAAGATTGATAAAATCATGCGTGTTAATATCTCTATTTAACGCATTTCTACGGGAATCGGGTCATCAATTATAATAGTACTAGAATCTAAGAAATATCACATAGGTAACAAGGATTTGTAGAGAACAGTGCTTGTACGCAAGGTGTCAATTGTCACATTGTAACAAATTGGAATTAGAAATTAATGCAGTTATCTTTTTCTATACTTCTTGAATCATTAGGAACGAAAAAAACCGTGTATTTTTTTTTTTGCGGGACGTCATCGAATCCACATCTTATACGCTTCGGTCGAGGCTAATAAAGCGATTTCGCTTGGTGCTCGGTTCAAGTATAGGCTGTCCGTCGGTTTAACCGAACAAAACCAGTCCAATGTGGCTGACAGTGCAAACAGGCCCACAATTTTCTCAATGACCCCGGTACTTAACCAAAGTAACTGCTAGCAATAAAGGACCTGGCGATTAGGTGGAGTACCGTACCCGCGGGTCTTCCTTGTAGTCAATCCTCGAGAAGTCAATCGTAAAGGACTCGCGTTCGATGACTCGGCTTACTCGTCAGCGAAGAGTACCTCGGATGCTGAGGTAGCCTCCTTTAAATGCCTGTGTTCCGTAATTGAGTACCCTCGCTCGCGATTAACGCAGACATTTTGCGAACAAAATTCGCTCATCGCGCTGACCATTGCGTGCCCCGCATCATTTTTCTCGCGTTGATACGCACATCTAAAATATACGTTAGATATATCTTGCTCGGTTTTTAACAAGTGAAGAATATTAGCGTGCGTCAGGTAGTGAAGCATCCTCAACCTCTTTTTCACCCCGTTTTTCTGCTCACATTTATTTTTCTTTCTTTTGATTGATGCGTGCACGTGTCTTGGCATATATATATATATATATCATCTTAATAAAATTACAACTATCATATCATTACTAGTCTACGGATATTTTCCGCTAATTCATTAACGTCATACTATCATCGTGGTCCGTGACCGTCGCAGTCGTATCATCAGATATCTTCATTCCTTGCAATAAAGAACCTCTCGACCACGAGCTCGGTTTCAGACAAAGTCCGCTAAATGAGATCGCAGAGACAAGACCGGTGTGGCGTTTCGAGTTTTGGAAGGGTAAAAAACGAGCTGTCGTACGCGTGTGTCGCGGTGGACCCTCATCTCGCGGGACAACAGATTATATAAGGTCGGAGAGCCCAAGAGAATCCATTATATCGAGTACGATATCTTCGTACTTGGTCGTTAGAGAGAGAGAGAGGGGGAGAGAGAGAGAGAGAGAGAGAGAGAGAGAGAGAGAGAGAGAGAGAGAGAGAACAATTCGCGACCACGAAGAAGAGCACGAAGAGCGCACTCCAAGAAGAACTCGTTACGTTACGGAATGGAAGAGTGGACCGTAAAGTGGCCTTTGTCATTGGAGACTTCCTTGAAACTGGTCGCCGATCACTTTAGGTTCATCGAATGCTTCTCCGTGCCTCGGTACGCTGGCAGGACTTTAGGTACTTTTCGAGAGCAAGTCGTCCGCTTCAGCACGATAATCGTTGCAATGAGTCGCGTGATTGCCAGCGGCTCGCATCGGAGCGAACTGCCTCATTTCATTGCTGCCGAGAAACAAGAGACGTAATTACAAGTTTCGCTTACCATCGGATGTATCATGCGAAAAGTAAGTCCTTCTACGAAGACACTTTGGCACGAATGATTCATTAGCGATAATCGCGCGAGCGAGCGAGCGACCAAAAAGGAACTTTGCCCGCAATACCTTTTTGGGCTTTTTTCACTTAATTAACTTAAGCTGAGACGCGTAATTTGCAAAATGTCCGTAATTTTTTTACAACCAAATGTCAATTCGTCAAATGTACAAAAAAATTAGAGATAGTGCAAGCCGTTTTGAGTGATTAATAATATACTTTATATCGATAGGGGAGTTTGTATCATGTGTTAAAATTGCTGCCCTTTGGCAGCCATATAATCATGAGATACTCGAATGATAGATTACAGATTGCACCGTTCATCTGATAAGAGGTACATGTGCCTATCGATGTCTACGTTACGTTGCACGTTGTTTCATGAACTTGATATTCACGTCAGACAAAATGCTCTTCGCAATCAGAGGATTAGAATGCTCTAAGAGCGTTATATTCCAACAAGAGCTCATTGCATAACGATATAAAATCGCTTTACGATAATATTGTCGTGCTTAATAAGTCGATGTAGTAAATCGACGCTGTCCTGACAAGTTTATCTCATACGTGATGTGGAACAAATCCCATAAACGAACAGAACAAGTCGGATACTTTTTAACGAAGAGTCGCGATTCGCAAGCAGGATGATCGACCGATAACATGGACGAAAGGAAGAGAGAAAGAGCAGTTGAGACATATTAAGTCGGGTTCACGTGTACATCAAAGAGGCGTGACTTCGTGCCTCACCTGTCCCCGTCGCAACTAATTGTGGAACACGAGTGACGTTGCATTGTCCGTGCTGTGCCATTCACAAACCCTAAACTGTCGAGGATTTTCGTATTCTCACTTACTAACCACCTACACAAATTTTTCTCGACCGAGAATTTATGGATAGCTAATAAATGTGATGTCGCGCGTCTTTAACAACAAAACGGATAAATAATTAAAAACAATAAATATATAAAAGTGATTTTGGACGGACACATTTTGAACGTGGCATAAATCGATTTTGAGAACATACGGACAAATAAAACGATATAGAGCAAATTTTAATATAATCATATTTAATATGTATGTTTTTTTTTTTCCGTATGTTTTGATCATATTTAACATGTATGTTTTGACTGCGAATGCGTTACGAGCTGTGATCTTTCGTCGCTTCCGTTTCGATGTTCGCGCCGGTCCTTTTGCGCGATTTCGCCGACTGCAGCTGCAGCTTGCAGCGATCGCGGCAGCATTGACCCGTGCAGTGGTTTCGTCTCGAGGAAAAAAGAAATTCGCCGCTGCCGGACTACTGCGTGGGCGGAATGCATTCTGAGTCCGGTTGCAATAAAGTAATAAGCTTCTATAAATAGCGGCACGAAGCGGCATGGAAGGAACTCCGTAGAGAGAACCATGGAAGCATGGATGAAGAGGCCTGACCGCGAAAGTCAAGAACATAATCATAGACTACGATCAAGCGGACTCTTCGTTCTGCGCACACATTCCTCTCTCTTTCTCCCTCCCTCTCTCTCTCTCTCGCGCGCGCGCGCGCGCGCGCGCGCCCCAATGCGTTCATCCTCTTGCATTGAAAGGCGACGGAAACATCGTATAATTTTCTTACGGACCAATTAATGTAACTTCGCCACCCATGCTGCCACACTGTCGCAAAAACGCGGGTCCGCCTGAGCCGCCCGGTGTCTGAGCTTGACTTGGAAATGAACGGCCAAGTGGTGCTCGATAAAAGGAAGAACGTGTCCCTGATGTAATTCAGTTCGAGCGGAGCCGTTGATTGCGATTGCGCTCGTTCCCTCTGCGCGTTGTTTGGTAGTAGAAAATCGCACCGGCCTTCTTTCCACCGGCAATAGACGGCAGACTTACGGCAAGATTACTCGCGGCACCGCGTGATTTATCGATTGCCTTGACGCGTTCTTGGAACGTACGTTCGGAAAACTGCCGATGCGATGAAGATGAATGATAGACAGTTGAAAATCGGATAATTGAATTCACTAGCTTCAACGATTAATTTAATCCTTTCAACCGGCGAAACTTCTTTTCCGACGATAGCGACATGCCTTACGTTAATCGTTCACCTTCGATTGTCACCTATTCGTGTAAACGTCATTTTCATTTATGCTATACGTGATATCGTAGTTTCATTCAGCGAGTAATTTCATAACCCCGAGTCTCCGAAACCCAGGGTTATTCGTGAAACAAATCTGAAAAAAATCGCACGAGCCAGATTGACTTCGATAAATGTGGGAGAATATTATTGAACGCGCTGCTGATAGGGTAAACCATGCGGGATATCGTGCGGTTCGTCGTTTCAATCGATTAATAGTATTCAGGAACGTATTCAGAGTCCGGGCAGGCCACCCTGCAGTCGACTTTCGCCACACACCTTGCCGGGATCTCGCCGTAGGCAAGAAGGCGGTCGGCGTCTCGGCTCATTAAAGCTAATAATATGGATTTACTAATCTCTCTACTCTGCCGGACGGATATATCCCCCGCGCCGTCTTTCCCGGCTGTTTACTCGTCTTCGGTCAACCTCGATGAATTACGAAATTCGCAACTTCCACGTCACGCAGTCGGTAGTTCGAGTTCGAATATCTCATCTCTCTTGTATTTTCGAGAATGTATTTAAAATGACCAAAGTAATAAAAGTTTATATGTATTCTTCGGGTGTTACATAGATTACCTTAACGTAAAAAAAAAACGCAAGAAATATAATATTTAATTGTTTGATCGTTTGATCGAAAGTCGTATATTTGTCGCGTGGAAGGACCTTTGAAGAAAGGCGTATAATGTACTTTTCAGAATGGTAGTTACTCTAATCTATCACGGTGAATTTATCGTGAAACGTGTTAGAAGACTGTTTGTTACCTGCGTGACAAATTAACTCAAGTCCTAATCTTTCTGTTTTCTGGGAAAAAAATATAATACATGATGAAAGAGAGAAAGGGGGATATAACGCGAGATTTCAAGCTTAATAACATTTAACCGCCCCCCCCCCAACATCAGTTAACGCGCTTGTAAGAAATTTATTACGAATAATGTGTGCTGTATTGTTATGTAAAGTTTCCCGCGGAAAAGTTAATTGGATTATAACATATTATCATCGGCAAGAGAAAAAGTCGCGATACGTACGAGAAGAAAACTGATAATAACGTTCCAGCAGCTGAAAACAGTTGAGAACAAGATTAGATCGCGGATTAACATCATCGCGAGAATAAAATTATATAGCGTTTCGAAAAAAAACTTAAAATAATGCGGAGCTCATATATATATATTTTCGCATCATTTTTAATCCACTCGCTCGTTTTCGATAACAATTAATCGTACGTGATTAGCCGGTTTTGCTCCGAACGGTTTAGTTAATAACATGTTATTACCTATGTACACTAGAGAAATATCGCTCGAACGTGCCTGGAACTCGGAGTAAAATAGCCGAATGCAAATCGCGCGAGAGTTTGACTCCTACGTAAGATAGGTCGTGCTTTATTGCGATTACGAGCGCGATCGTCGTAAAGTACGCCGGCGAACGTTGGCTATTTCCACAGCGGATGAACGTAATGACACAAGTGTGTGTATGTGTGACGTATAGGTACCTGTTTCCTCGGTCCGACGGTCTCAACTATTACTCGAAGGCTCGTAAATTTCGGACTCTCGAGCAATCACGCGAGCGTACCGCGATTACGTAAAGACGAGCGGATATTTATATCCATGAGCACCGTATCGCGGTAGAGGATACCCACAATCACTTGGTTCGTTGAAAGGTCGATCATCGACCTGCGCTTTACTCTCGCCTACCTCTAACCGGGTTATAGCGCGGAAATAAATTCTTTATTTACCGCGATACTCGCGCACGTACATTTCGATAATACACGCTCTCGAAAATATGTGCCGTGAGACTGACCAGGTTCTTCAAGCGTAGTACGCTTGAGTAAGACTGAGACATTTGTTAACAATGTTACGAGCGACGTTATACTTCAGGGCTGCTGTTAGCATTGTATGAATTGTTAACGTTGCTTTACTTAGATCGCCGTGTGTTGTCGTCGTTGAGGTGGACACGCAAACCCGGAATTATGCATAATTTGTTTTCTTCGAGGTTCTCGAGTTATTTTTAATAGCGCAATTGTCTTACGGTTTGTATCAATATCTTTTAACTTTTATGAATAAATCTTATCACATCTCACTCACGTTCGCATCTGACACATTTCGCAGAAATGTGAATTATGAACTTGACAGGACACCCGCGTTTTCTCGCGACGTTAGATTCTTTCGAGACTACAAACTATTTTTGCAAGCCAGGGAATCTTTGGGGGTGATTCCAATGGGGAAAGTCTCCCTCTGTAAGTAGGCTCTATAAATTCATTAAAGCAAACCCTTCGACGGTGTCACACTTCGCAATGTCGATCGAATTCCGGGCATAGTCGTCGCGAGGATCTACAGAGTCATTTTTTCGCACCACGTGTCCCGCCCGGGGTATACGTAAGGGTTCGGTAAGTAACCCTGCCCTGGTGGTGTTCGCAATTGATTTATATTATATTTATATATCCGTTCTTTCCTTCAAAAGCGTTAAAGCAAATGCATTTTTTAGTTACATTGTATTTCTATCGTATACGTAACGTCATCACGATACGCAATTATAGCGTGCATAATGTAATAAACTCAGAAGAAGAATATAATAATACCATGTGAAATGACTCGGGCTAGGCAACGATTAAACCTATCGAATTTTTATTCAGAACGCTGCCGTCTTTTGCGTTCCTGCGAGGAACGCTCGAACGCTTTAACTTCAGCTAAATCCGTAAAGTCAGTCGTCCACGCAAAACTTACTACTTAGCTACTTTAGCGGTCGGATAATCTCCGATACTTTATGTCCCTCCAGCTCCACTCTCCCACATCTCTCGCGTGTGTGACGTCGCGAGTTCAAAGCCGTAAACGCGTCTCTCGCGATGCGGTGATGTCTAGAAGGAGGTAACGAAAGGCATGAACGAAAACTAACCAAGAGTCGTAGAACGGGAGGGCGGGAGGATACATAATCGAGAGGGAGAAGGTTTGCAGTAATTACGTAAGAGAATCAATTAAGCCCGCGAATACCTGAAGAGCTATATCCCATCCACCTACCTACCAAGGGTTATTAATGAACTCGTCAGATATCCGTTAAATGTTCCCAGCTCGATAGTGTGGCCTCTCACTCCCCCCCCTCCCATCCCCTCTCTCTTTCTCCTCTCTGTGTCTCTCTCCCTTGTGCGATTATTCGTAGATTCACCGCCGTTACTTTGTAGGCAATGAGGACGAATCGGTAATTAATATTGGAGCTCACGATGCTGGAGGGTGATTGCCGGGGTCTTTAGTAGATGGGCCACTAGGGTGGGTCCATCCGGTGGCGCCGCCCTTGATATATCAAGGGGGTGTCTACGTAGATAGATCGGGGGTTTATCTTATTTCCACGCTGAACACTTAAGTTTATTGGATTTTATGGCAAACATCGTCGCTCGGCGGAAAATTGTAACTGCCGTGGGGAGTATCGAGTTGTGAAATGACGTGCTCCGCTTGAGCGAGTTTTGCTGTTTTCGGGTCGAGGATTATTTTTGTTAGGTTCGTAAAGTAGTCATGTCGATGTAGAGAAAACTGCATGCGCGAGGATTAGTGTTCATTTTAGAGATTGTAGTAGTCGAGATTTCTCACACAACTGCATTTAGATTTGAATGGCATTCTCGCGGTAAACACCTTCTCGAAGATTAACGGATCGCCCAAGTTGTTCGACTGCTTTCTATTTTCACACGAATCTTACGGTCGTTAATTTTGGTCAAAAAGTCACGGAGTTTTTCTCCCTACCTGTCCCTGCACGATCGACTTAAGCGCGCGGAATTTCACGAACCTCACAATTTCCGACGGACGAACGTCGTTATAATAAATTCTGCGATTGTGCAAAACTCGTATCGCGCTGTAATGCGTTTAAATAATTCAGATTAGATAATCGGAGGGATAATCGTGCGTTTATACCGCGTGTATTCAGTTGCAACGCAATTAACTTCTACGGGCCCGCACGGCCGTGATTAATCGAGACGCGTCCATGAATTTATGGATTTCATTTAATATCTCAATGCGCGCCAGGAAAATATAATTGAAACACGGCCTTGCCGATTGAAAGGCAAGCATCGGGAATGAGCCGGGAATTAAAAGGTACTTAACAGTATGACAAAGTAATTAACCATAAAGAGAAACTTTAATCAGATAACGTACTGCGGCGCGTAGAGTTGACTGCACTTCGCCACGAACTCACGATATAAGTGCAATGGTATAAATCTTACGTGTTTCTTTTATGAGCTCACGGAATGTTCGGTGCATTTTATAATGGCGATTGTAGCATGCTTGTCAGGAATATTATTAACATTTCAATCGAAGAAAACGGACTATAGATTAGCGTTATACGCGTAGTCTTCATTTGTCTTTTCGCTATTTTCCAACTATCAATCATAATGACATAAAGATAAAAAAAGGTTTATATCGCGAATGCATACGCATAATTCATGATAATTTTGTTTTTTTTCCCTTTCTTCAATATATAATTGAATTCTGAGGTAATAAAGCTTATATTATAAATTGATGAGATGTTAAGTTTCTATGATCTAACTTGAAGATAATAATAATTATTATTATTATACAGTCGTCGGTTCTCGGGAGAAATAAATAAGAGAGTAAAAGTGAGATAGAGAAGTTTCAGCTCGTCACGAGGTTCGAGTTCGGAGGAAGACACGTTCCGCTGACACATGTGCAAAACGTCTCCTCGACATCGGCGAGGCCTCTGGAGCAAAATGACGTAACGATACCTCGCTAACGACGTAAGCGAGATCCTCGACGAGCGAGATCCTCCACGTCGATCTACAAAGAAACGCAGGAGGATGCCATCCTAATCGCTCGAGCACGGAGCAGAGTCGATCACACGCATATATACGTGTGCATCACACGTATATACGTATATTCACGGCCTCTTCTTCTTCCGCGCGCACCTTTATCTCTCCCTCGCTCTAACGACCAGTCAGTCACTCCGGGATAAATTATAGCCGTACGGAAGGAACAGAGGCCGGTTTTTCGGGCCCAGTAGTGTGGGTGGGCCCGTCGTGTCTTCTCGAGCGCGTGTGCGCGTACGTACACGCATACGCGTACGCGCGAGATAATGCGTGCGCGCATCGGGAGAGTACACGCTTACGTGGTATCGTGTCGCGCGATAGTCCCGAGCAACAAATTTCCACCTGACTACCGGCTAACGATTTCAGCGTGTGATCATCCGCGATCGGATATTTTTGATCTTGCCAGCGGCTTTTTGTTTCGCCTTCCCGCGAAACCCGCCCGACCGGTTACGACTACTTTCCTCCCGATTAAAGTTACCTTATCCTTTTCGCTTCCCGGTAATACGTCATCCGTCATTGCGCGCGCCGATCTTGTCGCACTGTCAGCGACACGTGAAATACGCATAGCTCGGTGTCGATGATGCAAGCGACGTTTCTTGCGCCGCCGCGTTTTTCGCGTCGCCGCCGCAATTTTGTTCGATGGTATGCCCGTGATAATTGACGAAAGGAAGGTGTTCCTACGTGCCGCGGGACGTTACTCGGATTCCAGCTACCCGAACTAACCATTTCTTCCTGTACGATTGAGTACCCGTTCGCGGAAAAGCGAGGCTGAAACAATTTTATCACCGCGATATGCGTGTTTTATACCTATCGTTGTTGTAATCATCCGATTTTTTAATTGTAAAAAATGAAGATTATTATCTTCTTATTCAACTTTACTGGAAATAAAATTGAGAGCTTATTGAGAAGCTAACCAAATCATATATCATCGTGTAGAACTATAAATCGCATTTTTATCAATACATATCTCCTTAGATTTGTAGGGTAATTTAATTATTTTCTAAGAAAACATGATTCTCCACTTGTCTGTCCTACGTTTAATTACATGTGTGACATGCAAAATGTTACGTGTATCATATACGCTGTATTTTATATTACACATCATCTATGGGGACTATAGGATATATTTTCTTTTACAAAATGTACATATGCATTGTATGCTATAACTGAAATAAGAGCAATTGAAAGGCAATTGGTCACGCTATGTGTAAATGTCACTCGTGAACAAATAGTATAGACATTAAGATATAATGGCATTTTTATTGCAGGTTGTAATAATTGACAGTTCGACCGTAATGCACGATTATGTCCACGCTCGCGTTTGATAATGAAGAAAAATGTCGTTATCGTAGAGTAACACGTATTTTTCTAGATATTGTCATTACAGATCGCTCTTGCGTGCGAAGGTGCGCCAAAACGCGTATGCTTTGTATCTGCCTATTGCTAATAATTTTCTCAATCTCGTTAACAATGAAACACGCAACACTTTGCTGGCGCACGCAAATGAATGGAGCATCGTACGATTGCGACGCGATCCGGCATTTTTGACTCCGCTCGTCTTCCACGAAGTCGTCCGACCGGTTGCCTCCTGCCTTCCATAAATATTCTACCCCTCGTCGTAATGATGTCATCCATTACCACTACCGCAGTCTTTTTTATCGCATTATCGATAAACGAAATATAGATATTTCCAAGGTGAATGGTAATTAATATGATAACTTGAATTAAATACGATCTGAAGTACCCGATCGTTTTTCTTTCCCTCGCTACCTTACCGCTTTTCGAAGTCGTCGATAAAAATTTATTCGCGGCATGTCAAATTTGAAAACGGAAGTCTATAAATCTTATATTTACGATTTAAAACGGTTTCCGCTTTACGCGCGGGAAATTAAAATCTTTCGCCTCGGCAAAGAAATCGGGAAGTTCGTACAATTTAGAACGTATGGTTTATATGCTCGTACATTCTACGCTCTCGCATAATTAGGCTTATATAAACGTCAACGTGTACTACACGAGATACTAATACTCGATTCCACGTGGGCGTAAACAAGTCCGATTATCTTTCTCACCGGAGGCAAACGCGACGCCGCGTGCCTCCGATGCGTGTCGTAGTATCGAGCGATTCACCTATCCGACCATTTATAAATTTATGAATCCCGTACGGAATGGCGACGTTAGAGAGCCCGCAATCTCGAGGCGCAACCTCGCGCCGCAACGACGACAAGACGTGTACTTCCTTAATGCAGTTGTCACGCGCAAGAAGGAAAGCAGTCAGAGGCGGCAGACAGATCTTTCGAAAAAGAAAGAGAGAAAGCCACGGTTTTTCTGACTCGCTGCTAATAATTTACCGAATCTCCCGACGGTGTGCCATCGTGTCGTCGTGGCGCCCCACGGAAATACCGCGAGCCTGAAGAATTCGTGCCCACCCACATAAACGTGTACACAAGTCCCCCTCTTTCGACGCAATGGTACCGCACAATGGTACTCTGGTCCTGTGAATGAACGAGCGAGCTTACGTATCTGTAATAAGGAGAAGACGCGTTCATCATGTCGGGGCTCGTTGACGACAAGACCACTTCCGGTCCGCGTTTGCGCGCTCGATCGCTTCCTCGTGTCGCGAGATCGTTTCTGCGAGGTACCAGGAATATGACTGACGTCACGTGTTGGATGGTCAATCGCGTCCATGCCCATGTGAAATACTTAGTCTCATTTCAAGAATAAAAGAGGGCTTTGTTGCGTACTGTCATTAGCACATTACTCGTTTATCTTTTACGAGTGACAGCAAGTACAATTATGATTGATAACTTGTAATTGTTAAAGTGACTAAAGGGATTAAAGTATTTAGAAGCGTCAGACACAAATTCGTCTGACGCATCTTACCTATAGCGTTACACAAAAGATTTAAATAAAACAATTTTGTTTATTATTACGTTTAATTGCTTAGAAATGAGGGAAGAAAAGGATGAATTTCTTGTATGACTGTAATGTATGTATCGAATATTGCGACTAGCTAGGACTGGTTTCCCGCGGCTCCTAATAAAGTAACTTAATGCACGGCTGGTACACGCGCGGCTAAACGGACGATTTTCATTTTATACAATGAGCACAAATGAGAGAACATGTTCGATACGTGTAAAACTATTGCAGCGTAATGTAAGCGTATTATAGTATAAGTCGTTGTGACATATTCGGTGACTTACGTGATTGCGGATTGAATTAGCTGCGCCCAGTATTATAAAACATGGAGAGTAAAGACGCGATCATTATGTCGTAGTCTTGGAGCGATGACAGATCCACTTTCGTGATCTAAGCACTTTCTCCTCTCGTGAATTATTCGCCATCAAGTGCTTGACGTGTTTCCTTCGAATGGCTGCGAAAAGCGCCAATGCCGCCTTCCATAAAGGTTACCCAGGCGTTCGATATAAACGTGAATAGGTCTCTGAGCGGGCTTTTAAAAATATTTTAGAAAGCGAAAATTCCTTGAATTGATAATATTTATTCGGGTTCAATCGACGTTGTCATGTCCACGTCATTGTCAAACATCAAGCGTAAATTTGTGCTGCCATTGTTGGCGACAACGGCCATTTAAAGCGCGTCCGTTATTCCGGCGTGCATTCACGACCAGTTTCGATGTGTTCGTACGAGATCAGAGAGGTGATTGATGTCCTCCAGAAGGCACAATCTACCAAGCGCGAAGGAAGGAAGCGTACTACTGTCTTCAACCGGACAATTTGAAAAATTTAATTTAACAAGCAAGGATTTATTTTGCCATTTGTAGTTTCATTTTAAGAGTTTTGCCGTGATCAACGTGCATTGTTAAATGCAAAAAAATTAGAATTTGAATGATGAAGAAAATATAAAATTATATAATTTTTCTTTTATTTTTCTATATATTACTAAAATTAATAAATATAGAATTCGATGGCTATCATCATCAACGATGCAACGGGATAAATATGTACTGTTTCGCGACGTAAAGCTGCAATTGTAATCAAGCAACGGTAATCATTGAACGCGATTCTCCGAACGAACCATTTTTAAATGGAGCTTCCACGAATTTATTACATGTGTCCATGCTTCGGGGGTCCTACGCGTATAAAATGTGGTTATAAGAATTCGTGATTGGTGTCACGAGGCGCGGGTAATTTCCTTTCCGTCTATAAAGGCGACAAATAGTTTCCTCTCGCGAGACACCTACACTCGCGTGATCTTATTGCTACGCGTGTAAATTTTGCCGTCGTGGTCAATGAGACAAAATCAGAATCAACGAAGTCGATTAGAAAAAAAACTTGCCCGTTTCTTCTTTGCTAAAAGACCTGCGATTTAAAAGCATTTTAATACATAAATCAATCGATACGATGTGCTATTGAAAATTTGTACTATGCAATATGTTAATTGAGACACGAATTTAAGATGTAAAGAAAAATAATTATTGTCCATGGATTGAAATATGCGAATTAAAATAAAAACTTTCATAAATAGATAAAAAGATAATTTAAATGAGTTGAGGTTAAATTAACAGCTGTATAAAGTTACAAGTTTACAAATTAAATATTACATTTTTTTAATGAAAAATATTTATAATTTTAACACATAATACGGTCACCTCGATCGTTCCGTTTGTCAGAGTAGATCTCGCGATGAGTGTGCGTTTCGCAGATTCGAATCGCGATTTCCTTTCACTGATAGATTCTTTATGCTTCCCTGGATACCGATTAGCGGCGAACTCAATTTCTAAACGCGTAATCGGCCGCGTGTGCCTCGCATTACACCTACGGATTGCCTGTCTGTCAATTCAGAGGCTCATTAGCGGGCTCAGTGTACGTTCTTTCTGCCGTTTATTAACCGCCAGAGATTATCCCGATACATCGATAGGCCGCACACCATCCACCTGGCGTAAACAATTTCTAATTGAAGACACACTCGCCACGTCTCTTTGCGTTCGTTCCACCGACCGCATCTCGATAATGTATTAGCCTAGCCACCGTTATCGCGTCGCGCAATATCGCACGCTCATCATTCTCATATCGACATCGGACATCTTTTAATTACTTATTAACTACTAATATATTACCGAGAAGATCGATGGTTAATCAAATGCCTTGAAATCCGCGAAAGGTTACCCATAATGCGCGTCTCGTTACAGCTACCGTGAGTCATTTCAGTCGCGCGGCGATACTTTCGCAAATTTTCATACGTTAACGAGATACTAAATATTTACACACTATTTTAAACCGTATAAACTTCACGTATATACACGACCAAAAGACATCGGCGAAACTTACGCGAAGGTTCGCGTAAGCGTAAACATTACGATATCGTTTCTCGTCACCATTGATTCACTTACACATTTTACACTTTTAAACTTTTTTATCAGACGCCCCTTCAGACGGCTCGTTACATTCGCGTGTATTTCGTACCGTATTTGATTTTTTTCGATCAGCGAACAGGAACGAGGGAAAGGCGAGCAGGAAGAATAAGGCGCTTATCTCGGCCGACCGTGTAAAAGCTTGCTTCGTGCCAAGTTACGCCCATAAGTCGGTGGATATTTGAATGGCAAGGGCAGGCACATTCCGGGATCACACGATATATACAGCAAATGGATCCCCCGCGGTGCCATCCACCGTCTATGCGATCCGCTAATCGCGACTTGTCCGTCGAGAAAATTCCCCGGTCGTAACGATATCTCGAGATGGTTGACTAATATTGACTTAGCTACTAATTAATTCTACAGTGACAACGCGTAACACAAGCCGATGACACGCGAATGTTAGAAAACGAGACAACGACACGCAAATATTAGACATCAGATGGTAATCTAAAAAGAGAGGATCAAAAAAGCTGTGGGTCTCCAGTAAGACGAATTGACAGTTTTAGGTTGTGCCATGTTTTCGTGTTGAAATAAAATCATTAAATATAAATCATGTTCTCAAGAAGCAATTTTAGTCTCTTTTTAATTTCGTGAATAATTTATACTTTATGTAATGATAATTGTATCTTCTTTCCTGTGAGGTCTGTAATTAAAGGCGTAATGTTTTTCCTCGAAACATTGTTCTGAGTAGCGTGTCTTAATTGCATACTTAGCTTTAATCGATCCTCAAATTCTCAAAAGCTGCCGTTAATTATTTCGTGTCATCACATCGCTTATAGTATCATTAGCAACCGCTTTGTCTTTATTTTTCAGCCGTCGATAGAATTTTGAACAATGAATCTTCCATAACGTTGGGCGTTAAATGACGCCTTTAAATACGTCGTTCTCTATCTGCCAACGCTCGTTCCAGTTAGCCTCTAATTCTCTAGTAACTGTCCGAGAAAAAGTTTCGATTCGTGCGACGGATCGCAGATGATAACATCGCGAACAAGGATGATAATTACCGGAGTCATTAATAGGTCGTTAGGCGAGATTTCATTCGAATGATGAGACGTCTTCAAATGAGAGATTTGTTTTTGTATGCCTTCGAGGCATCGCTCTTTCGCTGTTGTTTTTTTCTTGCCCGGTGGAACGGAAGCTGCACCATGGTAGTTATGCAATTAACAGGCGCGCAATTGACAGACGATTATCTCAATGTAGATATAATGATAGTGTCTCGGCGTCACGAACGCAACTCTTCGTTCCTCAGCGAAAAAAATACATTTCTTTCGCTTTGTAATTCTATATATGCGGACATTTCTAGATTAATCTTTCGAATCTTCTGTTTTTTTTTTTTTTTTTTTTTGTTCGAGTTAATATGCAGATTTTCAACTCTTCCTCAAATCGAGCATCGACTTAAGACAAATACAAACGATTAACGCCGCTGTTTGATGCAGATACAAAAATAGATCGAAACAGCGTGTTCACGTATCTGAAGATTTACGTTATCTGGAGCGCGAACGGAAGCCATTCATAAGTTTTGCAACGGCCTCCAGGGCCTTCGTACGTGGACGGTATATGGCTCCAGCCAGGGTTCGTTATCGTATCCAACCGTGGAGAACGAGAAGCACCTTCGATTTAACCCTAATAAGATCGATAGATCCCGCGAGACCTCCTGATACGGAGCAAGCATACTCGGCTACACATCTATGCCAATTGTACGTATGTACGTATATCCTTCCTTCGAGTACAAAGAGAGAGAGAGAGAGAGAGAGAGAGAGAGAGAGAGAGGGGGAGGGAACAAGAGAAGAGAGAAATGGAGCAGAACCACGGGGGGGAATCAAGTCCGCGAATTAATCCCTCTTTACCTCACGTCGCGAACATTTCGTTAAGACTTGATGTATCGCCATATTATACGCGCGTTGTTTTTTTTTATCGCCGATCGCCTCTTTTAATTATGCAACGCCATGCCAATCCCATCCCTCGTCGATTAATAATGACGAACAAATATCGTATCGTTCTCGTTCGTATCGTATCGTTCCTCGGGACAGTACGAGATTGTTTCTCAAACGCCGACTTTCGCGCGCAACAATTCGACAGTGTTCCAAGTGTTCTCGCGTGATGCAGCGAGATATTATCAAATTGACGGCCAGCGTCGATCGTTAATCACGCGACGATTTTCTCGATTACCGTTTCATTCCCCCGTTTATGGTGCACGTCGCGGTCCCTTCGCACGAGCTTGATTCGCGCTCGGCAATGTCCCTGCATCGGGCATCGCCGATAAAACGTACCCCGCGCGGATTTTTCAAATTCTCAACGCGGCTCGCAGAGATAAACGCACGTAGGCAGCCACGTCGTCCCCTTTTCCGACGGTGCCCCGCGGCACCCGTTCGAGCCTCGTTAACGGGAAATCGCGCCCGTGCGTGCGCGCTACGCGTATCCGAGACCAAGGGAACTAATTAGCCATAACTTTCCGTAAATGGATTTTAGCGCGCGATACCGCCGGCTTTATTGCACCTCGCGCCGTTGCCCGGAGAGCGCCGGTGCGAGTGTATCGGTCCAGGTTCGGCCCGGTCGAGACACCGCGGCTATTCGGCGCGTTATAATCTTAATTATGCAATACATACCGGAGAGAACGGTTTTATTGTCGCGGACCTCGTTCTCTTTCCGCATCGACGGAACGATAAGTACAAACGCGCCGCTTGATCGATCGTCCTCGCACATTTTCCCACGTTACAATTACGGAATACAATTCGCTCTAGAACGGCAACGTGCACTTGTGACAACCGATATTAACCTTATTCCTTTTATCTGTGAATTACAGCCCTTTTGCAGCACGAAGTTTCGTTAAATAAAATAATTTTTCATCAATTTTCTATAATCTGTGAGCAATAGCGTTATCTTGTTGCGTGAGCCGTGAAGAGTATAAATTGGTGATTCGGAAATTTATCATAACCGTTACCTAGTTTAATTTTCATAAGATGTGACAAAAGATTAAAATCGTGTTATATCGACGCGACTTGAAATATTTTAGAGTTTAATGTGAAAAGCTATTTCTAAAAAGGAGTCCGATTTTAATTTATTCGTTGTTTCAACTTCGTATTTGTACGAAGCACTTGCGATCCGTGATTTATCGTCCTATCTACAACGGTCGGTAAATATCCGGTAATGAGAGAGGAACTTTGTTTCATATTTAATTTCCCGCTTGTATAAAAGTCTCGTACGTGCGAGTATAGTGTCGTAGGTAATGTGTCATCGATTAGATTGGCCTATCTTTCTTTTTCCTCATCAATGTGGATACGCATTTAGAAATTGCCAGGCTTGTCCGCTTGACCGTATCTCGCTTATTTGCCGGATATTAATGCACGCAAAACGCGAACGCGCGAAAAGAATACTCGTGAATACGACTCGTCGACCATGATATCAATGAACTCGCCGCACGAGAGTAGCACGCGCAATTACGGTAATTAGATTTTATAGTCGTCGTTTTAACTACTCGCGACTTATCTACCCGTCGCGGAATTACGCGTTGTAACAGACATAATAGGAAAAGGTGATCCAATAATATCTCTCGTGGCAAGAGTATTTATCTATTCGTCACGGTGTTTGGTGTAATGAACAGTCCTGACGGCGATACATTACGATTATAAAGTTCGCGCGTTGATGAAACGCCGTAACGCCGCAACGAGCAGTTTTCACTTAAAAAGAAAACGACTGTTATCACGCGGAGCGAGATATTTAACTGACAAGATACGGAAATACATACATATTATCGCGGAATGTTAACAGCCCGATAATTCATAGATGCACAGATGTAAGTGCGCAACAATTTATAATTCCGAAACACAGATCGCTGTGACGGGATATATATATAATATAAAGCGTGTGCGGCATACATAATAACATAAGATATATAAAGTGTAACGCGAAGATAAATGTATTTATCAATTATATAAATTTATTGTGATCGAATTTTTGCGCAATAACGCACGAGTCTTCGGATCCGCCTAGAAAATTGTTACTCGGGGTACCAGGTGAGAAATGGCCGCGCTTGATTTATGAGGCAGAGAGCGGCTATTTCTCCGACTGCTTAACTATTGTTTCCTGACAATAAGCGTATATCAGATATGAATGACACGAAGAAACGTTCTCTATCATTCATCAAGCTGGCACACGGCCGGGAAGTAAAGTAATTACACGTTTTCCTGTGTCACTTGAAAGGACCATCTATCTGCACGAAGCTGCAAAAAAAACCGGTAATAATACCGACATACTTCTTTCGAAAAGCAGATGATAATTAAATGTCCGATCAATAGCGTAAGGTGCCGTGATACATAGCGGTTCATTAAAAATCAGTTTTGAACAGTCGGATCGTCCACGTGTTGTACAACCGTGTATTTTTAGATTCCCCGACGATAAATTATATTTTGCTGATAAAAATATGCGCAAATATATATCACTTAAATTACAAAATTGATAAGATCTTCAATCATTCGCTACATATCGCTACAAGGATGGCTACGTTTTCACATACATATGTATGTAATATCGAGAAACCCGTCGTTATATTATATTATAAATTACGTTATATTATAAATTACGAGATCATTCTCCCGCGTGTCCAAACGCGTTTTATATATTTATACAGTTGCACCATATTCATCTACCAAAGCATATCGTAATTAATGTAGTGTATGCGCGCTATACGTTTCTCTAATTAATTATTATTTGAAAAACGTGGCAGCTGATTTAACGAATAAGCGTGTATCACACACCGATCGTGACAGTAGTAAATTGCAGCCGCTTTACAAACGCTCTCTCGCACAATAGCGAGAAACATTTTCCTCCAGTGTTAAATATTTCTTCTCCGACTAAGAAATTTATACATTCGGCATTTACAACTATTATACGGCTTCTAATGAGAGATCCTATCCACGCGCATTGGGCAATCGCGCTCGAACAATGAATGCGTAAAAATTTGTTTCGCCATTCGAAACGTTCCGTAATATACTTCTTCGATTTTAACTACTAATACGAAACTACTAATACGAAACCACGAGCTTTTCCACTCTAGACGAACAATAGTAATAAATTTCGATCTATCGTATTATTATGCAGTATATTTACCGTTACATTCCCACAATCCTGTATAAAATACGCGGAATTTCAATGAGACTATAAAATAAATTAAATTGTCGTATCTCAACAACGATACAAATCAGTATCTGCTGTGACAAATCAAAGTTTCATAATTGTGACGTGTTATATACACAATTGTTAAAGATTTCGTCATAACGATTTGGTCATAACAAATCTGTCGTAAATAATTTTTTTGAATAACTCTCAAAATAAACTCTCAAAATAAATTCACTTTGATGATGAATCACCGTCATGCTGCAGACACGAAGAAAAAAAGAAAAAAAGAAAAAAATTTGCATAGTAAATATAATCCAAACAACTTGAACCGATAACTTACCTGAAGAAGGCCTGTCCGAATATCTGGTGCAGTAGACCCACGCTGGCCATAACATCTTCCCGGGATCGGTCGTTCCAGTCGAGTTGGATGTTGAGTTCCCGGTCGAAACACCGGTGGGGGAAGCGTTAGTCGTCGTTGTCGTCGTCGTCTCCGAATTGCTCCTCTCGGAAGTGTCGGAGGACGATTCCAAAAAGTCCTTCGTCAGATCAATCGGTCTTGAAGACACTTTCTTAGGCCGAGACTTCTTCAGGGATATAGGATCCGTGATCCTCCTGCCAAAGTCCGCCTTCAGAATATTATCTATACTGAACTTCAAGCTCGCCTGATGCTGCAGATTGTTGTTGTTGTTGTTATTGTTGTTATGATGGTTACCGTTATTGCTAGTACCGATGCTGTTTTGCACGCCATTCGCGGCGGGCAGGGTACGTCTCTCGTTCTCTTCCCTGGCACCGGGTGACGCTGGACTTCCGGAATCCCGTTGCAAGAGTTTGCTGACCGAAAGCCGGTGTTGATGTACCGAATTTGCCGGTATATGCTGCACCTGCGAGTTCTGGTGCAGATGCGTGTGGGCGTTTGCATGATGCAAATGCTGACTGTGATGCGGCATCAACGAGGTAGTCTCCCGCGGATCTCTGCAGGCAGCGGGATGGAGAACGGGTGTCGTCGCTTGAAGCCCGGCGACCGTCATGGCCGACGGCGGTGACAACGAAAGTCTCGTTACTAGAGGAACGCTTATCGGTGTACGATGTAATCTCTCTACAGTGGGATATACAATTTCGTGACCCAAACCGTGCTGAACTCGCGTTGGATAGTCAGAAATATCAGGTTCTCTGGAGGAGTATCGGGTAAGGAGGTGTTGCTGATGACTGGATTGGTATCTAGGTACGATAGCCTCTTGTATGGCTTCTGGCCGACCCGGGGATGAGGCGGTAGCCGAGGAGGAAGCCGGAGATCTTACGGAAGATGCCGTAGGAGATGACGGTGGTTGACTGTAACCGGGCGGGCTTGGTGCCGAAACATGATTATTAGACGTACGCTGATAGTACAGGTCGTTGCAACTAGCGGAGCTAGACGGCGATGGTGTTGCCGACGTTCTCGTGTTTTCCTCATCGCGGAACTCGCCCCGGCTACTCGCGGATTCCTGGTCGTACCTCATAGAGCCGCATACGCGCACTCCAACTACACCGGTTGGCGTCGGTTCGCTGCCAACGCTCAACACCTCGCTGGTATCGCTCTCGCAATCGCTGTCCGCGTTGTTGCATTCCATTCGTGCTTGATCCCGTTTCTCCGCGTCCTCCGAGTCTTGATCCAGTCGCGAGATCAGATGATTCGATCTGACCTCTGAATCCGACGAGTCCAAACCCATTGGTGCCTCTGGGAGTGTACTCGACATTTTTGCCCGAAACAAACGCACTCACCTCGCGCACAGTGACAAACTTAGTTTTCTTGATCCGATCACAATGGAACTTTTGTAGGCCGTGTTTTCATGATGCCGCTTCTCCTCCTGAAATGTTCCTTCAAATGAATCGTAATCCTCTTTCGATACTTAATATCATCTTTCACGATCTACCTTCTTTCGGAAATAGTTCGTCTAGTACTGATGGACGATGTCATCCTCACATATGTATCTTTATCATTATCCGTTAAAGCTTCACGATTTCTTTTTAACGTACATAGTTGTTCGGTGAGATAGTAATTTAACATAAAAAAGAATTATTCTTTTGCGTGGTAAATTTTTCTTCAATTTTACACCTCCGACGATTATTTCAATCTTTCACACGGGTTCTATCACTGGCTAAACCATAATCTCACTCGACTTCATTCCGACGGCTAGTTTCGCGAATTGTCGCGGCCAGTATTTACATTCTATTTTCCTTCTCTTCTCAATATGTTTCTCGTCGTAGACTTTCCGCCGATATTTACACAAACCACCTTGAACAAATTTCTTGGTCATCTATAGTGTAATGATCTTTAATTAGTACTCCTAGAATGCGATCGCAAGTGTTCTCTCTCGTTGCTCACAAAGCGTATCCTTTCAAAGTTCTTGTTTATACCAGCCTAACACGACGCACTCTCACATGTTTTTGGATCTTCGACGAATTGGACGTTTCCATAGGCGTCGTACAAGAGTCACCGAGAGTCACCGTCTCTAACGCGACGGTAGTGCATTGGACGCGTCTCCGGTATACTAGATAGTCCACTACCGGTACGGAAATAGCGGCTGCGATGGAGATAAGGACGTCAGAGTCAGTGGACGCTTCGAATCGGATCGTGCCGGTGAAAACGTGGAGTCCTTCGCGGCGCTGGTAGACGCGAGTTTTGACGGAGCAGCAGTGCGACGCCGTGAAACCGGACCGGGCCTGGTTATCCAGTTGGTTGCCGCGGAACGTCTGCGGCGAGGAAGCGGCGGGAGGGCCAGCGATGGGCGTTTCTGGGTGTAGACCTGTACGCGTGCACGCCTCTCAAGGTGACCTCGAAGGGATGAGAACGCGCCGATGAGGGACACGACCGTTCGACATCTGGCGGCTGACATGCGAACACGCCGCGTCGAAACGCCCTAACTCGCCCCACTCGAACCGGCCGACGTCTCGCGGATTCACCTCATAGGTGGTCAACGCGTCCCACTTCTTGCCCACGATCCACGGCATCGCCCTACCTCGCGCCACACTAGAGGCTATCCTTTTCCGTCGCTCTCTCTCACCTCACTCGGCTGATCCCCCCCCCCCCCTCCCATCCGGCGTCGCTGGATGGTAGAGGTCTATTGGGGCGGCTGCGATCGTCACTCCCTCTCTTTCGCGCGTACTTTATTCCGTCGCGGCTCGTACGGTGCGTACCTCTCGTTTCTTCCGAATCCTGTATCTGCCCATAGGTGATACAGCCGCAGTATTCTATCCTTGTCGGCTCGTTTGTTGTCGGTGTCTGTTCCTCTCCGTTTCATCCCCACCGTTTGCCTTCACTTCGCCAGTTGCTTCTCTCGTTATTCTCCTCGTTCCGTCTGTTTCGCCTTGTACGTTTTACGCGTGCTCTTTTTGATTTCCTCTAGTTGCTCATATATGATTTAACACTTAGCCTCTACAAAACAGATGATATCATTGCGTTTATCTTGTTTAATTATATAAAGCGTTCTACACATTTTCAGATCTGTTAAACTTGTTCTGACTCTACTAACTTTTTTTTTTTTATCTTTATACTCTTTTTCGCGATATCTTTTGCTTAGTATTTTTTTAAACATGTTCCTGAATGCGAGATAAAAATATACTTGCTAGAAATATTTTTCTACATAAGGTAATGTCGGAACCATAAATCAGGCAAAATCATAAATCTAGATCTGTGTGTCTATAATAAGATCCACTCCTAATCACGGGGAGAGAAACTGAATGATGAGAAGTTAAGAGAGCAACTCTCGCGTGACATGGAAATGCAAAGAGGATAAAGGCCACGAATCATCGGTAGCGATGAAATTACTGGACTATCGATTCTCCGTGATGCATTTTATCTTCTCTTAGGAGAAGATAGCGTGCATGCTGCTCGTGAATCATGTATTCATTTTTCGCTTGGCTCGTGAGGAGCTCGGGCGCGCGTCAACATGATCCCGAAGCGATCGTTAAAGCTCATTATAAGTCGATCTTCATACGGATAAGGATGTAACAGAGATAAAAACCTATCAACTTGTAAATTCCGATCCTGTAGATTTTATATACGCCGGTAGATTAGACCTATCATCTCGCGATCAATATTACCATCTGTCCACGTAATCATTTATACTAAAGTCTTTTTTAAATAAGAGTGAACATTTTGTTTTGAATAATTATCCAAAATTAATCTTGTGAATAATTATTAAGAGTAATGTATTTAAAATAAAGTAAAACAAGTTGATACTCTTGTCAAACACATACACACACACACACACACACACACACACACACACACACACACACACACACACACACACATCACGCGCGCGCGCGCGATAAAAGATGATTTAAGTGAATTCTATTGGTCCAATGAGATCTTATTGTTGTCTGCAAATATACTTTCATAGATTTTTTTGTTTTTTTGTATCTTGTTTAAGATATTTCATCCTTCAAAAAATTTTTATTCCATTAACTCAAACCTATAGTTTGCAGCTTTCAATGCGTGCGCGCATTTTTCAAGTCAGCTAAATGAAAGTCTACGAAGAAATGTACGTACACAACTATCATAATGACATATTGTTAGGGGCACGTTAACACCTCATAAATCTGAATGCAAATTGGACATTTACTGAGAAGAGAACGGGAAGCGAGACCATCGCGAAGTTTATAATTTCTTCTCGCGAGTATAATTATTTATTTTTATTACACAATATCATACCAAATTACAAGAATAAAATTGCATCTATTTGCATCTATTTTGCATCACGAAACAATATGCATTTATTTGGTTTGCTTTGCTGGTTTGGTTTGCTCAAATAGTAAAATGAATAATAAAATATAAGATAAAACTGAATAAATAAAATTATACATTTTACACATCTACTAGGTATCTACTTTCATTCTTTGTTCATTCATTGTTCACTCTTTGTTCATTCATTGTTCATTCTTTGTAACAATATTTGATCCTTTTGTTACTGTTTTTGAGGAACGTACAACCATTTCGATCATCGTCGAAGGAAGGTTGAGAGGGAGAGACTGCATCGTAATTCAGGTAAAATTGACGAAAAAGGATATTCAAGCGAGGCAGAAGATCAGGAACATGGTAGTTTGATCGGGGCATACGAAGTACGTAATGATGGAAAAAAGACGTCGGTTAACAGCCGCGATCGCGCGGGATTAAGGACGATACCTTCGCTCGCAGCATGTACCGCAGCCTCGGACTCGTTACCGTCGGCTGGCTTCGTAAATTTCGTTAACGCGGGCTACCCGCTGCATTCCCGCCTTAACGAGCGTCCACGCGCTCGTTAGTATCCCTAAGGCTTTCGCTTAGGTACACCCTGTAAGTTAGCCGGGACTTGCTGCGCCCGCTAATTCGTAAGCGGTTACTCTCATTCGTCGAGAGGATGCAGTTGGCTCTTATGGAACGAGGTGATGCATCCTTTCCAACAGGAGCGGATTTACAGTGTCGCTATGTGTGAAATCCATGCCGATGTTCATGCGAGAAAACTTTTCGATTCGCACTCTGATTTCGCCGTTTCGTCATCTCGTCGGCGTTAATAAAGCGTTATCAACATTTTCCAAGGCAACATTTTTCGATCGATTTGAATTCTCTTTTTTTTACTTAAATAATTTACATCAAATTATTAAAATAACGTTTTACCTTAACTTGTTACGCTAACTCGTTTATAATGAATGGCATTAAAATCACTTCACATGTATATAGAGCGACTTTTTAAATATTTCTTTTGTTTCTACTAGATTCACTCGTTTATCGTAACGATACAATCCAGATCCAGCGCCGCGTAATATGCGGGCGCATCCTTCATATAGGAGTGAATCAGTTTGCATAATTTACACCTTAACATCCCGAGTTGACTAATTTTACGCTGCTGATTTTTATCTGAATTCCAGATTTTATTTTAATTATGGCAAGCGTGTTATTTACGTTCCGTACAGATATGCATCCGCTTAATGATACAATAATTTATACCGTGCGAAGTTAGTGATGCATAATAAGGTATGGGAAACTCTTTTTAACGTGATTTACGACGTGTCCGTGTGAAGCGAATAATATGCGGCAAACTAACATTCTTTCCGTAACACACAAAATTGCATTGTACATGTCTGCGGCGGAATATTGCATGTAATTTTTCGTTAATTTTGATTTATGGTGTAGTTCAAGTAATTAAAGAGATCTCAATGTCGCAAATTAAACGATGACGCGAACGTTTCTTCAACGGAAGAGATACATCGAGCAGACATTTTTTTTTTAATTTGAGAGGCTTTCCTTGCCGATCTGCATAGAAAATTTTAACAAAAAGTATGAGTATTGATATTTATCTTGATAAGTTCATTTGATTTTATCGAATGTCCAGAGTACGCGAAAGACTCGAAGCCGTTTTAACGGGAGGCTGCGTCCCTGTGACTATGCGTACGTATCGATTTCTCGAGTATCAAGCTACCCGGCAGCATTAGCATGGCAAAGAAGGCGCCAATTTGGTCCTGATAGCAGCCTGCCATAAGAAGCAGAAAAGGACACTATTCTATCGCTTGTTTTTGTTTCAAACTATCCCTTTTTGCTCCCTATTACAGCTCGCGATGTCTACCGCACTTTTTCCATTTAATATGTGGTGATATGTCAATGTACTTGTCATTCCAATAAGGGACTATTATATTCTCCGTCTAAACAAACAAACGTACGTTATCCGCGATAAGATGCGATTGAGTTCATAAAAAAAACGGCCGAGTCACGAGAGGCTCGCCGCTTACGCAATTAATTGACGCGAACTTCTGCTGAGATCTATAGATAGAATTCTTCCTTAATTAGTTCCCCTTCGCACATAGATTATAGAGAATTAAATCTTACAAATCATTAATCCGACTTGCCTGACAGTCGAGAGTCGGAGGGAACGGCCGTAATGTAATTAAATTATTATTAATTGGACATTTAGATAGAACCGCGATGGACAAATTGCCCGTCGTTTGATAAGGCAGATACACGGAGTTGCGCCACATCGCAATAATGAACATCATTGCCCGCGCCGCTCGTCGCCCGGGACTGTGTACGGAGATAAATTACGGCGGAATCCACAATGGAGTCTTTATCAGATTCGTCGTTCGGCGATGCCAACGTCGTTCGTTATTAGGAAACTCCACTTCGGCGGAGATTCCGTACGGTGAAATCGTCAATTCGCGCAGTTAAATAATCGCGATGTTGCAAATTGCACCGGATCGCAATAATGCACGACGCTGCGGGCGTTAAATTTCGTGGGATCACGCGAGAAGACTCGAGCTATATTCGCGAGGGAAATCACCGAGGTGCATCTATCAGACTTATCTGACGGTGGAGTACCTCTGGCGAGTACGCCTGACAATCTTATTTATGGCTCGCAATGAGAAACAGACAGCCACGGTCAACGAAACCATTCGATTGGAAACGATATCGTTTAATCAATCGCGTATTGTCCGGCGGAGGTAAAACATTTTCTACGAATAAAGAGGCTGGCGGGATAACCCGCTCGCGGCCGATAACATTTTGACCAGACTTAGCAAACGATCGCTGGAAATTAAAATTGTTGTAATTGACAGTTGAAATTTTACACAAAATACGTGATTATAAAAAAAAAATGAAAATTTTTACAGTACAAGTAATCTTTTAAAAAATAATTGTCTCTCTTTCAAAAAAAAAAAAAATATATATATATATATATATATATATATATATATATATATATATATATAGAAAAATAAAATTATTCGCATATCTGTATTTTACTCATCTCAAAAATAATCAGTGAAAACTTTTAAAAGCCTCCTTTATGTCAAATCGATTCGGGAGCAGCGGGAGAAAGTCAGAAATTCCGCTACGTATCAAATCTATTTGATGTTTCGCGAAAATCTCTTATTTTATTTCTTACTTCTTCGCAAGTCGATAACCACCACGCCGTCGTATTTATACGTTACCGAAATCATTTCAACGAAGTTCTCTTCGAGATATACGAATACGAGAGAAGGGCCCGGGTACGACGTGGCCCCGGAGAATGATCGCAGCCAAACGTAACTTCCGCCGGGCGCTATCTCGGCACTCCACACCTCTTTTACTTTATTGGGCGTATGTGCGTGGCGCGGCGCGCTGTGCCGAGCTCACGTGGGGTGATACACACGGTGGCACGTCAAGTAAGCGGATACGCGGATATGCGGGCTCTCTCGGGTGTGCACCGCGCGTACACGCGCGGCTACGAATGAAGGGTGTATTGGTGGTTCCGCACCCGGTAAAACCCCGCCCCTCTCGGCTCCGTATCGCGCGATAACTCGATTACCCGCGATAGCCGAGTATTTATTAGCCTGTGAGATTTCATTTTGATATCCGCCCTCTTCTTCCCCTTCTTCTTCTCCTATCTGTCTCTCGGTTTTCTGCTCTCGGGTTTCTCCTCTTCTCTCCTCTACTCTCCCCTCCGTCTTCCCCGAACGAACGAGTAAGCGACGGACACTCTCACAGAAGACACCGCTACTTTTCACGAAGACTTTCCAGGAGAGTTACTCGCGAGAACAGAAATGGACGGTATTTAACGAGGTAATGACTTTCAAATTTTTTTCTTTCTCTCAAACGCTGCTTCATTTTCATAGCAGACTGATCGTACTACATTCTTGTGATTCCCTGAGATTATAATTGACAATGTATCGCACAGAATCTAAAATAGCGTAGCAAGCTTTTAATATATCTTTTAATACAATTTAAAATGCGAAATGTCTTCATTTCCTCTCGCGGAATAACATTAATTTCACTCGGACATTATTACGAAATTTATCTCAGAGTGATTTCACATTTAAAAAGGTATTATTGAAATTAAATCGGTTTTATAAGAGGTCGCGCGCACGGAGAACGATCGATCGTGATATACGTATGTATCGAATTACGAGCGCGGATTATCGTTGGGTGAGGATCAATCGTTCTATCGGAGTGCACGATAATTATTTCTGCGTTAGCCATAATTATTGCCGGGATGGCAATTAATTCTTGCCGGAGCAGCAATTAATTTATTGTGGCTTGATTAATTACCGCATGGTAGGCGGGCGAGACAGTTCGTTAGTGCGGCTGATTGCCCTTTTGCTGCGCAATAAGGTCCATGGCTGGTAACGCCTCTTTTTGGAAAGAATTAGGTGACATTGAGATTCAGTTGATGCATATATATGGTAATCGATCGGACAAACGTAACTTGCAAGCCTACAATACGTACATTATTTTTTTTTTTTTTATATAATGACGTCAGATGAAATCAAGTTCTATTAAAGACTGAACTGTTTGAGCTTATGTAATGTAACGTCTTTATAAAAAAATTTATTATAATACTATTATTTTTTTTATTTGGTAAAATATATTGCAATGATGTATTGAAACGATAGAAAAATTATAAAAATTAAAATTTATATATTATCCTGATCGAATTGAATAAGGACGATTTTATCGATTTTTATATCAATACAGAATGCATATTCTAGTTGCTTCCTATTCATATTATGTCTAATATATATTATGAAATGTTATTTACGGTTCCTTATTTTTCTTTTGTCGAACTAATGATCACTAAGATGTAATAATTTATCACTTTATCCGTTATAAATGATTAAATCGAATAATGTTTTTCTTTTGTTGGATAAATTGGAATCTTTTCGATAATTAGCGCGTTTTTCTTCCATTATCGAAGGATCAAACGATAAATGACGGTTACGATTCATCTTGCGGATGAGATATTGCACGGAGTTTTCACTTTTCATCGAGGATACCCCATTTACGACGGCGATTGACGTTTTTGAATCCAAGATGAATGCGCTGTTTGAGAAACACGATTTGTTCCGTTCCGTGACCATTATAGCCCAAAACATCTGAAATTTTTCAAGATCAGTCAGGTAGATTTCTGCTTTCGTCACGCCGGTTTCTTTTTTGCGGGTGACTACATATGTCATTGTAAACGGCGTATACGTTTGTGGCTACATATATAATTTTTTCTAAAATTCTAATCAAAGGAATTTCCGATGAAACAAAATGACACGTAAATAAAAAGTTAATGTCAAATAATAAAATATAAATTGAATTAAAAATATAAATCAAAATGTAAAATGAAACAAAAAAATTCATAAAACGCTATAGACAGGAACTAATTTAAGATTATAGCATCCTTTATATCGAAAAGACATAATAAAATTTTAGATTAAATTTTTTGAATTTTTTTAAGATGTGAAATCGAGATCGAGGATGCTTTTAAATTATTTAATAATTCGTTAATATCATAAATCATCGTCATTACAGTAAAAGGCTAATATTAAAGTATTTACAAGAGATGAATGTCAGATATAAGACATGTCAGAAAGCAATCTTCTTCTATTATTTATTGGAAACCTTGATACACTCGGGCTTAATCATAAATATTATGAGTCATGGTACAACACTATATTTACAGATAATTAATCGAGCCTGATACTTAGTTCGATGCTCGAAGGACGGAGGGGGAGAGGCACAAGGATCTGGGATCAATGTGGAGCAATGAGAAATGGAGATATGCTGTAATGTTAAATTATATGAATGTGTAAAAAGGGGAACAACCAGGAGGGGAAATTAATATTTCACACACAGTGGCGAAAAATCGCGCGAGGTCGGCAAATTTCTGAATAAATATTAAAACGAGAACTGAGCTACGCGACTCTTTGGCGGAAAAGTCTCGTAAAATATTATTTAATCCTCGCTGGCCGTACACCCGATGCGATTCCGTATAATGTTTCTTGTATTCCATTCTTTTTTCTCCTATTATATAGAGTTCGCACCTTCGATATTATGTATATGTAAGTATATAAACCTAGATATATTTGTTTATTATATAATTGATATTTAGTTAAATCTTAGCACATTATTCACAAACATTCAGGAACAATGAGATTAAGTCGCAAATTAAATGAACAATTCAATCTTTTATTACAAAATCAATGTACTTCAGTTGACTGTGTTCAGTTGACTGTTGATATGAAATTGTTCGATATCTAAAAATTATAAAATAATTTTGATTTTAAAACTATTTCAACAATACATCTTAATTAGATATTCATTTAATATGCGAAAAAAAAATTGCCGAAGAATGACAATTGCACAAATTTCTTTAATAAAATAAATTTTCTCATATATGAATTTTTTACTTTTTCAGTCGTAGCTTTGCATTTAATGCTTTGATTAATAATATTTCAATTCGAGATGTCTATTAAAATTATTTTCATTCAGTTCCTGAATATGGCGAGTAATGTAATAGTAAATATATAAGTACTGAATCTTATCAACGGTAGTTAAGCGTCGTTACTGACGTTACATTTTGATCCCTAAACGTGCCGTATGCAGGATCGAAATATGCATAAAAAAGAAGATATCATATCGATTGGATATGTTAAATTATCAATTGATGCGATAAAAATCGAAATCTTAATCTTTTAATAACCGCACATTCGGCATCGAGATCGTGGCAATATCGACGACTTTTATCTCTATTTATCGATGAGCGATACTTCGCTACAAATACTTCACTCGCGACATATACATTAATTGACGAATGAGTATCAGTTAACACTTCCGTAAGTAAGAGAAGCGAGAGAATAGTAGCAAATATTATTTATATATATATATATAAAAAAAGCATTCGCACACGAAGGATCGATGAGACCTATTATATCCACGGGAGCCTGAATTATGACTACTAACAAAATATGTAAGGCACTTCGCACTGTGTCAATCCCACGCTTATCTTAAGAAGTTAATACAGAGAGATAGAGAAGAGTAAAGTATGAAAAAAAAACCCTTCTAAAGTTTTTTTTACAAATCTGATATTCTTCCGGATTCGGATAAAAAAGAATTAAATTTATTATCGTTGCGTCTTAATTGTATCTTTATCAATCAATGTCGACTTATCGGTAGTTCAAAGTTCAGTCATTTGTATCGATTGTTTTCTATCTTAACGACGCATTACATATTCCTATATTACCGGCGGAGCGGTTCCCTGGCAGCTCCATACGAAAACAGAGTACGAAACATAGTTGCGAGTACATCGCAACTGAATTGGGATGAAGCGAAAAGAAATAGGCCTCTGTATGCTAGAAACATTGCTCTAGTTGATTCGGCCTTTGTGCGTCATGTAACTTATACTGTCCGACAATAATTTTTCTCGCGCCTGCCGTCGCATTCGCGAACACATGGCTAGTATCGTACCAGCCATAATACAGAAGAAACCACAGCCGAGCCCCACTATTGTACTGGCCACTGTAGATCTCAGACATACTCTGTCGGTCGTGGGCTCGCTAAGTCCTATAAGAAAAAAGGAAGAAAAAAAAATTCGAATAAATTGTAATCATTCCGATATTTTGAAGTTGAGATATTAAATGTTTCTCTATAAATTCTTAATGTTCATTAGAGAAAAAGAAAAATTATATTTCGGTCTAATTGACAATTATTGCGATAAATTTATTGCTTTTTTGTTCGTTTTTATTGAAACATTCTTCTTGTTGATGTTGTGATAAGTGAACATTTTCAAAAATTTATATATATCTACAAGTTTTTTGTTGAAATAGAAACCATGTTAAAAAAGTAGAGTTAAACTCGAAATTAAATGATAAATGCACGACTTGATAAGCAATTGTTCTAATAGATAAATGTTATATTTAAATGTTATATATTGTATAGCTTTACCGCTGCGAGAGAAGGTTGTAGAATTCTGGAACAGTTCCGTGTCCGCCTCACCTTCCTGAAGAACTCGAAGAGATTGGAAGAGATTCACGTTCTCCGACAAACTAGTTGCCGGTGTCGATGGTTCACCGATTTCCGGCACCGATCGCTTTACCACATTTTTTGCATTTCTCCAGTGGCAAGGTTGGCTCTAAAGCAATAAAACATTCAAGTTAGAAATATGCGTGAAATTGAAACATTTCATATCTTTAAGCATGCAATTTTTGTCATATATATAGTTTTTTCAGAATTATCAGTTTTATTGCTAAAGTTAAGAAATACGTAATATTATTCCGATAAGTTAAATTTACAACAAAAGTTAAATATATAACGAATCTTATATATATATATTACTTTTTTATAATAATAAAATGACATTGTTAGCTGAAATATTGCTTGAAAAATAATTTTAGACTATTTAATCGAATTTGAATATACGTTTAACTAGATTAAATATTTAAATTTTGATTGAATTACTTAAATAGAAATGAAAAAACAATTAGTATCGTGTATTTCGTGAAAAATATTTGATTACCGGACATCTTCCGTGGCACATGCGAACATCGCATTCGATATACAGAGCCGGTGATCCCGTGAACCTGAAGGTCTTCATATAGGCAAATACTTGCGTCTCGAACAAACCAGACTCTGACCAGGAACCTCGAAACCGGCTGATCAATTTATCGTCCACCGGACATCCATATTGATCAATTAGCTGAATCCTTTTGTTTCCGCCATTATGCGCGTAGCAATCGTTTACAACGATATCAAAACCATCTACAAACAAAATTGATGTAAGTATTGAGATTTTTATTATCATCATAGGATTTGATATATAATAAATAATATGTAGTGAGTTAGGATACAAAATTTAGCTACTCATACACTAATGTTAATTTGAACAAATTTAAAAAGAGATTTTAAGTGCGTAATGAATATTTAAGATTCAGAGAACCGTTCTTAAAGATTTATTATAATTATAGAAACGATTAGGTCCCATGAAATATATCATCAGTAACGAAACCAATTAGTCAAAGGCGGCGAGAAGAAGATAAGATATAACATCGTCTACCTTCTGACATAGATTCGCGTGACATAAGTGATGTAGACGTAAATACAGAAGCCTGACTCGTTAAAGCACAGACATCTGTCGTTACATCGAAGCACACACATTTTCATATCTCCTCGCCAACGTTTCCGCATCTTTCGCAAATTACCGAGCTCGAACTAGCCGACTGACAAAGTCTGCCGTTCATCTTATACCGTTATCGCTGTCGAATGATACCTTGGCGGAATCAGACGTCGTATGATTAAGCTGGGCGTCGGGAAGAAAAGAGATACACGAAAATGCGTGCTGTGAATGATTTGCAAGAACGGCTTGTTTCAATATTACGAACTGTTTGTCTTGGACTCATTTCTGAATATATAATTGTAATATCAACTTTATTAACATTTTATATATAAACAAAAATATTAAATTTGCTGTAAAAATGTTAAATTTTTAAAAACACTTTTAAGAAACTAATAAAATTAGACAATTAAAAAATGTGTGTGTGTGTGTGTGTGTGTGTGTGTGTGTGTGTGTGTGTGTGTGTGTGTGTAAATCTATACAAAATACAAAAATAATTTAATTTGTATATAAAACGAAACATTAACGAATTACTGAGCGACCAATCGATTATTCGACGCTATTAATTTTTTACATCTCATATTGTCCTTTGCCTGTCTCAAACAAACTCGTTTCAAGCAAGCTAGGTCGAGTCCATTATGCGTTCCGACAGTTTACGTGGCGAAGCTGCAGTTAAGCCGTAGAGCGTATGAGGCTCACCATATTTGCTGCGCATGTAGATAATGAGAGTCAGGGGATCGCCGACGCGAACTGGTCCAGCCACTCTAGTTCCAGTGGTCCCGTAACCGTATCTGATCTCCATGTAGCACTCCGGAGGCTGGAGGGTGAAGACTACGGGATTTCCCGTGGCGACCCTGGAAGAAGGTGGGTGCGTAAGAGGCAGGAAGAATGCGTATCCGTTATCTCTCGCGAGCAGTACGGCCTACTTCGCGCCAGCAGGATAGCACAGATGTTAGACATTATCGTAGATATTACGTAAACGCCTCGCGCGAAACGTTCCATCGAGTTCGCGTAATCGGAGGTCTCGAGACGATAGATCACGTCGATGCTCCTCGCGTGCATTATGGAAAACGATTTCGAGCCTTTTTGATCGATATGACCATCCGTCACCACGTTTCTACGCCTCAAGTTCATCTCGGAAATGTTAATTTTTCTATATATTCGTTCATTACATTTACATTAGGCATTTTATTTCGAAGAGCATTAAAGCATCGATACTTACTCGACATCGAGAAAGGGAAATGTCACCGTCTTCCAAAAGTCGTAGCCGTACTCGCAAGTCACCTTGAAATGCTCGTCGAATTCCTCCTCGATCAATGGATTATACTGCACCGTGACCGTGTTCCACATGAGATTTTTCTGCGAAAAGAAAAACAAGATGCACACGATCGTACAGCTCTCTGAGCGATGTCATTGCGCCTTATTTCTCACGTGAATTCACAGCGCATCATAATAGCGAGGTCTATATTCCCGCGCGCGCACGGTGCAACTCCCGTTCCTCGCGATGTGACATCTAATCTTCTCTAATTATCAAGATTAAAAATAAGCCGCCGAGAGCTGCGCTCTCTCTCTCTCTCTCATTTTTCCCCCGTGCCGTTAATCATTATTATTCCTTGTCGACCGGCGCCGGTGCGCGCAAAAGTAACTATCCGTCATTCCGCGCGACGCGCTCGCGCTCGTCTATTTTACGTACCGTCGGATTCTTCCTGCTGTCCTGATGATGAGTGTTCTCGCCGAGGGTGCCGCAACGATTCAGCTGAATGTAGAACTCATAGTAGTCGCGGCCCGTCCCATTAACGTACATGCAATCGGGATCGTACGAGTAGCCTGCAATTAAAAGCGATTATTCTTGATCGTCCGGGAACGCAGCCGCCTATGATACGGTCACACCGACGTCGAACATCATCGATATCTCGTCTATCGCCTCGCGGCGTTTTCGACCGCGTGAAATCTAGCCGCGCGAAGAATAGGCGGACGTGGTTGGTGCGTTTTCATCGCGAGCAAATGGAGCGGCGGAGCCAGAGGCTTAAGTGAGGAAACGCCGAGTACGGTCGTTAGCGCCGATGTTAGGAAGTCGAGGATTAGGGTAATCTGACTTTTTTTTAGTCGTCCCGCTAGATTCAATCAGAGGAGCACCGATGTTTTTACGAGGCTACCGCATATCCGCTATTCGCGCGGAGGCGCCCCGCACGTTATTATAAATATTGATTAACGGGCTCGTTATCGATATCGTTAGAAGAAACGCGAATTAATCGAATCGACATTGAACAGATGTAAAGTTCAAGAAGAGGTCCCCTTTCCTCGGCAAATGATTTGTGAAGAAATCACGTCACGATGATGCGGTTTTTGCCGGGGCATCGCGCTCATTGCCAGGAGGCACGGCCGCTTCTTTCGAAATAACGGAAGTATCTTACTAGAACGGACAGATGGACTTACGACGGCGAAAGAAAAATTCTGGCGCGGCCGACGTGGACGGCCGCCGATCGCTTTACGATAATTTCCGCCATTACCTCGTTAGCGCGGACGTATACTCGTCTCACTGTCTGCCGAGGTAATTGCGGATGCCAGCGATGCAGCCAGTTATGCAGCAACATATTTTAGGTGCAGGTATTATGTCGAATCTCCTGACCGCGATGGAAGCAGAACGCGCAGAACTTCTGGCACCATTACTTTTTTTTCGACGCCACGCCATTCGCCATAGTTCATCTCACAATATTTACATAAATCTTGTGCCAGAAATAATCATTGTTTAACACATTGTTATTTGATTACTACTGCGTGATTAACATCGCAAAGATATAATAACATTTATCGTTGAAAGAAAATAAGCTCGTATGTAAATTGCACTATAATAAAAATATTATATATTGTGTAATTAGTTTTACCTGCTGAATACAAAAGGCCAGTGAAGGAACCATTGAATCCGATTCTGATTTTCATGTAGTCGTCTTGACATTCCGCTTCGATATCTAAAATATAAGGCGTAATTAATATTTGAGCAATGTCTTCATCTAAAAAATTGTACAAATTCTTATTTAATATTTGACATTACATTTTATTATATGCATAATTATGTTGATTGATTAGCGCGATAAGCTCCGTCTGTATTTTCTCGTATTTGCGAAAGAAGATTCAAGAAGATCTAGGTGGAATCTTTAATATTTCGTATGTTGCGGGTTACGATCGATGTCAATCATCATGAAAGAAGACACAATCGGTGATTATCTTTTGTAAAAAAGTCATTCTCAAACAGCAAAAAGGTATTCGGAATAGCGTTACCAAATCCGGCAGGTCCGGTAATTCCGTCACTTTGAATGACGCGTCAAGTTCCGTCAAAGGATCGGAATATCGATCGGTCATCGCGTGGGCGATGTACGTTCGTGGCTGGGAGAGCCTGTCGTCACTCGCGTGTAGAAATCGGGCACGGAAAATCGCAGATTCGCGGATAGGAGCGAGTGGAAAACCGGTCGTCGATGACGAGTGAAAGTAAGTTGGGGATCCCGTATAGGCGCTCTTCGTGGTAAGAAGCCGTTTCCACTGTAGCAACGTAACCGCAAAGCGGAATGGAGATTGATGGAGGATGAAGATAGTTACACTCGAGGTGTCCGCCGATGATACAACCTTTTCGTTTCGTGACCCCACGCTCCGTCCCACGTACATCGTCATCGTAGGACGCACGATATCCTCGCGTGACACTTGAATCTCTTCGACTGACGGTATATATTTAATTGGTAATATTGTTATTTGTCACGATAAAATTGCAAGACCATCAAATCGAATTAGCACCATCCATTTCTTCGTCAAAATAAATTAAATTTTATCTCTCTAGAAACAATGCAGAATTTTTATAATAAATTTTGAATTTACTGCTGGTTTATCAATATACACAATATTTACTATTAATTAAAAATTAATACGTCAATTTAGATTTGAATAAGTAAATGGAGAAGACGCGAGAGGAAGATCAATGTGTTGTCGCAGAGTCATGAAAAAAAATAATAAAAGATAAAGATGGGAAGATAGATTACATCAGAGGCACATACCGATGATACAATCGCTTCTTTTCACCCTCGTCCTACGCACCGCGCCGTCACGAGTGTGCCGAGCGCATTTTCGAGCGGCGTACGTACGTACGAATACGCACGCGCTTATTAGAATTGCGGATACGTGCTTTGTGTTCATCGTCCGGCAAAACTCTGTCAGTGGGCAGACAATGGGAAGAGTTGAGCAACGCCGATATTTGCCCGAACGTGCCGAGAGACGTGCCACGGAGAGGCGCGAGGGATACCATCGAAGAGGAGAGATTCCTTTAAAACTCCGATATTGCTTTCAACGTACAAATGATCGAGATTTGATTTTTGACGCTTTTATCCGCTGATCTAGATCCTCCAATTTGGAGGGAATCGTTCCAAGAGAAAGATTTCTGTATGCGTGGCGGGAAGCGTAGATCGTGTGGGAGAAGTAAAAGAGAAAGAGTTGGCAGGATGGACTTTGGATCTTGAGGACGCAAGAGAATCGAGCGATGCTGGAGGAGGATACATTAAATCTGATGGATTCTCCTTCGCGTAATTGACGATACCACGGGTGGCCTCAAGTTCCCGCAGAGAACGAGCGGCTCGACTTTACGACTTCATTGAACCAGCGAGCTTCATATGTCGGCTTCGTAACATTCGTCATTGTCAATGGCAGGCTCATCCAAATGTTTTAGGAAATTTACCGTAGCAATGCGATCATCGATCGTCCCGTCGTCTTGAAGAGCTTGGACATATTGATCTTTTAAAAATGATATCCGCTTGATTGTACGTTGTTAATTCTTTTTAACGAAACATGCGCGTAAAATGATATATTACAGCGTAATGGAGCGTAATAGATTTATGTGGATCGCTTACAACTCAATCCTTTCGATACGCTATACTAATAAAATCATTATCTTGCGATAAAAAGAAAAGCAATCTTGTAATGTCCTGTGTACAAGCTTATATAATAGAATTTTGTAATTATAATTTTATGATTCTAATTTGGATTCTGAATCGAAATGATGAATAATAGATGATCGTATCTTTATCCTGAATAATAGGTGAATAATAGGTATTGGCGAAGCAAATTGGCGTATAACAATTTAGTTAAGAAACACGAAACGATTAATTGCGGATGATAAAAATGTAAAAAGTGGTTTAATAGACGTGCCGTTCTGGTTGAATGAGCGAGGAGAACGACGCGTCGTTAAAGCACAATTGCGCTTTCCACTACATGATCGTAATTTTCCGTAAAATGTAATTAAAGGGATTCGCGAAGGGATTAGCTCGATAGCGGCATGCGATTGCATCCCGTAAATATTATTTATTTACATCACTACGAAACACGGTGTAATCTTCTCTGGGAATAGCAGGCGGTGATGCCTGCTATGTTGATTACTCGCCATATGGACGGTCAGTATTCGAGCATTCACAATAAACTTGGAGGTTCCAGAAAAAAAAAATCACATCATGGTGGATGAGCGCGTAACACATAGGCACTATAGGAAATTATACGCACGCGTAGGAAATTAATTTTGTTTTCGTAGGACATTGTCTATTATTCTTCTATAACGGGACACTACGTCGGCGCTTATTAATGTCTCGTTCTACTGGCATTAATTACTCGCGCACCCGCTAGACGAGATTAAAATTGAAGCATTAGCCGATTAGAATTTTAACGAGACATCATTGATTAAGCCTTCGTCTATCGCTAGAGGCGCTTGTACGTGCGGTATTCACTGGAAAGTTAATTTAGAGATACCTATAATAACTTCGTTGCTGAATCATAAAACTGCGATCGTGTAAATTTGTAATTTCTGATGCGATTCAATTTTTAACACGACGCAAGGTTAAATGGTTCAAAATCAATCGCTATAAAAAGGAAATAATACAGTAATAATAATCGACGACACGAAAGATCTTTCTGTATGTTACACGTATATATTCGAGATAATATGAAATCATTCAAAGAATTCCCGCGGACTCGACGACATAACTTCACGTCATCGTACGCGTCGGCACGAAGAGGAAAGAATAACGTAACGGCCGGGTTCATAAGCATCATTTTCATTGCGACGCGGCGTCGCAATTTCCTCGCAGAAAAACCGATGCCACGATGAAACGAGCTGTCGTCGATTACCGGCGCCATAACACATATATACGCGTCAGGACTCTCTGCACGGACTCGTGTGCTCGAGTTTCCACGCGAGGCAATCGCGGCATTATCCAGATCGCGGATAATGATGATCGCCCGGGATGATGACGACGACGACGATTGGAGATGACGATTGCCTCGCGCGGAGGTGCACGCTGCGAGCGTGGTGGCGTACCTCTGCCTCTCGTACTCTTGATGTCAAGACCGTCGTACGACTTTCCGACACCGTTTTAATTGCCTCCTCTCTAACGGTAGCCACTCGCCATCGCACTCTGAATTCCCGAGCGCGCTAAGGCTGGGGACCAAGATGGACGGATATGTCGCGGAGAGCGATATTACGATTCTTTCAAGTCGATCGACCGAGACACCGGAGGGAAGTACTTTGTCCCATAAAGCGCCGGCATCCGCGAACTTCGCTCTCTCTCTCTCTCTCTCTCTCTCTCTCTCTCTCTCTCTCTCTCTCTCTCTCTCTCTCTCTCTATGGACGAGCAATGGATAGAAAAATAACGGCTCGACATGGTAAAGCGACAGTAAAGGTCTTTCCTCCAAGCACACTGACCCACCAGACCGATACTGTAGACGCTTTTTGTCGGCGCTTTTATTCGGACGGGAAATAGCGGATTTACGTCCGATGTAGCGCTAGTTCTATCATTTGAACGTCCTCTTGCTCCAAATACGTTTCTCCATGAAGTATGCCCTACTTTATACACTTTATCGCACGAACGCGAATAATGTAGTACTCTCCAAGGTAAATCGAGTCGATGATCCATTATCGGCCAAATAGAGATTCTCTGTTGGTTCTAGATCGACATAATCAATACCCTTTCGTAGCGTATTTCCGTTGAAATAACGTCTTGATGCGAGCCGGCATTACAGCTACTTACAAAGCAGGAAATTTCTATTAGCTCGGAAGATTGTACGAGCTGAAGAGTAATTGCCTTATATGTAGTGTACTCATTTATATTTAATTTGCCTTATTGAAAATGTGCAAATAGACCGCTAAGACTGTTAATTACGGGCATTTACGAGAGAGACCGTTTATTTTGATATTATTATCAAGTCTGTCTATATAATAAATCCGCGAAAATGCGGCAAAAAGGTGATAAAGAGAGTTACTTTCGCGTACTCACGTTGCACTCTCGTTGTGTTCGGTCTGTATCTTCGATGTTCGCGGTCCCATGTTTCCGGATGTCTTCTCCAATCTTCGTCGCCGATTACACCTGTACCTCCAGCGAGGCTCTGCAAGCCTTGAAGAGTTTGAAGAGCTTGGAGGTTTGGGTTTAACGGTCGGTTCTTCAACGAAGGAACCGGTACGTAAGCAGCACCATCACCGACGTACACGACCTTTTGAAAAAGCATCTTTTATTAATACAATATAGATAATTCACACGATCTTTTATATCGTGATGATTTAATACATAGATCTAATACTTTTTTATAATTAAATAAATCTTTAGTTATCAAAAATTAATAATTAATCACGGGCAATGAGTAATGTTAATAAATCCTACATTAAATATGTCATTTGTTTAATTCAAGAAAATATTTGATAAAATTATCTTATACAAGATTTTTATAAAAATATTGATAATTGATAGTATACATTAGATCTCACGCATGAGCATATTTCGCTTCGGTTATATTATCAGAAAAATGGTTCAGACATATTCAGATTTGATCATTCACGCAGGCACATTCAGATGCATGATCACTCACGCTAATAGCCAACCACTTGCGCCAAATTTCCGGTGTTACTGATAATATTCATATGGGAGCTCGGAAAATGAACACGAGGAATCCGCTAACGAGTCGCAAGTAGTGATTTGCAGGTTCAAAGCCGTTAGCCCGCGCATTGCGATTGGAAGCGGGATTCCGTCGAAATATCCTCGCGTACACAGCCTCGCGCGATCCGGCTATGCAAAACCATCCCGTTGAGCGGGAGCCCTGACCTCTCCTACGTTAACGATCCGGTTTAACCCCCAGCCTGCACGGATCGCTACCGCTTGAGCGGTGAGAAAGGGCGAGAAAAAGCGCCGGGGGTCGAGACCAGACCGGCGGTGAAGAGAAATACGCGGAAGAGGGAGGCACGGCGGCGTCGGCGTGGCGTCGACGGCGAGTCCAGAGAGAGACGAAAAGAGAGACGGTGAAGAGAACCCGACGAGGAAGTCTGAAAAACGAACAGCACGAGTAGCGCGTGACTAACGCTTTACGAGCTCATTCCCCCGTCGTAGCGTGGGTATCCGAGGCCTTTTCTATCCGCGTACGGGTGCCGCGCGCAAGAAGAGGCGCAAGAAGAGCGAACAAGATGACGGGGGCGGAGTGGTCAAAGGGAAGATATTGTACTTCGAGCCGCTTGTCAGCGAGCGCAGGTAGGCACATACTCGAGTAAATCGATCGCTGAGAGAGAGAGAGAGAGGAGGACAAAAGAGGAGGACGGGCACGTGGTTAGTGGCGAACGCGAAGCGACGAAGGGAAAAAATTCGCGAACAGCCTTCATATGCCGTGACGAAGAAACCGCCGGAATTCCGTTCCGGCCGCCGCCTCCTCGCGTTCCTTCCGATTCTTCAACTCTTCACCGCTCCTCCCCCTTTCACCCTTGTTTTTTCTTTCGTCGTTCGCACTGCTCACTGATGACGTTCCGCTCGTGATCACAGCGGTTCGATGCGACAGGTTGCCACCCCGCAAACCACACGCGCGCAGCGGATCAGCAGGGAAATTGCCTCTCTTCACGGATTCCACCTTCGAGGAATTTCAGGAACTCGAGTACGATGCTGCCGGGAAACGGAGCGGACCCCGACCGAGCCAAGTGGCGTACAGCGTTTATGGGCCAGTAGAGTAGTTAGAAGATCGTTCCTCTGGCGAGAGAAGCCCCGACGTTCCGAGCTCTGGCGTTCTGATCTACGTTCCGCGGAAAATGACCGGCGGTCTTTGAATCTCCCGCGGTATCTCATCGGAATGCATTACGGACGATAAGTGCCGATTACCTTCGACTCCTGCCATGCTTAACTACGGTTGCCTCGGTATTAACTGTACTGGGCTAGGGTAGGTAGGAAATGCAATAGCACGAAATGTCGAATGCGCCGCCGATTCGATTCCGTCGGAGCTCTTCGCACGAGAACGTCTTCCGTTTTGTGGGCTCCTCTTCCAGGAACTTATTACTTTCAATTTAACACAAATCTATTTCCGATAACTGTTTCGTAAAATTAACATTCGCTGGAAGCAATTCGAGATAATATTTGTACGCATTAACATCCGGCGATGAACGCAATTTGACATTGAATCCTGTAGCTTGCGCATAATAAGAACATTTTCTTTAATGGCGTCGACATCCGTGATATAAACTCACTCTTTTTTCGCAGAAGAACTATCAAGTAACTGTTTAGATTTGCTCGCTTTTTTTCTACACTGGGAGATGACGCGACCAGACGGGAGATTTCTTCAGATTTTTTTCTCGAGTGAATGTTAATTTCTTTCGAGAACTTTATTTGATCAAGTCGCATCGAGATATGCACATTCATGCAGTGATTAACGGTCATGCGGTTAGAATGTCGAAAGTCATTAGTCGAAATAAAATCATTTCGAATGATTTAAATAAATACATTTATCCTCTTTAGAATCTTCTCTTAAAATTTAATTAAAGCGTTACTTAGGTCGACAATTTTTTAAAGCGTAAAATTACAGCAAAAATTTCATCAGTAAAATGTATTAAACAAAAATTAATAGTTCTTTATTAATATTAATTTTACATTATAGTGTCGTCGAATATTATTTTTAATCTTTTTTTCACTTATGTTAAAAAATACGGAAAATTTAAATAAAAGCTTTATCACATTTCATATCAAATCAATCATTGTCAATTCATACGATCATTGATTAATGATTTTCATAGATAGTCTGTGTCTTATTATTCTCTCGGGACGATTTAAAGTCGTTGAGACAGCCTTAAAGCATAAAGTGCATTTCCTCGCGATTAGTCTTCGCTTCTCCAATTGGAACGGATGGAAACACGGCAGCGCGCAGCATAAATGAAATTGATCTTGTCTCCCGTTTCGCAACGGAATGCTCACTAGGCTAAATAAACCGCTTCTAGTACTCTCGAGTAATGAGGCCTTTCCCCGCGGAGAATCACGCGGCGCAAGAAGCGATCTATCCGCTTGCAATTTGCGATATAACGAAGGTCGCGCACGGACGTGGTCGCGATACCCTTTCTCTCTATTCTACTGGAAACTGGTTCACATTTTTTTGCGATCGAAATCGATTCGCGCTCGAAAACTAGTTTAAAGGCAATCCGAAGATCATCGATAAAGAGCGATTAATCAAAGGAATGGCTTTTATTCCGCTTCTCCCCCGATGCTTTCCGTACTGATGCACCAACGGCAACCTTCTGCCCTTCGTTTACAAAGGGCCGGAGGCGGTATATCTTCAACGTGCCACGGGAAAGGGAGAAGATTACGGGGATAAGGTAAACGGGGCCTGAGCAATAATTGATTTTTGTTGCAAACCGATCTCTCGCGATTTTACTGATATCGATCGCAGCGAAGACGAGAGTCACACGAAGAAAGCAAAACGGTCGACCGCGCGCATCTATGGAGTGATAAAATTTTCCTGCTTCGCCTCGATATCGAGGACACGCCGAGGCGATCGAGGCGTCGTCTTTGCTTGCGGTTAACTGTCGCTATTTTCTCTTTTTGCTCTCTTGAATATCATAGCGGATGCAGAACACCTGCATCTAGATTCTATGTCATACGGCCTTGCGCGCGAGCATTCGTTAACGAGAAATCACGCAAAACTGAACAGGTGGGCAAGTGCCATTTTTTCATTTCCTTTTTCCCATTCCTCTCTCGTTAACTCTTTTTTTTTTTTAATTCATTTTCGAGGAAACCGTTTGTCAATTAACTGGACGAATACGACCGTACAACAGACATGCGCTTATCTTTCTCCTTTTTATTTCTCTCACTTTCCTCTCTGTTGTCATGTCATCACGATATGTATTATCAAAAATCTATAGAACGAGGAGAGATTTTTATTGCTTACTGAGCTTTCCAGCTTTCGTTTTTGATAATTTAATCGTACAAAAAAAAGTGTAAAAAATATGACTCTGATGTGCATTTTTCATCCCAATCGACAAGTAATATTAATGTCATCTTAAAATTGTGTAATAAAATCGTACACGTCTTAACGTTGTAAAATGTAACTAATATTCGTAACTAACGTAATTGATAATTATCAATTTACTTTGTATTCTAGTTTTGCTAAGCAATACGGGAAAAATAAATAAATATTTTCGTAAAGATAACGGAACAAAGAAATAATAGATCGGGGAGAAACTTCTTGTGCAATGTCTATCATGAATTTCAATAACTAAGTGCGCAACGCGAAACAAATTGGCGATGCGTGACTTACAGCATCGTGGTCGCTGGCCTCGTGAGTTAACGCTTCTCTGGTTTCGTTGTGAGAAGAGGACTCATCCTCATCGGGTCCTGATCCGCTGCCCGCCCAATAATCCTCGGTCGTATCGTCTATAACAGAATCTTCGGAATTCCCCTCCACCTCCGCGCTTTCGTGATTGGTCGCCTGTGAAAATAAAATTATGTCTAATGAGATCTCGTATCCTTTACCATGTTATTAACACGTTATTAACGCAAACAAGATATATTTACCTGACACCTCAGAGTGATCGCCGTCAGCATCCAGACGGACATGTATCTGTAACAATATATAATTTATGATAAAATGATAACTGTTGACTCGAGAATTACATAACGCGTTGCGTAAAGGTCGCGTTGCAAGACCTCTCGAAATATGTAGATACGTAAATCTGATCTCATTTTAAATTTAGAGTGTATCGTATTAGAACAGAATTGCTCCTGAAATATGACTTGAGAGTTTATAGCTCTTTTGAGTTATAGTTTTTATATATACTCCAGCGAGACGACCAAGGACGATTATGGAGGCCGTTACACGGAGAAAAGCACTTTGTTATAATAATAACGGAAGTTCCCGCGAAGCGTCAAGCGACAAGATGGCCGAAAAGATATCGCGATGGAAAAGGAAAACAAAAGAACAAATCTCACAATTAGATTTATATATATATATATATATATATATGAATGTAGTTATATACATGTGAGCCGAAATAACATGAATTGCGACGTATTACACGTAATTGGTAAAATAAGAGCGAAAATGATGAGCAACGCCGCGATCTTCTCGTTTCCACGTTCTCGTCTTTCTTCGCGGTTTGTGCCACAATCTAGGATATGACTCATCTTTCCTCGTTGCTGCTGTTGCTTCTATAATGCGCCCTTGCCATTTCCAGGTGAACCTCAAATGAGTTTCTTGCCTCTGCACTTACTTGCCGGTTTACAGACCTTTTCGGTATAATCGTCGAGAACTTCGTACTATTCGCACGCGCTCGGTGACCCCGGGTACCAGAGCCAACCATCCGTATCAATCTTTATCATCTCTTTTTCTGGACCGGCTAATTATTTGAATTCACGATAATTTGTATAATTTTCTATTTTTCCTTGTTTTTCTCTCTTTATCTGATTTATTTGAATTATATTTTAGTTTTTTACAAAAAAGTACAGTTTTACATTTTATTTTCGCAGAATGTAAAATATAAATTTTTCTATTTTATTAAATAACAGTTATAGATTAATCTCTCATACTTGATAAGCTAATAACTTTTCTCTCATTCTGCTTTTTACATTCTGTATACTCTACGACTATTTTTGGCGAAGCTACGTGAGATCTGAAACATGGAACTAATCTAACATAATCTAACATAATCTGATCTTTTTCATGATTTGACCGCGCCTGCTTATCTGATCGTGCTTTCATTTTGAGATGTTCCCATCTAGAAGATTAAGGAGTTAAGAGTTAAGCGGAACGCTCGGTGCATACTGAGCAACGAGAGTTTGCTAGTGGTACATGTCATGTCGCCGGGTCTTTTGTACTTAGACCTTTCTATGTCGACTATATCGCTATACTATATTTTCAAGGCAGAAGAAATTATCTGTACTTTCATCATGTTAATAATAATCACTGTCGGTTGAATAGTCGTTATCAGTACAGCACGCTCGTTCTCCTCTTTTGCGATTTTCCCAGGGTCGCGGGAATCGGCTGACCGTGGTTTTCCGAGAGACGTTATCGTTGAAAATTTTAAGCGCGTATTACTCAGGTTACGAGGCGGACAGTTGTCGTTTCATCTCGATGGTTAAGCAGTCGTTTAAAAAAAAGTGGAATGCTTCCAGCATGCTTAGGTACTGAAGGCACTGAAGAAATTGCTCGCATCAGAGCGGGACGCATCGCGCTTACAGGAGCTTAAATAATACGTGTCGCGATATTTTGGCGAAACTTGAATTTTCTGGAAAATCGAAATAACGGAACGAAAATAATAAAATTATTCCATGAATACCGTATATTTCTTCGAAGTCATTATCAAGTGTTGTCTTATTATTAAATTATTAATAATTTGAACGTATTCAATAAGCTCAAATTTATCATCCCGAAGAAATAAGTATATAATATTGCAATATTTAATTTGAAATTCAGTTTTGTTACAAAACGTTACGTATGCAATCAGTACGGTGTATCCACGAGAGACTTATTTAACGTCGATCGTAATGTAAACCCATTATTTTCGCATTAAGGCAAAAGAGCGAATTAAGAAGAAATGGAAATGCACACGTTTGCATCATTGGAGCGATTAAACGATAATTATCACGGCATAACGGTTTGCGTCGCCGATTCGTCTTCTTCTGCAATATGTTAGACGATGACAAGGATGATGCGTTGATAGCAGTCCCAGGGAGAATGTTGCGCACGTAAGATGATTATAAATATCTTGCGGAGATATTAAAGGGGAAATTCATCTTATCCCGCGCAACGGAATTCGAGCCATCGCGATTATATCGGCTGTCAACGAGGATAATGGGATAATGGCATATATAATTACAATAATTAATTTATCGTCGCCGCTTAAGAGGGAGTCGATTATCGTTAGGCGACGATTCCAATCGCGGTACTCGCGCCGACCTGTCGCTTTTTCGTTCCCCGACATCGCCACGGCGTCTTTCACAATCCGGGGAAATTATCCGATTCCGGTTGCCTATATATCTCGCTGAGTGTTGCCGTTTAAAGGACTGTCATCTCATTTGATTTACGAGACTTATTGCTTTATGCGACGTCTAAGCAGCTGCTTAAATGTTCCGATGTTCGTGCAAAAGCACTCGAATGAATTATCCGTGTGACGTGAACTCGTCTCTCGAGCGCAAAGGCCTAAATGGGATATTGAAGATGAGAAGACCTCATCTGTGCAACGCACGCAATGATGAATTCGCGCCATTAAGCCGACAGAATTAGATCAGCGAGTGACTTACTTCTCGCGTGCGCACAAAACGCTCGTCGCGTACTTGAGAGCTAACAGTATGGCAAAAGTTAATATTCCGATTAATGTGTTTTTTATTTATCGAGGCAAGTCATCTAACAACCCTAACGAGTTTTACGGTATAAAAGGCTACCAAAGCGATTCGTTCTCCCGCACCGGCATCATTTCAAGTCAGTCGACACCAGCGGTCTCTCATTGACGATGTTTGCGCATCGCATTACAGAAACAATTAATAATCCTATCGCTCGTCGTTGCGTACATCGTTCGCGCGGCATTATACCGCAGTCTCACGTCGCCCACCTGTTCGTTCGAAAGATCGAGAAAGAATCGCATCCTCTCATTCGTCTCGATCTCGTCCCCGTGTCCGCGTTCGCGTCGGACGCGATCGTACGGTATTGATTATCGCCACCGAGCGCATTAATCGAGGCGATCGATAATTTCGCCGATGTCCCGCGGGAGGCATTCACGAACGCATAACGTAATTATTATTCGTTCGGCTCGCTCGCCGCCGCGTCGGTAAATGGAACGGAAGGTGTTGGGCGTGGGATGAAGTCGACCAGCGCGGATCGCTACATCGATGATGATGATGATGATGGCCGTTAATCACGTGACGCCGTGGAGCGGGATCCGCGGATGCGGAGGGCACGATAGACTATACCTTCGACGCGACTCGACGCGGCTCGACGCGACGCGACGTGACGTGTGGGCGGTGCGGTTTGGCGCCCGCGCCCATCGCGGAGATTGCCGTACGCGTTACACACGTTACACGCATCGTAAAGTCGAGGCGCGATCGCCTCGAACGACACGCCGATGTGCGCGGCAATTAAATTGCCGTCGGACGTTTTTCGAAACGCCGGCTAACGCAAGTCTGGCCGTTTTCAGGAACTCCTTTTCCCCCACCAGCTCTCTAACCGGTACTCCGAATATCAGAGATACTCCTGAATGTATAATTAAAAGCGATGCGCACGTCCTATTTGCTGTCACATATACATATTTGGCTTATGGGCATGTCTGGGGCATACGAACGTTAAATTAAAATCAATAAGAACGCAACTTTTGGGAATGCAAAAAAATATTATTAACGTAAGTATAACGGTATACCGGAACATAACGATATGTATCGAATGATATGATAGAGGAGGGAACATAATTCACTTTATGCGAATATGGGAGCAACGAGGCGTAAATCGCCCGTGGCGCTCCCGATAAACACAATTAAGATGCTTCGAGAATTTTATGGAATCCTTTTAATGGTAGTCTCGATTAATACGCTGAATTCCAGGAATAATAATCCGTACGCTATCAAATGCAGTTAGAATTACTGTTGTAAACTCGCGAACGGTTCAACGGTGTAACATGTGCACGTAATAGAAGAAACAAAACCTTAGATTCTGCGAGCGGATATTTGCGAACATTTATAAATTGCACATATTTGTTCCGTGGACGAACCTAACACATCAATCATTCTCGCGCACAGTTCGCTTCACGTGCAATAATGGTATCGCGAAATAAAGACGACGATTCCCCTCTGGTCTTAAAAATATAAAGCGGGTATATATATATATATATATATATATATATATATATATCGATTTTTAGAAGATTATAAAAAAACAAATAAACTTAAACAATTTTTTGTATTATTACACCTAGATGAAAAAAAATCACACCATCGTGCCACGGGATATCGCGATACAAGTGCATTGCCTACACGCGTAAATGAATCTCATGTATTGAAACAGAATTTATTATTGATCGAAATCAATACAATTTCGATTAATTTATATTAGATACAGAAGGTTATCTTACGTCAATTACCGCGCGATAATCCTTTATCATAAGTAAATGTTTATCGCGCGCGAAACCAGCAAAGTCTGCATTAAATTACGCAACGAGGTTTCCAGGATTTTGCCAGAGTACCGTTCGTTTCATCCTTCGCTTCCGGATGGAGTCGTTCTCCTTGCGTGTCGAGTTTTCCCTCCCGTATTCATTATTCGCCGATCATCCAATAATTATCAAATTGCAATTTCTCGCGGGGGCGCGTTTTATAATCGCTTTTTCTTTTGCGGAGCTGCCTTGCGGAGCGGCCGCGGGAACGGCGCGTTTTGCCGCTCTCCGTCGGGAGAATTACGTCGTTGGGAAGTGAAATGAACCGAGCACGAGATGCCCGCGAGGGGATCTCCGGCTCGATTCCCCGCTACGTCGCATCGCCACCATCGTCTTTCAATTCCGTTACCCACCGACAGGCAGGAAACATTTTTATTCCGGCGGCCTGCGTTGCGCTGCGCTTCTGCCTTCGCGGTCACCGTCGTAGCTCCGGGCGAAGGCGCGAGGAAAACTGCAGATCGGTCGTAAGTCTCGCTACATCACGCGCGTAATTGCGTTGCACCCGTAGTAGTCAAGGCGAGTCACGTTTAAATATCCGCCCGTCCGGCTTAATCGAGTAGCGAACCTCGCCTCCTCTTTGCCGAACAGTTTCGTTAACTCTGAGCTATCACGCGGTTCAGAGTAGAACTTACGGCCGAAGTCTATGTGTTAAATTTCAAATGTCATCAGGTTATGACGTTGGAAACTTGAATTTAATTTATATCAGATTGTTTATTTATATATCATTGGTACTAATGAAAGAAAAAAGGTAATTAAGATAACTCTCGTATATTATTTCGTTTGAGGAAAACGTAAACATGAAAATAAGCGAGTTTTAAAGTAGAGAAGGTTTGAATGTTAACCTGGTAAGAGTTAGAGTAAAGAAAGATTTTACAACCAGCCTGAAAAAAAAGTCAACTACTTGGCTGCTCACTTGATTGCGCGAAACTGAAGTTTGTGGTTTACTTTCTTAAGCATTAAACGATCCTAAAATTTTCTTGCGGAATGCGAGAGAAATTACTCCCCGCTGGTGCAATCTTACCCCATCCTACGGTACTTATTCGCGAGCGGTTTGGAAGGGTGGCGCACTTGTGAACTTGAGAAAATCGTTTACGTCGTCATTCATCGCGTAGGTACAATCTGCGTAAAGCGTTGGGACGTCCCGGCTTGTTAGTTGCGTGCACGCATGTACGCACGAGTTTTAGCGCCGTTTCTTTAAAGTCGTCGTTAAACGATGGTCAAGAAGATCGGTCTACGAGAACTGGGCTGTAAGAATCGAAAGTCAGTCGACCGAAACTCGAATTTTTCGCTGCCAGTTTGCATGGCGACAGAGAAGAAACGCAAAGTACGGACTAGAGCAACCCTCCACGAGAGAATCTGCGGTTAAACCTTCAAAACTGGAGCACCTTGCTGATCGCGGCTTAACTATGGCCTGAAACAATCTTTCGAACGAGCCAGCCGTGTCGGAATAATTTTCACGACGACATACATCATGACATAAATGTGCGTGCCTGCCCGATACTTTAACACTCTTTTTGCTTCTAAAAAGAAAAGATTTTTTTTATCTCATGTGACTCATGCCGTAAGACGATATCGAAATTACCTTTAAAATTTTGAAGAAAAATTTTATAAAACTTATCTCGATAAGATTTTACGTTTAATTAATTTTGAACATTCAACACTTGTGCGACTCTCTCTCTACGCTCTGGTAAGCGATAATTAATTGGACGGATGACTGCGCTTCACGATTGACGCAACCGTTGAACTTTATCGAACTTTATCGATACTGTGAGAACCGTGACTGGAGCGGGTATTGTTAGAATGACGCACAAATTTCATGCCGCCAAGCGGGAATAAGAAGCGCGGTATGTTTTACCGACTTTGAATCGACGTAAGCTCGACGTCCGGGAAAGGACGGTGGAAAAACAGTCCTTCCTCCAGCGCCCAGCCGTATCTGAATGTTCTTCCTCGGCATCGTACATCATCGATCGCGCGCTCGTCTTTATGAGCTATCCGCCGCAACGCAAGAACATCGTGTTTACGCTGCTGTCATCGACCGCGAGGCAATCCAATCATTCGCGGAAGTGGATATATTCAGTGTATGAAACACGTTTAATTGCGGGCTCAACAACGCAAATCAATGCCGATGCCCCGTACCGCGGAACGTTGTTATGAAAAAAAAAAAAAAAAAAAAAATATCATTACGGGATCCATTGAGAGATCGTTTAAATAAATCTTTACCTACACACACAGCCCGGGGGCAATCGATCCGCTTGCTCGCGTGTTTAGGTTTGTTCGCTTCTTGACATCCTAATCATCGCGTATGCAAACGTGTCTACCCGTATGCAAATCATCGAACAGAGAAACGTCGTATTTACTTTTGCCTCGTGTAAGCGGAGCGCCAACTCATTCGATTAGTTGTACTACGCGCTGTCATGTTACGAGAAGCAAGATATACGGACTGATGTTCTACTTACCGCTGATATAAGAGTACCGATAAATGTTTCCAAGTAGTCATTCGGAAAAAGCAGTTGTCTTCTTTAGTACCCCGCGATCGATTCGAAAGGTAAACATTTGTTGCGGTTTGTGTTGAGAAATAAAGTAGCGCTCCATTTACTATATAACACAAATTTCTGTGTGGTATTCTTATTATTATACGTTATACATTGTAGTTTGAAGAAAGATCGTATATAGATGACGAAATATCGTATAATAAACAACAGATAAACAACGTGTACATAAAAAACAGAATTATCATTCGCGCATAAATATATCACGTGTGTGTGTGTATATACAATATATATATATATATATATATATATATATATATATATATATATGCGAATACATAGATCCAAATATTTAAAAAAAAGGAATGTACAAATTGCTAAAAAAAAAAATCATCATTTTAAGATGAATGAATAAACTTGTTGACATAAACAGTGTTACGCAATGTGGAAATTAAATCGATCTGATGATGAAAATCTGAAACTGATGAGTCAGACAATTAATGAGGCTCGTTGTAACACTCGTTGTAACCTCTCTCCCCGATAACTTCCGGTCATTCACATTCTCGTGATACTGATATTTCCCACGGGGGAGAGAGAGAGCGTAGGGTATAATGAAAGGGCGCCACCACGCGCTAATTATCTTCTACACTCGGGCGAACATTACCGGGATTTCTTCCGCGGCTCGCGAGAGCGCGGATCTGATTTCCCGGGAACCGGACGGATCTCATTTGCGCTGCCCTCATCGAGGTGAAATGTTTATTCGCTCGCTGGCTCGCGGTTACGCGCGGCATAAAGCCGAGCGCATCGTCGACAATTAGCGGCTGCTCGCTCAGCCGGTGCAGCCAGTGAACCCGAAGCTCACTGTGTGAGAACCCGCCGGGGAAGCCAGCCAGCCCCGACCTAGACTCAAATTTCCCTCGGTCGCCGCGGTCAGACGATGCAGATACCGCGACGCTCGGCCGCGACGACATTACGATCGGCCAAGCTGCGGTTAACCCTTCTGAAACTCGCGCGCACTCTGCTAACTATCCTTATGCCCGCCTACCATCGGAAAAACATCCTACCGATCTAACGGTCCGTGCGATATTTAGCTTAAAGTTATGAAACATAAACGGCCGCATCGCGCGCCGAGTGGCTACCGATCCTCTCCAGGCGGCCGATCCGCGTCCAGTTTTATTTCTTTAATGGCGTTTCCCAGATGCCGAGAGATAAATACGCGCGATTAAACTAGTGGGACGTTGACTCATCGCGGGTGTAGCGATAATTACATTTGACGTAAATTACACGGTCCGTATGTATTTTCAATCTTACAAGTACGACGCTGTTACTGGATACTCTTGCCTAGGGTATCGCTATCTTACGACGAGAGGGCGTCCTATAGTATAATAACGTATATTCCTTTTTAAATTGTCATGTTGCGGGATGCGTACTTCCCCATTCTAGGAGAATAACCGCGAGCCTCGTATTCTCATATTCTTCCCCGAAGAATTGCAGTTTTGACTATCGCAACATCGAAATACGAGTATTTCCTATCTTATTTGCGAGAGATCTAGGATAGTATGATATAAAGACTAGGATATATACATATATATATATATATATATGTATAAATCGATATTCCGCTTCCGCCTTGCTAGGAAAGAGAAAATAGACGATCAAATTAGACTCCAGTTTACTTGTACTATACAATAACGGAAAAATGCAAAATGAGAGTTGAAATTAAATCGCGGCAGATTTGATGAAGCGTGCAGCATCCCGCTGCACTCCCGGTGCGTTTTAATTGCACATCGGAGTGATAAACTGTGCGAATTCTTGGATGCGTAATGGACATACTTAGAGATGACATTCTTAAATCTTTCATTAAAACACACCTAATCGCAACGCGACGACATACGGATATTCCACGTACGTTAAGATGCGTTGTGATGTATCAACGTATACAAAGCCTAGGAGCCGATTTCGAGTAGCGGCATTACCTGTTTGACCAGATTCGCGGAGAAGAAGACACGCATAAATATGCGAGCGTTTTATTCATTTTTACAGTCCACGGTTCTCCACGATGGAAGATCGTCGTATAATTAAATGAAGGACTCTTCGGAGTGCTCGATGACATTAGCCTGTCATTAACTTATCAGTCGTACATTATTTATCGGGCCAGTTTGTCTATCGAGTCAAAACTCGTTGTAATAATCGTTCATCGCGAGAAGACGTAATCGTAGCGGTTTCCAGACGAGGCGTAGACGTACTTTATTGGCATCTTCCACTAACGAGGTATCAGGTAACGGAATATCAGATTATTTAACATTTTCCGAAAGATAAAAATTAACGGTATATATTCGTAATCGATTTGAAGATTTGCACATTATTCTGATGCGTTTTATTTAACAGCATCGTCTGTCGTTGTCGCCGGTATCTCGTACGTAAAGTTTTATCATTGCTAGCGTAAAGTCTCTTATCTTTGCTATTTTCTAGCACCGACTGTCGGCAGCGCTGATAGAAACGTAATATAATAGTAGTGTTGGCGGGAATAGCCTTATTCGATACATCTATCTCATTTTACGATTACTTTTTTATGTCATTCTCACTTCATATACATATAAATTTATCCATGTTATTACTCATAAAAGTTATGACATTTGACAATTCTCTCTTGTAATTAGCAATATATATATATATATATAATAGGTGTTTATTTTTCTATTGCTGTATTATTTCTAGTTTTATTTAAAATTTTAAACTTCTCTAACCGACAGTACTTGTATATGATCTTCCACCTTTTCCACACTTCATCTTCTTATAACGACGCAATTACGCATGCGACACTGTTCCTTGATCAATATCCCTTTTCGTCCCTTGCGCTCGTTGCGGCCCAATCGTCCTCGTGCTCATTAAGCGGTTACTCGCTTCGTCGTATCCAACGGTCGTGTATATGTCGGTACCTGCGTGCGTACAACACCCACCTTACATTCACGCATACGCATACGCACACAGGTCGGATCACTCGCCTCGCAATTGTACGGCGAATTTGCATCTAACTGCAATTAAGATCCGTCTCGGAACGAGGCGAGGAGATGGCGAGGCCATTTCAGAGAAATGAGGAAAGAAACGAAAAAAAGGAACTAAAGCGCTACATTCGGTACACACGGAGCAATCCTATTTCTCTCTTCAATCCTATTTTACGGCACTTTACACAGCAACGCCGTGTACACGCGACGAGGGCGGGACATTTAGATGATGGTAAATCCGCTTAATCGCTGGTTGCGCTGGAATAACGCGTTCCGTGGTATACGAGTCACTCGTTCAGAAAGCGCGGTCGGAATATAAATTCTGAAGATCTTATCGCCCGACGAAATTGTCGTAAGAATCTTTTAGCGTATCTTGTTCAAATGTATCAAGCGAATGAAATCTGTAACGTAACGTAACGTAATACGTGCGATAAGAAGAAAAGAGGCATGAAGAGAGAGAGACAAGGCTTTAAGATATTTCATCAATAATAATCGATTAAGCAATTAATTATGATAACATTAATCCATATAAATGGCTACGCATCATTACGAGCTAAAATCGTCAATCGTTTCATTTAAATTATAGTTATCCGTACTGATTAAATGATTACGCGAGTAATGGGCTCTCTGTCTATAAATAGCTTGACTTATAGGCACCACGCATTATGTAGTTGGAATCTATAAATCACAACTAATAAATACACATCGCACATAATTTATCCTTTATAATCTCACGGGCGTGCGATAATTTCTGCACGCGCTCTATGAACGGAAGTCCCGTGTATCTGAAATTTTTCCATCTCGTCGCAGCGCGGTAAATGAACACGATCGTTCAATGAACGATACATCCGTGGGACAGGGAGTAGCAAACGGGATAAAGAGAGATAACGAGAGATCGAAAGGAAATGAGAGAAAGGAATGACCCACGAACAGAGTTACCATTACGCCTGCGATAATGTTGCGTTCGTAATAAGAATCCTTACTCCCAATCTCGGAAATCCCAGAAGAGAAAAATGGATTATAAGCCGCGGCTGTTCAAGTCCAATAGACACTGGCATAATCATCCTGTCGGCGTAAATTTTCTTTGTAAATAACACGAAAAAAATAAAATAAGCGAGCAGCGAGGCGTGCGAGAGAGGACAGGATGTTCCCGCGCGGTCAATTAAAATGCATAGTCAAGGCATCCGATGACAGTACGAGAAATGAAAATTGCATCCTGCGTCTTGGAAAGACTAATCGGAATCTCTGTATTAGAAATCAGAGGAAGATACATATCACATTTTTAGATGCTACTTAATTCTTCGTCGAAGAAGGAAGAGCACTTCTGATAATCTAAAGCAGTAACGGATAAGAAAATCCCTCGCTGTGTTCAATTCAAATACCGCGTGTGCATCGAGCGTGTGCCGCGAGCGAGTTTCTTAGATCTGTCGTCGCCAATTCAAGGACAAAGCCGCAAAGGATTTCAACGTAACGATATTTATCGAACGTTCGTTAGAGAGCTGTTAGAACGCGAGAAATGCGACGTGCGGGCTGACTTTTCGCCGCGTTCTCGCGACCACGTCGCATCGCGCCGGTTATTGACTTGGTCGTTCAACAGTAACAGCTCTTATCCGCGAAATCTGCGGGCCGGGGTGACGAACGGCGTGCGTCACGGGGGAACGTATCGCAGCCGGAAGTCATCGCGGACGTAACTGAAGTTTTATCGGCAGTTTCTTCCAAGGACGATAGAGACGCGAGAAATACATCGACGGCAGAGCTGTCGTGCCCCGTACCGTTGTCGATAGCCGCGCGAATACGAATGTCCGCACGTTTGTATTTTCAACGCACCGTATGTGCCGCGTCATTTTATTTTTCCGCCGTTTTGTAACGCCGCGGATGGCGAACGCGCATACTTCCCCCGCATACTTCCCTTTCGGCGAGCTCCTTTCCATACATTCCATCACGTAACGCTGTATAATTTATTCCGTTTAATCCATTAAAAAAATATATGTACCGATATCTCTCGACCGATTCAGAACTTTCTATCGCGAATCGTCCTCATATGACGCTGTCTCCTCCCTCTCAGATTTCCCGCGAGATTATCTACGTTTTTTTTTTGCCGGTTGTTTATCGGGAATGTTCACTGGAATTTTGCACGAACGGAATTAGACACGACGACGTACCGCAAAGTCTTGCCGCGCGATCGATCGTCCGCACGTTAAATCTGGCCTGGATACTCCGCAAGGTATTCGCTACTAAATGATGTTACCAGTCGTGGAATTCCAAACCGGGAATCGTACTATAAATCGGCCGGTCCCTGACTTTCGAAGACGAGCGCGGAAGGGAATGTTTGGTCACGCGTGGTTGCGGGCGGCTGAAACGGTAGCAGTTGGGAATAAACGATCCCTCCTCCCTCCCCCCCCCCTCCCTCCTCATCTCTCTCCGTTCCCCTATCGAATCGCCGATTTGCATACTCGAATCCGTTAACTCTTTCGACTCGGACACACCTCCCCTCTTTCCGTTCATCTCCCCGTTCCTCATCTTCGTTACGTGACAAATAACCCCGATTACCGTATCGAGAGTGACGGCAGTGGATAATCCGCATGTACAATCCGATAACGACCGTCGCAATGTCGTTATCCGCGGTTACCGCGCGATCGTATCGTAATAACTGCCGGTAGTAAAAGCCAACGCAACGATCCGCATCAATTACCGCGGCAAGAAGGTGTTAATGTCCAGATGAAGGGAAACATTTATACTACCGACGTGCTTTTAGCCACGTTGGAAAAAAATACTCATCTAAAGCCGCTATGCGTAATCGATTTTCTTGCATATTTTATTATTCGCTTCACACTCACATTTGCCTCTTAATTACATTATTTATATCGTAATTCTCTCTTTTTCTCTTCTTCCCTTCCTTTGTTAAAACTCAATAAAATTAAATTGCACCTTTATCTCTCCTGTTCAGAGAAATGGTAAATTATTCGCTAATTATCGTGCCACTTTTATTACGATACACTATATGCTGCTCGTCTACAAATTTTTTTGCAAATTTAAATTTCCCTTACGTTCGCGTCGTTTGTCTTAGTGACTTAGGGACGATGCAAACGACCGGACGGTCGTTAAAATAAATGCGAGCCAAACAGACGTAAAACTAGCAAAGCGGGATCGATTTGTTAAGTATGATCGAGCTTATCCGTTAACCCCCGTAAAAATCGTAGCGCGCGCTCACGGAGATGTATAACACTGTTTGCGCTTAAAGAAATGAGAACGTTTGCGTTAGAATAGCGCAGCGCCATTACGCAGCGCAGCGAAGCGTGCGTCGTCGATGATTTCTGAGAAATTTCGCTTTGATAAATCGTCTCTTTGGGAACCTAGAGTCCTGTTCTACTCGGGAAGCAATAGATCGCCCGTGTGTCTCGTACCGCGTATTATTACGTCATTACGGATGATTTGCTTTCGCCAGCGACGTTATTAGTTGCCGCTCGGGGAGGAGCGTAAAGCTCTTTTCTTGCGCGCGTGCGGAATCAAGCGCGATTGCTCGATCGCTCGACTCCTCGAAGATCGTTCGGAGCCGAGCAAAAATCGCGATCGAGAATCGGAATCGCTTCTGCTCTCGCCGTGGGAAGTCTGCCCATATATAAAACCAATCCTATTTTATAAAATGTTTAAAGAATGGGAGAAGAACAGTCTTCTGCGTGTAATTGAAGGAAGCGTAAGCGGTCTCCCGCGAGATGCTAATTTAATAAACGTTATAAATAATGAACGTAATAGACGGATGAGCAGGTTCATTGGCTTTTCCTAGTACGGAAACAAAGATAACGTAACTGTTGGTGAAAAACTATAAAAGTTAACTTGAAACGTTAATTACGCAGGATGTATGTAGCTGCCCTGGCTTCCATTGTTTTCGATGACACGAAGATTTAGGGTTTGCAAATCTCATTATCATAGCGTTACGATCCACTTCCCACAATTGCGGCTGTGTTTACCGTAATGTTAGGGTAATAACGTTATAGTTGCTACAGAGTTACGTTGTTTAACAAGAGTAACACGCTACCGCGGGGCACGCACGTGTGTACGTGCAAGCCTGTGCGTATTTGCAAGATTTCGTAATTATTATAATCCGCAACGATTCTCGAACGATTGTTCGAGAGGATCGAAAGAAAGAGTGAGGAAAGGTTTAATATATCGCGTATACGAGAGACTCGACTGGATATATATCGGCGCTAATGGATCAGATCGCTAAAGCGAGATTGCGCTTTAATTCGACGTAAAACAAGCTTCTCCAACGTCAAAGAAGCCCCGACGCCGAGATAGAGGCGGCGATTTATAATGGCGCGATGAAGCGGTAACAGAGAGTTCTTGAATGGCCCGCATTAAGCTCGAGACCAGCCGCATCCTCTTCCGCGCTCGGAGCTCGTTGCGACGGGAGGGAGTGTTACCTCACGCGAGCGGAACCTTGTTTATATTTTACGCCGCTCTTACGAATTTGCAGATAATAGAGCGTTTCGCGGTTCGCTAATTCCAGAAAATGGGTCGTGACGAGCGCGCGTTGCGCGCCGCGCGCCGGAGTTATCACTCTCCGCACGCGCGATTTCTCCCTCGGCCACGAGGGGGGGGGGGGAGGCTGTGTGCGAATGCCATAACTGTTTATTCTAATCTACATCATCGGCATCTACGCGCCGATAAATCGCGAGACGGTAGACGCCCATTTCGCGCTTCCTCTCTTTGCACGCTTCTCGCGTGCAATTTTCGCCCCCTTCTCGCCCCCCCCCTCTCGCTTCGCGCGGCCGCCGCCGCCGCCGTGTACGTGCCTCGTTACGCGCGCGGCCGATCCGCCCGAACAATAGCCGCCGCCGCGCGTCTCCCTATATAATCAACAAATCGCAGAAAGAATCGCGGCCAAGATAAGCGTTAATAGCGTACTTTACCGGTACGGTCTCACTCCGACGACGATTAACGCGTTTCGCGCGCGATCATTGAACATGCTCGATGAGCGCCATCGGATACCGTTGCGTGCCCTCCGCCGCTCGCTTTATTCAACTCGTCGCTGATATTTATCGAATTTATCTATCTTAACCTTCAGCTTATAGAATCGTGGCTTGGCTTGCCGGCTAAGTATCGCATCATGTGTTCAACACCGAGCCCGTTTATTATTACGATAACGTCGCGGAAAATTGGCCGCTACGATGGAATTCCGAGAGATATTACGAGGAATATATGCGACGTATTTATATACGCCAAGAGCCTTGCGCTCTTAATGTTAACATCTCCATATATGCAAAATTTTAGGATACCGTAGATAACGTCCTGAAGAAATAAAATCCGATAACATCATTAGCATAGATTCTATCTTAATATTTTTTTCTCGTAAGAAAGTACGTGGTTGTGTTAAATGTTGAAACGAACGCCATTATTATCCACGGCGCTCTTTCAAACTCAGCACGACTGTCACATTGGAATTATCTATCTTAATGCTCCCTTTGTGTATACAACGATGGTACACACACGCGCGCGCGCGCGCACACACACACACACACACACACACACACACACACACACCATACATACATACATCAGTCAAGTCGGTCGGCGCTATCGCGATTGCGTTTGGCTGCGTTTGACCCGCCTCGACGATCGGCGCAACCGCAACGGGGGATCAAGCGCGACGCGACGCGAGTAGAAGGCGCTCCTTGTGGCAGACGCGTCCTCGTCACGGTTGAGGTGGCACGCGCGCGCGCGCGCGCGAACGGAGAAGACGAGGAGGAAGCGAAAAGCAAAAAGGGATCCCTGCGATCTCATCGGGACGGAGGGAAGAAGAGAGCGGAGGTTACGATGCGCTCGCTCGAGGTCTGGCCCCCATATCGGTTTGCCGGTATCGCCGCGCCGCGCCGATACCGGCAAAGCGATGGAACCGTATAGTATCTCCTGCCTGCGCAAACCGATGAGGCGTCGCCTTACCGTTAGGAGCGCATATTCCCTCGCTCGCGCACCTGCGCGCCCGCGAGATCGTTAAGCGCGAAATCGCACCCGTAACGCTCTCGAATCCCGCGATCCCCGAGATCGCGCGAGCATTCGTCCAGAGGCGCGTCGAGGAAATGCCGCGGGCCCGTGGCATCCCTGGCCCCTGGTCTCTCCGGAGCGTTTATTTACGCGTTTATTTGCCCGATCACGACGGGAAGACAAGTGGAGTGACGTGACACGCCTCGGAGCCGAATGTAAATTCCACGGCTGTGTGCGCGTCCGGCGTTTCGAATAAAATATATTTCTATACGTATAGTCGGATATATAGGCTAGCTAACGCGGAAGATACATATTTCGAAAATAACCCGCCACTCCTCCTCTCCCCTCCCCCGCACATGTGTGTAGTAAATTAATGCGTTGCATGTACAAAGCTCCTGAACAAAAATTTAATGTAATAAAAATTATAGCTTTGGAATAAGTTGCAAACATTTCTGAGCGTGTCGCGCTTATTTAAGCGGCACACCGCGATATACCGCAATGTGCGATGTATGAGCTTAACGAGTTAATCGATGTCGCTACGTAATAATTGAGAAAGACATCGTGAGACGCGATATGAAATGGGGAGAAAGGTTCAACATAAATTTACGATGGTAACGGGAGAAACTAGTTGCCATCGGATTCCTGATAAACGTACAAGCTTGAAAGGACTCCGATATTTTTTGATTTATCGCATGGATATAAATCGCGTGGCACGAGCCTCGAAGACGAAGTTCTTAAGATGGCTCATTATGGTTTTAGCAGCCCTGATAAGGCTCTCATCAATCGCGAGAAAAACGTTTCGCACTTCGCGATCGACTGCGTAGATGTTCTTTGTACATTTCTCGATAGTCAAATATGGCGCATGAACGTTACCGGATATGGATTCGATGGGCGTAACCGGAAAACAACGGAAGATGATACATCGCGATGAGCCTCAACTTGTATACATGCAAATACGACCTGTTATGGAAGACGAGTTTCGTAGCGAGTCATCTTCAAGCGTTACTTTTTCCATTTTTGACGTAACGAGACCTTGTTCAGAGTAATTTAGAAGAGAGTGCAAATATTTTTTATTCTGTCACCTGGGAACTACTTCCATTGGACGATTACGAGAAATTGTAGTATAAGAAGAGAAAAAAATTGGACGCATGAAAGAAAACGATATTCGAGACAGAAAAGAAGAGATGGAGAAGAGCGAAGGTAGCGTGGGAGATGCAGTTAATCAATTGGCGAATTATTGTCCGTTACTGAGTTTGTCCAATCATTCCTTCTCTCTCTCTCTCTCTCTCTCTCTCTCTCTCTCGGAAGTGTACATGCTCCATGCTTTGTCAAGCTGTCTTACATTTGCTGGACATCTCATGCCCTTCGGGCTAAAGCCGTCAAGCCATCGTGCGATTAATCGAATCTAACCATCCCTGCAACGACACCGGACTATCTTGCGCTCCCAGCAATATTGTTCTGGAGTCCGTCTCTCGAGAGAAACGATCAGGATTGATCGAGAAGGCGCAATTATGTGATTCCCATAAATCGAGGCGAGGCATCGAGTATCGATATCTCCTGAGAGTGACTCTGTAAGAAACTGCAAGGCCAACGCGATCTCCGAGAATCAAGTATTTTGTTTTACGGACAATCCTTAGAGTCGGCTGCAACTATCACTGTATGGTCGATTGATCTCTGCGAAACCTGAAAGGCGTCTTTAAAATAAACGCGCAAATACGATAGAGACTAATAAAAAAAATGAGAATGGTGTTTGTTTCTATAGATATTTCACGATATTTTCCTGGAAAATTTAGATTTTTCGATTTTGTATTTCTTTTTCCATTGAATCAAATAACTTTTAAAGATATAGCGTCATAAATGCCGGATGAACAAGAAACATCTCGTAAAATGAGAAATTCACGTTTTCGTGCGAGATTAATTCTTGGTAGCGCCAGTAATATTCCGGATTATGCCTCTCTTCGTCGGGATGAAGTAATAACGTGACGTGTATAGGCAGCCTCCCAAAGGAGTATTCGCCGTCGTGAAGCTTTCTAGTTAACATGACGAATCCTGGCACGTTAATACCGCGTTTCACATTCCGATAATTTCTTTAACGGCGCATTAAGCGCACGCGAGGCAAACACCGCAGGAGTTACGCCGATCCTGCTGAGACTCGATTACGACGAAGGATACGCGAAGGTTCCAGTAGATCGATCATGGAGAATTCTCAGAGGTGTCGGTGTGGGTTCAAGGCCAGACCTGGATCGACTGCCAGCATGGAACCCATTTGACTCTTGTTGCAATTAGTTAGCCGGCCGCTCCTGAAGCCACAAGGCTGATGATCGCGACGTATATCTCTTAATCATCGTCCGTCATTAATGACTCGTCCCCGACTGCGTTAAATCGTCACGGACGATTGGAATTGTCGGCGATTTCAGCACGGAATAGGATATTACGATTGATAGTTCTGCATAAAACGATAACGAGCACTCGCGCACATTTGATTCTGATGTATCGCTTAAATCCGTATATTATATTATCGCGCTACACGCTTTACTTTTATACAAAATTTTTCTACGACATGAACATTATAATATATATAAAACTGTGTAAAATATAACAATAAAAATTGAAATTTATAATGCATTTTTAAAGATATGTAAATGCAAAATTAATATTTAAAATATAATTGAAAATTACAACTTAGTCGATCATCGCCGATTATCTCTCTCTCTCTCTCTCTCTATATATAATATTTACGCTGTTAAAGCAACATAAACGAACAGATGAGTCAAGACGCAAATGCAAATAATGAAGTGCGTGCTGATGCGTGCATTTTTAAGAGGCCGTCCGTAGCGAGCGGTTTTATTATACTAGTCAGCTTCGAGAGCAACAGGATGTCTGGTGATACGTGAACTGGTCGTAATACGATCCTCGTAACCGCGGGCTAAGATAACTAGGTAACGGGTAGCAAGCACTAAACGCAACTGTCCTATACACGGCACGGAACCTTCACCGAGTATTCAGGATATTCGCGTACTCTTGCGATGTTCAGGATGCGCGAAACGTATCATCGGGACAGAGAACGTTATAGCGGGACAACGTATCGTATAAATAAAGAAAATTCTATAATCAATTTCAAAAGACGTCTTCTTCGGTTCGCTTATTTAAATTATCTCTCAACATACAAGTGTGTATTTCGCTTTAATGTAATGACGACACGTTCATTATCGTATTTGTTTAAGCCTGCGTGCGTGCGTGCGTGCGTGCGTGCGTTATCCTCGCGCACGAGAATTATTTATTAGGATTTCATCGCAGGGCGAAAAGGGAAAAAAGTCCGCGCGCTTGATAAAAAAAGAAAATTCTTCGAGTCTAAAGAAAATTCTATTGCAATAAGTAGTCTATTTCGCCTCGCTTGTTTTACATCCGAATCTTTCTTTTATATCTTAATGCACGGCTTACAGTACAAGTGCAAGTACACATAACGAGCTATGACGAATGACATCGATGGAGCCGAGACGGCTCCTTCGAATAATATGCGTGAAGTAGATTTTCCCGACCGCGTGATCGAATAAAAAGTCGAGAATCACCTTGCCGCTCTTCAATTACCCCACCCTATATAGCGGAGACTCGCGCAATTTTTCACCCATTACACACGCAATCCTCTACTTGCTCGTTACTCGAAACGAGTTCGCCTCTGTCCTCGCCACGATTACTATCCCCCTCTCCCCTCCCCCCCCCCCGTAAATACGTACTGCGGCGTATTTTTTATCAATGATACGGAGTATAGCGGCCTTGCAGGTGGTCCGCGTGATTCGTTCGAGTTTATTGTGCATGTCGCGCGTATAAATGGATCCGTGGGTAAGAAAGGGTGAGGCTTGGCACAGCGGAAGTGAAAAAGAAATGGCAGTCGCGTTAGAGAGAGCGTAGGAAGAGAGAAACAGAATCGCTCGTGCGCGCGCGCGCGCACGGGAGCCCCGTCAGGGAATTCTTACAGGCCCTCGGCGGGTGTCCCGAGTCTTACGAGGATACGTCGACGAGACGACAGAAATCACGCCGTGTTAACACGCTCCTACCTAAACCGTTATCGCGGCCGGGCGCATCTGCTCGCGGCTACGTTAGGTGCGTATGCATGCTTACTCTATGTGTATCTACGTGGCAAATTGTCGACGCACGTAAATTGCCGATTCGAATAATCGGCGAGGGTGCGCCGAATGACTGGTCGAGGGCGTCGTAGGATGTGCGCTCGTTCGTGTACTTACATTAAGTACATTAATTTAAGACGCACGCCTCGAGCGTGACAAGTGTGGTAAAGTCCTATGATAAAGTTCTTGCCATTCCAATTTTTCTCTGACACACGAGAAACATGAAAGTATCGCATAATTTCAAGAATAAGCAACAGCTTGACGTTATCCTGATCACTCGAATACAAATTTCCAAGATATATGTACTTATATTAGCTAAGCACTAATTTTTAACAATCTTTTCTTTTTTTGATATTTGAAATATCTCAGAAAAAACGTTCCGGATAAAACGCAAAGTTTCTGTTTTTGTTTATCATGATATTATCTTAATGCACGTAGAATTTAGCACACGTACATTAATCTGGTCATTTATCTTGAGATGTGCGGATTCGATTCGATATGTAGTTTAATTAATCACGCAATACTACTTAGGCGCATTTTTTTTGTCGATTTAAATGTCAGGATTGATTTCTTATTTTTACTGCGTTGAAATAAACGTTGTATTTAAGATAATCGCTATAATGGGATGACTGTCAGATCTGGAGTAAATCTCATTGATGTGGAGCACACGAAAGCGTTACACGAGAGTCAGTAGTACGTTTTGCTTCTACAACACTATAATCTCGGAGATAAGACAGCTTCATCTATCCTTGATGTAATATCCGATATAGTAGTTACTCGTGTTACTCATATCGAAGCACATTTAGCACCTTGAATTCTCAGCAGGACGCGGGACTTCGTGCACGTACGATGATATTATTCAAGCGTTATCATATTGACGAGTAATATTTTCATAAGAATATAACTATAATAGGTAGATGCACGATTTAAAATTACATCCGAAAGGCGGATTACATCGAGAGGCGGAGAGCTGTAACAGTCAACAGTTTGATCGGTATATCGTGGCGAGAGATTGGTATTAACTACATTCGCATTAAGTTTCCACCGATAAAGCCCGCGGACATAAATCCGCAGGAATTTTCCGAGCATCGCCGAGTAGAACGAGATTCTGCCGCCTTTCCGCTTGTACGTTTTGCTCCGCAAAAGATCCGCTTAGATAGATTTGATACGATTTGATCTTTATGTAAACGGATGTGTATAACATTCCGTTTTATTCATGTAAACGCAGATTTATATTCATCTGAATATAAATCTGGATCGTTTTCAGAGTTGAAACAAAGTTATCCTCTGTCGGAATAAGCAGGTGGCGTAATGTAGCGCGGCGCGCTCTTCTTACTTCTTATTAAGATGCGAAGCAATAAAGGAGAGGCGGAGAGAATTATCTGCCGGGAAGTAAAGCAACGCGCGAACGAATCAGAAGCAAGAAGAAGAGAGGCGTAACGGGGAGGCCAGAATTACAATCGAGGTAAGAAATGGTCCTTAGATTTCAATATTTGCGTGACGGCATATAACGCACCTGTCAACAGTTTGCGCTGCAATCACCATCGGTATACTGTTAAGCGCAATGCTGCCTGAATCCAACGAAGGCATCTTCGCGCAATCTTATTCTTTTCCGCGGTTTTTCAACTTTATGTGTAACTTCCGTCTTAAAATATGTCGACAAATGTTTCAAATTTTTCCAAGAAACTAGCGGTAGTCGGCAATACGACTGATTATCATCGATAGCCAATAATTACGTTACGATCGTTATTACTTTGCGATCGTCTCGATTTTGCTTCATTAGTTTACGCTACTATTTCCAAACCGAACCCCATTTGGCAAATTGATCGTTAACAACTTTGTCAGATGTAAATATAATTAAGAAATTGAAATTTATGCTAACTAGTAATAGCCTCATTCATTATACGGCACGCGTTCAAGCGGATCGGAATTTTCTTATCTTGAGTCGCCGACACTGTTCGATATCGGTCGCGATACTAATAATTAAAAATAAAGCAGCGCGAGACGGATCGGCGCGTGTTCCATTAACATTCCGCATTAACATGAAAGTGTTAAGTGTCACGGCAGAGCGCACGTACGATATCTAAACTCGAATTACCACCTCGGACGTGTTTCGGCCTATCGCACACGCAGCGAGGTGAAAAGAAGCCGCAATACGGAAGCCATATATGACAGATATTCGTACAACATGTGAAAATTATCCGGCGTAAATCTCCCGCTGAAAACCGCGTCGTTCAGCGGTATCAGCGATTAACAAAAAGGCGAGCGAAGAGCAGGAAATCGAGCTAGGTTGAAACAATTTTAGCTGAGATGCGGAGAGGAGGAGTCGGTCGGCGTAAGCGTATTGCGCTGCGTAACGAAATTGATTTCTCCGTTCTCTTGCATAATTGGTTCCCATCGATAAAGCCAACGCAGCAAGAAGAAGAAACGAGAGAATCACGAAGAACGACATAAGGAAGTACACACATTTACTTTCAAAAGGAAAACATGTTATCGATACCGCGCACTTGGATTAATCTCCGTTTCTTCCTTACGTTTCTTCCGTTTGCAAGCTTTTGTCGTGCTTTATGAAAAGAAAGAGCAAAAATAACGTTTCTTAAATCTGCGCTTATATTATTCTGTGAATGTTACATTAGCGTTATGAATATTTTGATTTATATGAAAGTAAAAAACTTGAACTCAGTCGTTTTATCAATATTAAGAACTAGTTTTAAGAAGAGGTAAAAGATTGTTATTACCTTTTTTTATAATATAATTTTTTATACTTATGTTAAATTATGTTAAATTAAAATTGTGTATTCGTGCTCAAATTGTCATACTACTTGTTAAATGCATTTTGCTTTTAGATAGATATTCTTTAGCTTTCTCACGTTCATACAGCGTGGATTAATGTTCTTAATGATGGGCAAATGATAGATACAAGGCAGGAGAAGAGAAATGCATATCATACTTTGGTTCGAGAACACGCCGAGAAATGCAATCTATCGACCGCAACGAGGAAGCGAAAGACGCAAAAAAACAATACTTTTTGCTGTCGATTAAGCTGTCGTTGCGTATACAAAACTTTCGGATTGTATCACAAAAACGTAGAGAAAAAAAAATGAGAAATTTAAGAAGCGCGAAGAGCAAATAAGCGAAAAACATATCGAGTCCTGTATGTTCTCGATACGAAACACATGTTCATATTCAATAAAATCATCACGATGCCCAATTGCGAATCTCCTATTTGCAAAGCGTACAAATGGGCGTCCCCCGCTGAAGCGAACCCATCGTCGGCATCCGTAGCGATCTTATTAATTATTTTTACTTCCTTTCTTATTGATCGATGTCTTAGCTTGCGGTTTATTCTAAAAAGTCAACATACGCGTGATATCCGCCGCTTGTTCTTATTTGTTCGATGTAAGTCACGATAGCATCATGGGAATGGCAGACGATAAATTTTCTCAGTTTGTACGTGACGCCCGTCCTAATGGGTTTCCCGCGGATTTCCGCGATAACGAGACGATCGATAATTACGCCGAACGCGTAATACCGCACGTCAATAAAGACACGACGTTAACGCGTAACAAAAGGCAACTCGTTTATAGTTTAATTAATGAAATCAAAAAAGACATGGACTATCTAATATTTCGTCTAAATAAAAAGAATCAAGTGTCACGCAGCAAGGAAAGCAATCATGACGAGGCCGTTTAATTCCTTCATATTTCCTTTCCGATCTGCTCTCTTCACGCGGTATTTTTCTTTATTTTTTTCCTTTCTTTTTATTATTCGCTTTTCGCAAATATAATATATATTTGGCGAGGGAGGGAAAAGGGGAGCACATAACTCGATCGTAAGCACGCGCTTCTTCATGCATCCTCGTTATTTATTACTTCGTTATTATATTATTTATATGTATTCGCTTCTTCGACCCCTAATGGCACGTAATCATTGCAGCGTCGACGGGTGTTCTTTCATCGTGATCTGTAACGCCGCCGATCGTCTCTTACGCGATTCGCGTTTTATATATATATATATATATATATATATATATATATACTGGTGTTCGTAAATCAGCTCCCACCAGTGTCAACAGCAACGATGGTCATTAACCAGCGTCTCTCAAAGTGGGTGACTTGGATCGCTCTCTCACCGGCCCTTATGTCATTCGGAAAAAGGTTCCGCGAAGGGTGAACGACGGTGCAAAGCTCGACGAAGTAAATTTACGCTTGATGATTCTGACACAAAAGGCCGAGAGAGAAGTAAAGCGAAATGGCAATAAAATAGAAAACGTAAAATCATCAAATAAATTTTTTACTGTCGATAAACTCTCCACAAAAGCCATTCGTAACCTTTATTCTTGCCGGTTACTTTTGTCTCGCGTAAAATTTGTCTTCGTGTGCGATTTGACACGATGTAGAATTTTAGATTCTCTTAATAAATCAACGTGGCTGGATTTCGTATCAACCAATATACCGGTATTTAGATTTGGCAAGCGTCGAGAAGGCAAAAGTCTCGTATCCACTTTCGTTGAACGACGTACGAATATTCAGCGCATGACGAGTACGTAAAAGAAATCTGTCGTGAAAGAAAATTCACGTTGGTCAATGCGACACGATTGTCCTGTTTATGGGTGATCCTCGACGGACGTGCCGAGTCAGTGTGAATTGATGTAGCATACAGTCGTTCGGTGGAACGAGAGGGGAATGCCGAGGGAGGAACATTTACTCGAGGCGCCACATGGAACGGACCGTTACCTCGGTTTCGTAGTTTGTGTGCGCAGAGAATCGGTCTTCGCTTCTCGTCTCACGGTCTTCCTCACGGGACAAGAGGAGTCGGAGTCGAATTTTCCAGTCGTTTCGTGTCGCGCGACAGTAATAATTATCCGTCGGTAAACAACGACGGATGCAATAGCTCATGGCAGGCCTCTCGACTCGGCGGTGGCACTCTCTCGTGGCGCGCTACGTGGCACCAGAAAAATATACCTACGTATCTGCCCGCGTGATTATTTCGGTGCGTCCGTTGCGGGCGAGACGTAATAATAGTACGCACAATTATTTACAGTTAGCAACCGCGGCCGCTTCATGCGCCAAGTATCGAACTGCCACGGCTCTAAAATATCGTACTTAACCGTCCACCTAACAGTACGATCGACTTAAATACGTAATTATGAGCGACTTGTTACGGGCGACTTGTTAAAGCAACTGTTTCGAGTTATCCGAGTCACGATGAAGTTATTTAGGAGGCATATATTTATGATGCCGCAATTTCAGAAAGTAGCAATCAGAAGAAACGATTGAACTAAGAGTTGCGCCATTACATTTCATTCCGCGGTCGTTTTCGAATTCTATTATCTCACGCGTTTCTTATTTTTTTTTCTTTTTCTCGCGTTTTATCGTTTTATTTACGTGAATTAAAATGTGGGGAGGGAGGAGGGGGGGGGGGAATTTTAGAAGAATCAGTTTCTCAACAACGAGATGAATTTACTTGAGAATTTACTTGGGCTCCTCCAAAGCGAGCTTTTGATTTTTTTTCCGGCTATCGCCAGCGTGGTGAGACGTCGCCGTCTCGACGACTGTCTCGCTACAGGAAACACGTGGTTCAGGGACCCATTCACATAGGGAGTTACTGGCTTCTCCTGGCTTGTCCTGTACCGTGTTCATTCTCTTTCGCGTTGCCGGATACTCGGTCAGGTATTCAAAGTTGTCTAATTGTCAGTGACCGTTATAGACTCGCTATCGGTGAAGAGCTACCAGCTGTTAGGAGCGACTTGCATTTTTTTCAACCTATTTGTTGCGCTATTAGAAAAAAAAAAAAGCAAACATCCGATCGCGTAATACGAAGCAGCGTAATCTTCGTGGGAGATAATGATAAGCGCGTTATCGACTAAATCTTGCTTTACAGCTTCTACAAGAAGATAATGACACGGCGATCCTGCTAATACACGGGCGATTAAACGCGTATAATTGAAGCTTTTATCTGACTTTGATGGATCGTGGATTAGCGTCTTCTCGATTTTTATGACATCTACTTTCGTTGAATGATACGCAGCGGCAGAGAAATACCGTAGCTTCGTTAATGGTTAACGTTACAAGATATATTCTCGATTAATAATCTCTCGTGAAACCACTATATATTAACATATATACATATACTTTATGACTTTTGCGCGTTGCAAAATTTAACAATTTAGTTGTTTAGCTTAATTAATTTATTTTATTATAATGCTATCATTAATTGATATTAAACGCATCTTGGCAATGAATTTTTTCGGCAATTCTTTCTACGAGCCAGAAGCACATTTTTGCTTTAACGTATCCATTTTTTAAACTTCATACATGTAGAAAATTGCGATCACGAAACTTGGAATCAGTCGAAAGAAACCGCGGCTCTTACCTTAACAATACCGACTACTTTTTGTTCGCTATCTACGAATCGTTTCTCGGAATGATACGAAGCGCGTTTTACTATCCCGAGAAGCAGACGGTGCACTTCCTTGATCGTGACGATTCTTTGAAAGAGTGCTTCGTTCTCGAGTTCGTGCAACAGGATAATCTGAAATCGTTGAATCGCGTATAAGATCGTATGTATTCGTATTTTGCGGATCGGCCATTTCGTAAACCTAATCAATCATGCTTTATGCATCACTTAATTTCATGGTGTTATCGTCGCCAGTGCGGAAAATTATTTCCGCGCCCATGGGCGTTACGTTCCCCTTCCTCTCAAATAATCATAGGTCAAAGAAGAGAAGCATGAACATTATGATGTCTAGCTTTGTCTAGAGAAAACGATTTATCGTACAATATTAAGTGTATGAAAAAGAGATAAAAGAATATATCTTATAAATTGAAGTTCTACAAGGTAGTCGGTTTCTTTTCTAAATTTCTAAATTTCTTTTCGCAAGGCTTACGATCCCACCAGAAAGTTTCTTATCGTAATTTAGTTTTAACATTGCATCGACTGTTATTTATTTCATTACTTTTCATTTTGATTTTTGTCGTGTCGCAGAAAACTGGAAGCTGGAACTCTTCAGCACACACAAATAGCTATTCTTCTTCCTAGGTAAAATCTGACGGCCGTATTTCGTTTTTATTATCTTTTCTGCTGCAGTTTGTTCTTAATACCTCGCGAATGGCTGTTAGCCGCATCGCCGGCCGATACTTGAGCCTAATTACGAAATACGTACGAGATCGTTATTCGTAGGAGATGGCCGTTCCTCAGCTTAAGGGGTAACTAAAGCAGGGCGATCCGCAGCATCTATCCTATTTCCTGTCATCGGCGCTCGAACATTAACATTCCGGCGTCCCATGACGTTACGCTCCGGCGCGCCGCGTCAAATAATGATTTACGCTTTTATTACCGGCAGCGCTACTGTTCTTACACACGATCATTACCGTCGGGAATCTCTTTTTTGCGGAATTGCCGGGGCACAAACGACGGTATATCGATCAATAGCGCGCGGTAATTGCTCGCGCGATATCAGACCCAGATATCTTAATAGAAAAACAATTTTTTTGTTACGCAACGTAATATTTTCTTTTTTTCTACATTACAATCAAAAACATTTTGCTCAATTTTAGAGAATTATATAATAACGTTATATGTAATAGATAATTATATTTAAAAAAAAGCGACTTTAGTCTCGTTTTATAATAAACTTTTCTTTCAGAAGACAATTAAGTCTTGATCAAAGAGATTACAGTCACGAAAATTGCAGGTTGAGCGGCAACGAACGACGGAAGAAATAGGAAAGGAAGGATCGTAGTAGGTCTCTACATTGTGCGGTGTTTTTTAAAAATTGAAAACATAGAAGAAGAGAAAGAAAACAGCACGAGCTGAATAAGGAAGCCTACAAGGAGCAAGATTGATGTGAATATAATAGCATTCGCATAGTCAAAAGAGCATGATTAATTGAAATCCCAACAAAAGAGATGTACCTAGGGCACATATTTTACGCTATTTATAACGCATATATATATATATATATATATATATATTTTGATTTTTCTTTATTATTTATAATTTAACTATATAATAAAATAATTAAGAAAATCATATTTCTATAATAAAAAAATGTATCTTGCGTTTTGTAGAAAACTGCGAGCAAATTCCTCTCGACAAAAAGATTGTTATTTTTTTTTTTTTTTAATAATAGGTTACAAAATCAAACTACTTATTTTTATGATACCAGCATTGATTACCATTCTAAGGAAATTTGTACATTTGCTTGCCTGATATGCGATTCTAACCATTCGTCAAAAGATTCGTTGCATCACCGAGAAAGAGAGAATCTCATTAATAGACGACATATCATTAATCATAGTTAATAATGGGCATGCTCTGAACGTATCTTCGGCACTCAGTCGCCGATATTGTTCGAGCCATGAGCATTGATAAGTAACGATTAACGTTTTCCGGGCAGGTTCCATTTAAAGAACATTAAATGCAAACCCGGAAATATATGTGGGCGCGCAACACATACAATTACGAATGCCCTTTGCACTCTGCAATATTAATTTCCCGATCGAGGGCGCTGATTTACTTACCGCATTAGTAGACAAAAGATATTTATCTCTTTGCGAATCCTTATTTTACCTTTTCCCGCTTGCTCGCAGACAATTTTATTCTACAATTTTCATAATACGCGTATAATTTTCGTAATTAGCTTCCGGTTTCCGCATGAACTCAAATGTGCGATACAAAGATGAGTAATCTGTCTCTTCCTTTCGGCGTATTTCTCTCGGCAAGGGTCACAGGAATGTTTTATCCGGGACAAATCGGCGCGCTGCTTCCCGGACGTTTAACATGGCGAAATAGCGAAAATGTCGGTTGCCAGACCGTTGGCGAGAGAGAGCAAGAGGGGCGGTAGTAAAAGGAAGAGAAGGAAGCGGAGGAGGAGGAGGAGGAGAAGGAGGAGGCTGGAAAAGAAGCAGAGGAAGCCCCGTTAGAACGACTGACACGTTGTTACCACAGCGTCTGCCGCGGCGTGCTCTGTTATTGGTCCGTAAAACGACCTAATGAATGCATTGCCCACGGCCCAGCTCGGCCATGTAAAAATTCAATTTCAGGGTATGCCTCGCGATTCTATGTATTATTTATCGCGCGAGTAGGTCGGCCTTGCCTGCCTCAGGATTATCTAGCGAATCCCTCGGTTTTTATCTGAATCTTCTCTTCCTTTCCTCAACATTGCCCCCTCCCTTCCTCCTCCCCCCCCCCCCCCCCGCCGCGAAATTGACAGTCTCCTTGAAAACGATCAGCTGATACCCAGCGTTACCCACGACCATAGGGAAGATACTGTTAGGCGACATCAACGACTACTTTGCTTGGCGTAAAGGACACGATCGCGCCGTCATCACCCTCGATTTCTTCCCCATAGACTGACCTTGGCGGCCAAGCGGTAACGGAATGGCCTTGCCACGTACGGCTGTCGCTTCCACTTGGCGAACGTGGGGAATGTCTTCGGGGGGATACTAACGGACGCGCGCGCATGAATATTTCGTTCACGCCGCGGTGGGGTCGTGAGCGCCCCGAGAGAAACATTTAAGACCGCCGATGGACATAAGATAACGCGTACCGGTGGTTGAATACCGGTGAATCATCTCCACTCCACAACCATCTTCAAAGAATGCTTAAATCGTTTGGCATTGTGGCGGAATCACAATAGCAGCATATGGTCGTTTCAACGTACGAGCTTATTCAAAAAATGAAAAATACGAGATTCGAACCATTATCTCTAATGGCGCACGTTGGTTTCAATCCTTTCGAGGGATAATGCCCAACGCGGTAACGACAGTTGAGATCTTCGAAGACAACGATGACATCCTCGTGATCCAACTGTAAAACATGACCGCAATAAATGAGCGTTATTTTCCTGGAATAATGAACGCCGCGATCTCAGCAATCTTCAGCGAGCGGCGAAGATATAAGTGTGTGTATGTATTCCTGGATTGTCGAGAAGAGAAGATAAGAAAAACAGACGCGTAATGCCTCGCTCGTCAAAACCGCCAAACGTCCTCAAAAGCGGGAGAGAGATTCTATAATCTGGCGGGGGGGGGGGGGGAAATGCGGCGGGGTATCAAACCGAAGTTCACTGCGGAATTGAAGTTAACTATCTCGGGGGTTCTCCCGCGCGTCTTAGACTAAACTAGACAACTCCCACGAAGATTATTGCGGTCTCCTCTGCGAAATTAACTACCCGGCTATCAATCACTCGAGGGTCCCCTCGCAGCAGGGCCGTGCCACGCGTTTCGCGGACGCTACACATCGCAATGTTAATTCCATTTACCCAGATACGGTGAAGATTACGGAGAGATTACGGAGAGACTATCCGATTATCCGCGTCTTCGAGCTCCGTTCGGGGACTATATAGGAATGTTGCGCTCTTTGCGCTGCATCCCGCGGAGGAGAGTAAGTAGGTCTACTTCATCCGGCTGACTAACCGCTCGTCTGCTACCTGCTCGAGCACCGCGCTGGCACGGTGATTCGCGAATATTAACCGCGGCGAGATAGATGCCACGCGAATATACTGTTACGATGCGAGTAGAGGGCCCATTCTGTCGGAGATAAACGGCGCGAGCGCGGATCCTCCTCATCCCTCTTCCCCATTTTCCGGCACGGAGAGAGACGTGGTCGGCCTCGAAATCTCGAGGTAACGGAGCGACCTTGCGCGTCATCAGCCGGCTAACAGCTGTTTCTCCTTCGCCTGCTGGCCGATAGGCAGGATCGGAGTGTACGGTCGCTGTCTTCCGATAGACCGATGCCGACGAGCGTTTACAAACGTCGCCGCTAGTAACCTTGACACTACAAAGCTTATCGCATCGCGTTGGACGTGTCGTTGTCCAGTCGAAGATTCTCAATGTGACATCCTTTACCGCATGTGGCATTAATTATATTCGGTCGACGCTGCGGGAAATGACGTGAAAATCAATCGATATCGAATTATTGAAAATTGTAAATAATCTTTAAGCTAAATAAAGGCCGAAGGATTTGTTGCAAGGGATAAGCGTGCAACGCTATCTGTCATCTATTATTCCGTGTATTCCAAGTTCATTGTTCGTTTCCTGCATAGCAGGTCGTGATTAGTATATTATATTATTATACAGATATCGATAGCCTACAGTTTTTACTGTTATTACTGAAACTCGCCGATATTATTATAATCTCCCGCGTACAGTCATGGATTCTCTTCTCACGGTTCTAACATTCTTTCCCGTTGTGCGCGATCGCGCCGTAGGGCCGATTAGCTCCGCGACGGATTTTGATATTCGGATAATGTACGCCGCGAAATTACACCTTGTCGGCCGCTGCTATAAGAGCATTAGCTCGTGCACGAGGCATCATATAATAGAGAGATCATGGACGCTGCATTGGCGTGCATGGCGGCAAAAAAATTTGTTCGGCATGCAAATACGAAAGTGAGAGGGGCTCGGCCTGCATAAAACGAGTCGGCGAGAGTGTTTCTTCGTATGGCGCTTCGCCAGGAGAAACGGTGGGTGGCGAGGCCTGTCCTGCACCGTTAAGGTCAACGTACAACCACAACAACGACCTGTGCGATGCGGTGAAGGGGGCCGGGGGGGGGGGGGGGAGGGGGGCGAAACGCGACTTCCCACCACGGCACGATCTTCGAGCGGGATCCTCCGATGATGAACTACGTACTCCATTTGTTTACTCTTCCACGGTTGAGATTAATTTGTTATAATAATTAATTGATCGCAGTAAATTGAAGTTATTATCTTGCGTTATTATCGCGCGAGCACTTGTAACACTCCACATTGCAACATGATAAAATCAAATCTAAACGGATAGGCATCGGAGAAATTTAGTTACTTTATTTTGTAAAACAAACAATATTTTATATACGATACGTTTTGTAACTGATGCAATTAACACGTAATACTTTATATAACATATACAATTTGCTATTTATTTCATTATAATTTTAAAGCTTAATATCGGCTCTTTTCTCTTTTCTTCTCGTTTCTTCGTGTCGCATGTATCGCTTTTAAATCGAAAGAGCCAGCGCAATCGCGAGAATATAAATAGCTTCCACTTTTTCAGCATCATAACGCCAGCAATAATTCACGTAATAATAATCATGAGAGTCGCTCGTGCCTAAACTTTCGACTAGGTAGAGTTATGTAAGTCGTGCGCGAGGCATAGCGATCAATTCGCCGGCTCGGAGTCTATGGTTATCCAAGCTGGTACCGCTTCGGAGGAAGATTGAAGTGTCCCGGGGCGAACGATACGCGGAATTATCCGCAAATGAAGATGCAACGATCGAACAACGGCTGGTACCCCAGTAATCGTTCCCAGCCGTCTGCCGTGATTAACTAAAAACCTCCCGCGGATCGACATTTAAGGCACGAGAGACGAGATTAAAAGGGAGAGGGGGGGGGGGTGATAGCGAACGTGGGAGGCGCATTTCTATTAATATAATTTGCTCGCGTTCTCTCACGAGGAAGAAAGATTTGATGCTCCGCGTCGACTCTCGCGTGTTCACGTGCTTCCGTACTAGCACAAAGACATGGGTACGATATAATAATGTTGCGTAATATGTTGCAGTCATTGCCAGACATGCATTCGCGGAGTTCCTTCCTACTGTATGTAATTTTATAACACCCGTACTTCTCGTAGCTGCGCAAACTCCACTGGGATATTTAGATTACGGCTTCTTATATGTATTAAATGAAATCTAGCGGCGGGAATTTAATTATATTATTATAAATCCCATTTTTATTTAGAGAACAGCAAAGAAATAATTTGCCAATATATCGCTCGTATTTTTTAATCGTGTGTTCAATCTGTCAGGAAATATCGATTTGTTCCGATACTTCTCTTGCGTTCTCGATCCAAATATTATCCAGATTCATAGACGTACGCTAGTTCAAATTTACTCCTGAAAAGGCGTCTTCCCTCCCGCGTATCAGCGGGAATAATTGTGAAAATGGATAAAGCGATTTATTCGTGGGTCAGCTGGCGCAAAATTACTCGGTGGAAAATATAATGGCAGGAATGATCATCGATCGTTCGTGCCTTTAACGATCCCGGCTTTCCATCGGTCCATGCGGAACGTCCAAGCGGTGCAGTTAAGACGTAGAAGACGACGACGAAGAAGAAGAAGAAGAAGAAGAAGGTGCCTGCCGTGGAAGCTGCGAGGGTCGGCCTCGTAAAAGGGAACATATCGGCTTCGGCCGCACCGAGCCATGCAGATGCGGATAAAGTAAGAGAACCACGCGAGAAAAGGGACCTGCGCGAAGAGAGAAAAGACAGTATCTTCCGGTATCGAAGAAACCGCCGCCATCATAAAAGTCGGCTTCGTCGATTTAACGACCGTTTGCGCTTCTCGCAAGGCGTAGGTCTATAAGGGCCGTGAAGAAGAGGGCCGAAAGACAGGCAACCCGTGCACCCCGGATCGAACGATGTTTTATCGTTCACCGGCGAGGACTATTGCGAAGTGGTGAAACGCCGCGGGATCGCAGAGAGATACAATCTTAATTAGAATCATTTAAGCGCGGCTATAAATCACATTCGACAGACGATGACAGTTATTTATAGCTGATGCCTGTTATAACCATATAATATATTTATATTTGCGTGCTCAAACAAACAAAAAAAAAATGTTTTTCGTAAGAAAAGATATGGCTATAATAATTGCACTAATCTGACCGCATTATAGCCATGAATATATTTTTGTATAATCATAAAGCTTTTTAAAGTATCAATTTCATATAATTTTGTATACACTCTATTATACTACACGTAATGTTTCAAGACAGAAATGAGCAGATTTGGAAAAAATATATCAATTTTTTTTGTTAACATGAAGTTAAAAAAGAAATATGTATCGAGATCTGTTCGATTGATAGAAATTTCAGATGATAAAACTGTCGGGAAATGAAATCACATACAAGATCTATCTCAAATTTACATTATCTCTCTTTTATTTATTTTAATGCTAATTACTTTGTGAAAAATATTATAATTTGTCACGGATTAAGATTATTCCTATGTCTATCATAGATGTGATTATCATTCAGATGATCTAACAGTATATCATCAACAGACACTTTCACATCTTTATTTTATAATTTGTTTCAATTGAAAACTATCTTTAATCGCGTATGAAAATCTATCAAATCTACATCTCATATTACGTATGTAATTATGCAAATCTTTATTATAAAATCAATTATAAAAATATATAGTATATTAGTAAATAAGTAGAATCTATAAACATTAACAATTCCTTGGTAAAATGCGTATTTCCTGTGATGTGAATTTCATATTTAGTTTTAAGATCGCCTAAACTCAATGCGGGACACAAGCGTTTTGTGTACCGCAGTTAAAGCGTTAATACCAAAACGGTACTGTAATTGCAGTGATGGCAGTGATAATGGGGGGGGAGTTCACATGGGGAGTGTCATCGTCGTCTGTATTCTCAAAGTGTTAAAGTGTCACCATTGGTTATTGCCGCGACGCAGCGCTCTGTAATACAACTTGCGCAACCCTGTAACTTTGATTTGCCGCCTGTGCAGCCGATTGGTTTTTTATGAGTTTGCGCCTATTTCGAGATGTCAGCCACCCGCGAATGATTACTCATAAAGTTAATCGTCTCCTGGGGAGGCGGTGCTCTGATCGTTCCAGATCGTGCTAAGCGGAGTTCGCGCATTCAATTACACGCCTCGCGATTTCACATTGATGTGAAAATCGTCGTTCCTTTCACGAACTTTTGTTTTCTCCTTTGCACTCTCCTTGGCGTTCCACTTGATTTGAAAATTCCTTTTTCTTTCGTACTACTTACTTTTTTTACTAACTTTTAGGCCTTTTTTTACTAACTTTTAATATTTTTTTTGTCTCTCGTCTCTGTCTTATACGGTACTACTCTCATATAGACTGTGATCATTTATTTTAATCTTATAAGGTATTTGAAGAATAATATAAATTTCCTTTTTCTGTCTATTCTTTCGGTCAACTCTTTTTCACGTTATGAATTATGTTCCCATCAAATATTTACTTATTAGATTACTCTGCTACGTAATTATGGTCCAACTTGCAACATTAATCGCATTCTATATACAAATCTTCCAGGAAAACTTGTAATTTTGTTTTACGTCAGTCATCTATCGGAGATATTGTGTCTTATGAAAATCAAAATAACTTGCGGCAACAGCAGCGGTAGCAACAGCGATGGAAGCGGAAGCCGACGCGAAGTCGATAGCCGATAGGACCGCTCGGGATCTCGTAAGAGATTTACGCGCGGCACTTTATGTGCGCCTCGTGCGCTCCGCCGGATATACGTACTTCTGTGTGCACGAGCGAGGGAAGTTGTAAGAGGGAGGAACTGTTTCCCTATTACCACCGCTGGTCTTTCTAGGTATGCCGCACTGCTGTAGCAAAATCCAGGAAGCAGCCCTCGGAGCGATTTTGTTGCCCTCTTTACGCGCTCCCGCACCTATATATCGCTATCGCCTCCGTTCTCTTTCCCTCCTTGCTCTTTTTCTCTTCCTATTTTCCTCTCTGTCCTTCTTTCCGACTTACTTCGAAATTACGACGCTGGAGGGATACTCCTGATCACAGGCGCGGAATCCGCGTCCGCGGATGACTCGACTTCCTCGCTGTACGGAAAATGAACCCAAAGGGCCGATTATTCATCAGATATTTACCCAGATATTTATTGCGAGAAACCGCGAAGGCGAAAGCGAAGATCGAAACGATACGCCCGGGATCAGTGGCCGTGTCGTTGATGATTACTGCTTTCCGGTTGCAACGAATTTTTGAATGGTAAATTTCTGACGCGTAATTTAAAAATTTTACATTAAATTGTGTGTGTGTTTAAAATTTTCACTTTCTTTACGAAACTGTCATAACGCTAACATCTTACCTTTATAAAGCGAGAGTGAATTATAATTTTTTATTTAATTTTATTGTCTTATGTACAACTTAATTTTTTTTATTTACGCTTTATTTCTCATTTACATAACTTGTACTTACAATCATTTATCTCGCAATGACTAGGTACATATTCTCTTATGCGATTACGATTACAGTGTATATTTGCAAGAATTGACATGGAGTTAGATATAGATATGTAAAAGGAAATATATGGATATATCGTTTTAGATCGAAAAGCGAAAGGAGTTGTTTGAGAAAAGTAGTTTAATACGTCGATAAAACCATATATAAATATAGATATATATCAAACGCACTCCGCTTTATTTATATGCCATATATTCATAAGATTTTCGCAATCAGATTATCACCGTTGCATAATATGACTAATGAAATATCCTCTCACTGTGAACTGCCGTAGGATAGAGATCTGCCATAAATCGTCGAGGGGAAAAAATCTATTTAACCGTTATGATCGTTCGCGAATATCATCTCGATACGTACTGACATTTCATGTTCCCGATTGACTCGCCTGATACCATCATTGCTGAAGGTCAGTCCCACCACGAAGGTCAATCTCGCCCGCCCTCTGTCCGTCCCGCGCGTCATCTTCGTGCTCTTCATCGTCATATCTTCGTGCTCTTCGTGGTCACGCCGCGCGATCATTCGTCGTTCGCCGCGCCGAAGTGGATGCGACGAATAAAAAAAGGACAAGGAAAAGGGAGAAAACGGAGATGGAAAGAGGGACTAGGTGACTGGCCGGCTGACTGAAGACTCGATCGTAATTGCAACAGCGTCGAGTCATGGTCACGACGACAGTCAATGTCGTTGTCCTCGGCCGCGCCGCTCCCTCATTCCGCACGGAAATCCTTGCCCCGTCACGAAAGCGAAGAAAGTCAGGATTTTTATACGCGCGCAATCCGGCCCGGAGAAAGATCGTGACGTAAATCACCTCTTCCGGGTTACATACATCTCGTTTTGCTTTCGTCACCGATCAATCACGCGGATCACTTTGCGATTATATAGTGCGGCTTCCACGAGTCAATAGCTTCACCGTGATTTAGAACGGAATAAAAGAAAATCGATCTCTATCGAATAGTAATAGATTTATCTATACTTGAATTGAATATTAGATATTTCTAGGAAACGTATACGGCATTATAACGTGTAGTATAATATTTCAATATTCATTCAGAGGATAGATTTTATTTCAAAATTTACAAATGTGTGAATTTCGTTTAAGTGAATTTTGAAAAAAAAAAAAAAAATATTTAATTTGAAGAAAAGATCGCTTATTAAGATCGCGTATTTAAGGCAAACTATCGCATGACACGCTCGGCGATATATGGATTAAATCCAGCACCTGTTCCACAGATAACAAGTACTCTGTTCGCGTGACAAGATGCAAAAACTAGATCTCTATACTGAAGTGAGCAGAACCCGGTCATCAAATTATCTCGACGCAATTACGAGATTATTCTTGCGCGACAGGTTGGATAGCATCCTAGTTGTCCTTTAAATCAGCCTCACCGATGCTCGCGAATCATCGATCGTTACATACGACGAAAACGACGAAGAAAACGACCGATCTCTCTATCGCGACGCGATGCTCTATCGAAGACAAACCGCGGTGCGTAACGCAATTAAATGTTTATCAGATTATGGAAAAACGTCGTAATTATCGCCGCTTAGGCGAATACACATGTAGCTCTCTCGTCGAAAGCGGTAACGCGGGAAATTATGAGGCTTCCGTCCGTTTACAGCGGATTCGCCTGTTACATTAGCGTGACATAATCGAGCGCGTTTTGTGGCAACCGGTCGCGAGCCTGCCGTGTGACGCGTCCTCGCAGGAACGGCAGGACGGGATCCTTATTACCGCAAATCTCATTTCACGAGAGGAAAAAGACGCGCTCGTTGCCGCCGCACGAAGATAAGGGTAATTTAATTAAAATAAACATTTAATTTATTCCGACAAAGACGAGTGTTAATAAAAACACACACCGTTATTTCTTGTGTTTTTGTTAAGAGATAATAACGTACGGTGCCTCATACGTCACGCCTTGACCTTAAATCGGTCCTATCAGAATCCTCGAGCGCGAGGTACCGCGTAAAGGATGAGCATCCGAAATTCACAACACGCACGGCATCCTCGAGGTCTTATCCCATTGCTTGTACTCATCTCACCTTCTCTTTCGCTTATAAACATATCTCTTGCGCCATAAAAATTAAAGGTCAAGGTATCTCTCCGCGTTCTCATATTATAAATTTGCGTTATCTACTTCAGCAGGTTTGTCTCTCGTTAATTCTTATCTATAATATAAAACGAATCTAAGAAAAATGGCATACTCCTGGAACATGTCTGCGGAGATTTACGGGAATTTACGTTCGCGATGTAAAGGTAACTGAACTTTACCTGAAAGTTACGCGTTTCATCGTCGTAAAGCGTGCTATTTCGAAAAAGACGAGATGCTCCGTCAACGTGCCGAACCCACGTTTCTCTTTATCTAATCGCACCATCAAGTGAATTTTGTCACTTGCTCACGATTTAACGGAACACCCGGTATCTCGGCTAGTTGAACACCGTAATTGACTTGCGTGGAAGTTCGTGACTTCAAGTCGAAACTCGACGATTGCCGGAAAACCTGTGAAACTTGCGGTACTATTGCGAATAAAATTCAGACATATCCCTTGCTGTGAGCGATCATGTAATAGCGGCATATAATTATTGCGAGTCGCCATTCGTGGCAGGATATCCCTGGCGTTTAAAGCGGGATATCTCCGCAGGCGATTACCGTTCACCCCGTGTCCTTTTCTTAATACGCTTTGCAGCGCGATTACAAATCTGCATTAATGAATAATAATATCTTATAGCGAAATATCGCGAAATGTCATATCATTGACTTTACATACAATTCATCGATTGTGTGATTGCCGATGCACTCGATGATGATCTTTGCAAATCAAATAAAACCCGTTACTCGGCAATTCGAAATCGAAGTCACTGGCTGATATCGAGAACATTGTGCTGCATTCTTCAGAAAGAAAAAAAAAAAAAAAATAGGCAAAAAAATAGGCGTCGTGCTCGTTCCACAGATTCGCAAATGGTTACTGGAAAACTGTTCAATTTTATAAATATATCGCGCACACGTTTCTTAAATAAATATTCAAATTGTTGTATTTCATTAGAAAATGGAACGGGTCAAGTTTATTCCGATCCATAGAAATTTGTTACTGAATAGCAGTGGTACTCAAACGAGACTTTGAACGATCAATAAATTTATCTTAACTCACACACACACACACACACACACACACACACACACACACACACACACACACACACACACACACACACACACACACACACACACACACACACACACACATATGCAGTGGTCAGTCAGAAATCGAGTTATGCGATCAGTTTTCCGGACCTCCTGCCTCGGCCGCGGTCATAAGAGCGATATGCCGTCGACCGGTCACGTTCGGTAATCGTTTCTACATCGGTTATGAATATCAATTTACGTCCACCTGACTACTCAAGATTCATCGCATCCAATTTACTATATTCACGCTTGCTCACACTCGGCCTTATTGAGCGATGTATGAGCGTTTATTTTAACTATGAGGCCGATGGGCAGATTTGAAATATAATAACACCGCGCTTTTATCATTACATTTAATTATTGATTTAAAAAGACCTGAATTATAATACGCAAGATATAATTTAACCGAAATGATATATGATCGTAATGTTAAATTTATAATATTTTTATTTAAAACTCGAATAACTCAGATAAATGTCTGATGATGCGAAAAATATGTCTAGCGAATATTAGATATAAAAATATAATTTATTATATATAGAATAAAATTGAAATTATAGATAAAAGTAAAGAGATACATATTACAGTATTGTAGATAGATTGAATATATAGTATTATATTGTATTATATTTTGCAATATAGAAAGGCATTGAGTGCGTGATAGAAAAAGCCGACCTGATCCATCAAGATTTGCGTATTTTGGAATTGCAAAGCAAAATCGATCTATAAATGCACGTTTCAACTTAAAATTCTGCTTATTGCTCCCTTTCTCTCATCTTTGTACCATTCGAGAGAGAGAGAAACAGGAAAAGCGAAGAAATTGTTCTCTGGAAACAATGGTGAACGTAGCAATAGCGCGAACGAATATTGGCTTCAATTTGGAAGAAGCAAAATAAAATTACGAAAAGATGCGGAATAAGACATGAAAAGAAATAATAATAAGAAGAAATTAGAATTACATGATTATTTAGCTTTGCACATTGACAACCCAAAATAGCAAAATTATTTTTTTTAGCAGCGGGAGAATTTTAATAATCGTTTTTGCATTAAGCAACATTTATTAACATTTATTACAAATTAATCAAATTTGTTGTAACTTGTTTAAATGATATATATATATGAATATATATATAAAAATATATATATATATATGAATATATATATAAATGATCAAATGAAATGAAAATGATAAACAGACCAATTCAACATAACTGTGTGCGTATACGAGCTATCCGAGTCTATCGGTTACGCAATACGAATCTCTTCGAAAAGGAAGACCACTAAAAAGTATTTCTGCGGTAAAGGCTGATCGGACTTTAACAGATAACTCAACAATATATAGTTTTTCATCTAAGCAGCCTGGCAAGGAACGATTGCCCTTGATGAGCCACAGGCTAATCGCCTGGAACGCGAGAATCAGACCGCAACCGAAGAAGCCAAGGGAAAGGCAGAAAAAGACGGACGAAAGCAGTGTCACGGAAGATCGAGGATTTTTCTGTGAATTTTACGCATCAGCGAAGCAGCACTGCAGCACCGGCGCGGTGCGCTGCATGATTCGCAATGAATAAAAGATACAAATGTATATAACCAAATGCGGAATGTACGATGTATTTTTAAGTTCAATTATGCTTCAAGGATGACGCTGTCTCTTTTCATTCCAACGCAATTGTTATCTGTAATCTCACTTTTTTGCAACGATATGTTGCGATATGTAATACGAAATAATCACGATGTGTTCGCACATTACTTTCAAACATATAATATAACAAAATTACAATTGCGGTGTAACGTTTATTTTTAAATCTAATGCAGCGAAAGCAAATCTATAATTTATCATACATATACATTCTCGGAATAGAACGTCAACGCGTATGTTGTAACGTGATAACTAATTTTCTATAACTATAATTTTAATTTATTTATAGTAAAACTTGCTTTTTTACATGCAATAGAAATGGATGTACAACTAGAAACAAGGAAATCTTCCATACTCGCGATTATTACGATTTCCCTTGCCTATACGCTGATGAGATCACGCACGGAATCAATTAACCCTCAATTAAAATCTACAATGATACGTTAACCTGCGATTAGGAATTAGTCGTACCCATTCATTACGCTTCGGATGGATAATGAGGGGCAGGCGTGGCAGCGGCGAGAAAAGTCAAGTTAAGTCCGATGTTTTCAGCCGAAGATGCTGTTGGCCGATCACACGAGCTTTTCTTGCGGCATCTGACGCTCGTTAAATTTGGATCACCTGGGAAAATCCTGATTTTCTCTTCCGCGATCGCTTCATTAGGATTTAAATCGGCGCTAGCGGATCTGTGGGCGTCGGTTACCGCTGAATGGAAATTGGAACTCGTGCGAACAGAACTTGAATATGCACCGCGACATTTATTGTGATGGAGAATCGTAAACCGCGAGGACGACATTCCTGTCGAGTCACCCGTGAAAAAGCTTCCGCGTTGGACGTTCATCGCCGTCTGCGGACGGAGTCAAAAAATCGGCACGCATCGCGAACGGACGCTCGTAAAATCGAGATTAAGATATATCAACGGGATTTAATCGTTCAATTAAGTGGGATGATCGATACGTTTCTCGATACGACGACGCCGAAGATGACGGAAGAGCATGCGACGCGTAACGAACGACTCTTTTCACCTGTCTGCGTTCCGTAAATTGTCAAAATATTCTTTTTTATTTTTTTTTCAGTTTTTATAACGATCTTTTATAACGTCTTTTACAAGTTTTAGAAAAGTTTTACAAACGCAAAGAAGAAAATTGGTCTGTGGTTAATAAATTTTCGTCGGCAGTTATTAATAAAAATTTAAATAATTCTAAAATGATATTGATCGTCATTGAATATCTTTTCAGAAGGTTTTTCAGAACAAAGTTGATCTCGAAGATTGATTTCAATCGATGAATCGAGGAAACTGGAGCATTTCCGGGATTACAGTATACGATATACTGACAACGACGTCATAGCAGAGTTAAGGCCGGGAGGAATACAAGCTCTAAAACTAGCTGTAAATTAACCACACACTATGATCTGGTATTTCTTCGTATACATGTTTCTCTTGCTCGAGTATATATGTCACGTTATAAACGTACATCACTTGTGTATCGTAATTTATAGTTAGCATATCTTTAACGTTATATACGTATCAAAGCTTTGACATTATCTTATTCTATATGCAAGCATTTTTTGGACGAATACTGAAATTATATGCAACGACAATAAACATATCTTACGATCATCATCGATATTAATCATGTGTTTACACTCGACATTAATTTGCCGCTATTAATGAGCTTCTTTGTTGAAATAATACTAGCCAAGTAAGTTCGACAAAAGTTAAGAAAAGCCGAGTACGCACGCAAAGAGTATATTGGAATAAATGGATCGGTCTGTACCGTAAGAGAACTCGAAAGCAAAATTCCGCTAAAACGGTAGCCCTCCGGACGGTGTACCTCCATTTAATTGAAGGCACTACGGTTCTAAATGCAATTCCGTTGCATCCAGGCATTGTACGGCACGCGTGTGCATGAATAAACGCACGCACATCAGCAACTGTCGGAATAGCTAGATCACCCGTGATCGCTTCCTTTCTCGGTGCATGCAAACCAGTGCACGATTCTCCTGAGCACTGTGGTTAATGTCCCGTTTGATTGGTCGGCGCTCCGATGGTACGCGATCGCGGTGAACGATCCAACGGCGACGATCGATCGCGAGATCGAGAACAATCTCGTCTTCGAAATCTCATCCTTTTTCGCTAATCCCAAATGATGAACGTTTGATGTACGATCTCACGTTTACCACGTTAAACTCTCGGGACGATCCTATCGATGTTTCAGAAGAAACGGTGCGACCTGTCGCACCGTTAAAAAAAAATTAGAAATCTAAAGCGCCTTTAGATATATTTCAAAGAAGTTTACAATATTCTACACGTTTCATTTTCTTCTTTCAATTTTTTAAAAATGAAAATATAGTGCACGTGCAAGAAATATTTATATTAAAAAAATGACACGTTATATGTGAGGCATAGAATTTATTATGGTGAATCATGCAGAAATGTCATGATTTGATTTACAATTCTGATTCGTAATAATACGTTATCAAAAAAAAAAAAAGATTTAAGACAGATTTAAGACAGATGCAGATTTATTTTAAAAAAATCAGCAGATTTTATGAGATATCGACCCAGCTATCAATATTACTGCTTATTGATATCAATAAAGAATCACAATAAAGATGCATGAGAACTTGGAAGAAACTGGGACAAAATGACGGGTGAGGTAAGATAATCAATAATTAATAACTCTTGAGATTGCCGACATAAGCGATAATACACAGGTGGATAGTAATTACGAAATAAGCTACTGTAGAGTATGGAGTAATAAATAATGCTATTCTAAAACAAATCCTGCGTTAAAAGATGTTGTGTTTTCAATAGCTATACTATTATTTTACGCGAGATTTCAATATAAATTGAATAAGCCTGCAAATAGATTTGTTATTTTTTTCCAATCTTACAATTGTAATTCATTTATGTAATAAAATTGTATATGCTATGTGTTTAAGTAAGTTAAGGTAAGTTTGATTTAAAAACTTTTATAATTTAATTGATAATTCAAAATGTATCGACATTTTTTTAGATTCCTCTATATCAATTCTTTCTTTTTCTACATCCATTTCTTTTCCGTAAGAAGATTATACATTGTGCACAAAATGAAAGATCTAATACAAAAGGAGACAAATTATGCACGCCAAGATGATAGTAGTTTCTACTACTTGCGACGTGGCAAAAATGCAGCAGTAACACTGATTTAGGTTTGTAACGGGAGAAGATGGTATCCGGACCACGTTCCGTCCGAAAGAAAATGGCATAATGGAGTAATTATTATTTAGGCCGGTGTAACTTCTCGGAAGATCGGATATCAAGTAGTCGCATAATAGACTAACCAGATACATGTTGCCGTCCCGCTTCGAACTGTATAATCGATTAGGCATTTTTGAGAAAATTCCTCTCGGGCACGAGATATGCTTTTTCGTATCGGCGTAGCAAATCCCACGGGCCAAGCCCGTGAAAAACGCGATGGATAATATTTCTGATCTTCACGTAAATTAGTCGGTAATCAGTACTTGATACGATAGCGGAAAATAATCTACCTCGGAGATCAACCCACGATTTCGTATCGAGGTAAATTACATGGATTCATAAACGCATTATTTTAATTTACCGGCCTGAGGGTATAATTAATGATGGACTGCGACGACTGTAATTATGTTAAGTATTTTTCGTAAAAAATTTTGCAAGCTGGATTATTATAATGCCAGACTGGTGTTGAATATTGCGAGAAGCGGGAATACAATGGAAAACAATTCGTCATGAAATTCCTGTGGCAAATTGTTCACTATAATTTTGCAGCATCGCGATAAGAAGAGTATGAAAATTACAGTAGAGAAAAGTATAATAAGATATTTACATGGGTATAAAGGAATCATTTTAAATAAATTATTTTATAGAAATATCCCCAGGTTCTCGCGCGTGTTATCGTAGTATCAAATAATTTATCTATAATTTGTGTCATCTATAATTTGTGTATAAGTTCCTGTACAAGTTAATATTATTATTGACTTACAGAATGATCTTCCGATCCATTCTCGTGCCAGCCATTCTACCCGACCAGATCTCCTTTAACCCTTCGTCCGGTTTTTTGAAGCGGTTTTTGCGAGGATCACCCGAGGTCTCTATCACGAATCACAGAATCACTCGTAGAAAGCGAAAGGTGCGCGCGAAACGTATACACGGATACGTACGACCGCGCGATTTCTGTTCACCACTCGCTACGCAGGACAGGATTCTCCTCCACTTGCGCGCGTCCGACGCGCGGTATCCGTTTCCACTGCGGAAGTCAATCGGACATTCCGCGCTCGCGACGCGATTCCCGCGAGGACGACGCGGACAACGGTGTGGAGAACAGTGTGGCGACCGCGCACGGATAGTACTCTTCACCGCGAGTACCAGCTCTCTTTCTCTTTTCTCTCGTTTCTTTCTCTCTCTTTCTCTCTCTCTCTCTCTCTCTCTCTCTCTCTCTCTCTCTCTCTCTCTCTCTCTCTCTCTTTCTCTCCACCAGCGGATCCAATAAATAGTCGCGCAGAGATTTGCGCGAATGTACCTCACGGCGGTGCGGTGCCGGTTACGAGAGTGTGCTTACAGCCGAAATAGAGCAACGTCTGCGCACTGTTCTCCGACCGTAACACTCTGCCGAGATAACCGCCGCGCCGGTGAGCCGCAGTGCGCTCTTCTTCCACGGTCGCGGAAGGTGGGAAGATCAGGAGGAGAAGGACGTGGAGCGCGTAGAGACGTAGAGTAGAGGTGACCGCGGTGACGGTGATGACTATGGTGGAGGTGGCGCGGTGATGTACTCGTGGTAGTGGAGAGGTAAGTGACGGTGGTGATGGTGATACGGTGGTAGCGTCGGCGGCGGCGGCGGCGGCGGCGGCGGCGGCGGCGGCGACGACGGTGGTGGAGGTGGTGGTAGGTATAGCTTCGTGAGAGGATGCTCGCTGTATGGAGCACTGCACCGTAATGACATGGTCTAGGAGATGCCAGTCAGTTTTGTAATGACGACGATAAAAAGTGAATTTCCACCAAGGTGGGGAAACGCGCCTAGGGCCAATCCGAGGGCACGCTGCCCACCACCGGTGACCAATCGGAGCGCGACATTCCAGAATCCAACTATTCTTCTTCTTCTTCGTCATAGTCGTCTTCTTTTTCTTCTTCTTCTTCTTCTTCTTCTTCTTCAACATCTTCTTTGTCTTTGTCTTCTTCGCTTTCGTCATCGTGTTCTCCTTCTAATACTCTTCCATGGCATGACATCCGCCCCTTGTTCCTCCCCTGCTGCACCAAGAAATGGCTCAAAGGTACTTGGCTTTGGGCGAAAATCTTTGTGATGCTTCACGGTGTTTGTGGAAATTAAATAATCTGCAACTATTATGTCATTACATTCCGTAAGTGTGCATTAAAGGGAAGTTGTTGATGGCAAGTGTAGTATGGGTAGTAGAATATAATATAAGAGCGCAGCGCGTTGCGTGCACCTCGAAACTGCTGCTTAAGACGAGTTCGGATAAAATATGTGAACATGTTATAATCTCCCCTGGATTATATTAATTAAGATGAAAGTATGTTTGCTATTTTAATTACTAGAGTAATTAAGTTCGTGACCTCGATATAGACCTTAATTAGTTCTATAATGATCTTTATATTAGGTGCGTAATAAATTAATTTGTACCTGTTAGTTTTGTCATTTCGCAGAGATAAATATTTCAATGATATTGTTAGAGAAATCTTACGGTTTCTGTGATATTTTAATTGAATCGGTGCAACCTGATCGTATTTCAGCAGATCTTACCAACAAAATTGACGAAATATAATAATCGGTTAATATATATATATATATATATATATATATATATATATATATATATATCTCTACTTGTCGTATCTCTGATTCTGTTATTGTGTCATCACACGCATATTTGTAACGGAATGTTTTGACTTTAAGAACTACTCCTTTTTTTTTTTACAAGCGATTAAGACGGAGATCCGGAAAATAAAGGAGAAAGAAGAAAATCTCAGTTAACACTGACCTAGAATTGAAGATAATTGGTCGGCTACGATACTCGCTATCGAATCATTCGCTTCGATGAAATTAATGCGAATATACCTGATAATCACTTTCTCCGCGAAGCATACGGCGAAGAATAAACAGTGACACGTGTCGGAGGAACGTCATGAAAACCGAATGATATATCGGGCCGAACAATAAAATCGCGTCCCGATATTCTCCGGGCGAAACGCTACATTACGGTCTAGTGTTATTTCATATACGTTTTTCAATGATTTAAATTTAATCCGTAATGGGCGGTACAGTTAAGGAGAGGTAGCTGTATCATCGGTAATATCCCGACGGTAATCTATGCCGACGTCTCACTCTGGTATGATAATTGTCCAGAGACGTGGCGCTCGATATTGATATGGAAATACCACGATTCACGGCGCTGCAACATATGTTGCACGCATCAATACGCAGGACGATAAGTCGTTCTTTATTGCATAACAGTAACGTATTTCTTAAAACCCGGCAAGCGCCGCTCCGCGCACATTCTCTCCGATATTCTTATTGCTTCTTGTATATCAGGACAGGTATGTTTAGATGGGATACGTTTTACAGCTGTCGATGAAACTGCGAATCGACGAATTTTACCGTTCGCTTCCAACGTTTCTGTCACACCTGCATTGATTGCCAATTAAACGCTCGAAATAACTCAATTGTTGTTGTTGTTGTTGTTGTTGTTGTTGTTGTTGTTGTTGTTGTTGTCGTTGAAATTTCTTCATACCATACATATCATAAGATATCGAAGGATTGCTAAATCAAAAATTTATAATAAACTTATAATATTTATAATTTATAAAAAGAATTTGATTATAAGCAAAAACTAATTGTTTCTTATTATTATTACATATCACCGTGTCTCAATCTTTCTTTCTATTGATTATTACAATCATTCCTGTCTACCGCTCCCTCTTCCTCTCTGTTTATCATAATTTATTTCGCACTTTTGTTTCATTTTATTTACTTTGCTTAATCAGCGCAAATTATATGAGTAGTCAAGACTCGGTTTGCTCGGCTACGAATGTAATTGTCCCTTTCCCACCGGAAGAGCGACACCGCGTGCATTTCGAAGAGGTTTATCATTAGCGTAAAAAAAAAAAAATTAGACGTCCAACTCACTCATCGGCGGTCTTTTTCGGCTAGTTACAGATACAAACGTCATTAATTTATTACAGATGATAAATGCGGACCTCGCAGAAGTCGCGTGCGTTTCGAAGAGGTTTATCATTCTTCCGTCACATATCGCCCGATTTGTATCGGGCAACAAGATAGAAACTTAGGAGAAGGTGAGATATAGAGAAAACGAGAGAGAGAGAGAGAGAGAGAGAGAGAGAGAGAGAAATAACGACGAGTGAGACGACGGGAGAAAGGGGAAAAGCGGAAGAAAGAAGAAGATGGGGGCAGAATAGAAATTCTCGAGCGCCTTCTTTCCAGCCGCAGTAAAAAGGGCTATTGTTCAGCAGGAACTACTGTCGCTTCGCGAAGCGTTTCCGCGAAGATTCCGCTTCGCACTCGGCTAACGGCATCCCGCGCATCGTCCGCAGGGAAATTGCCAAAGTGGCAGTACCGCCAGGCATTCCGCAATAGGTCGTTTCCGCGGCCACATAGTGCAAGAAAGGATGTTTTCCCGAGGCGAATCCTGCTGCTTGAGTTAACGTTTAAGCGAATCCTTAATGATAAACAGATTCGTAAATCTAGCAGTTTTATCGACATTTTTTTTCCACTGCCACTTATAAAATCGTTATCGCGTTATCTCGATTATTTATTGTTCTATTGGAATTTAAATCTGATTAATGTTTTTGCCCAACTTTGGGAATGAATAGAATATAGTTGAATAAATAGAAGTAAATTTTAAAAGAGGAAAGTGTATATAAATATTTTTTTCGGAGATAGGATCGTACAAAATCGGCGAGCAATGCAGTAACTTGCTTTCATGCAGAAATTTTGTACAATCTCTATGGTTCTACGTTTCTACCTGTGTAACGTTAGAAACAAATGTTCAGTGCTCGCATAACGGGAAGTGTATCCAGCGAAATTTGTAAAATTGATTTGTAAAATCGTCAGTGAGACAAGCGAGTCTTTTGCACGCACGGGGAAGAGAACGAGAAAAACGAGGAAATCTCACCTTATTGATTGTACAAGAGGAACGAAGAAGTAAATAAATGATTTCGGCTATCTTGTAATCTTGATTCCGCAACTAGCGCGCAATTTATTTTCGTAGAATAAAAGTCTAGTAATGAAATTTACTTATCTCGAACTCAGAAGTTAAAACTCCTATTACGAGGAGCTTTTGACCTTTCATATTATTACTCGACCAGTACACACGAACCCGTCGTATGCTTTCCCGTATGCAAAGTTATATGATGTGTTATCCGCAAAATATGCCATTTACGAAGGTACACATTACACGAAGCGATGATGAGTAGTCGAAAAACAATAAGACCGTGCAACGTAGCGACGCGCAAGGAATATTGAATATTGAATATTGCGGAGGCGCCGCCGTTTCGAGAGAGGCTCCCGCGTGTTTGCGCGTTTCGCATAACGGGAAACGTATCCAGCGATATTGACGAAATTGACGGCAGGGAGAAACTTGCGTGGCGGTGTTTTGCGCGATCCGTGGAAGATGCGCAGCGGCAAGTACGAAAGAAGAAGAAGAAGAAGAAGAAGAAGCCGTCAAGGTTCCGGGTTCGATTCCCAGGGCTGCCACGGAGAAACGGCGCTTCTCTCCCCCGCCCTCGCCCCGTGCGATCTAGATCGAGGGACTTGAAGTATCTACCGACCGAGAACACGAGCTGGTAGCGATAAATTATTGCAGTACGGATGATTTCGCGAGGGCAGGGGTCAAAGTCGGCCGAATACCGGGCGGCGCGAGGAAAGAAGAAGACGTATAGGCGCGCCTGCGCCTGCGTTACCTCCCTGCTCGGGACTAAAACTATGTATATTAAACTATGTATATTAAACGGTGCGCGATCAAGATCGTGTTTTTCAAGTCTAATATGAAATGTACACACATGTACACATGTACACATAGAAACGCGCCACAATGGAGGATAATTAAGAGATAACGAACTCGGAAGGAAACACGCAGCTCGGTGCGTTCGCGCGAAATTGCGTGGAAAATACAGCTTCGGTAAAAAATAATTCCCAATTACACATGCGATTTATTTAGCATCTACATTTGGTTACACCCATCTAATATCTATTTTTTGTAAATTAAAAGTTGTATATGTGTTTTAAAGCTGTTACGTACTAGAGGTTTACGATTTAGTAGCAGATGATTCGCTGTTTTCAAACGCTGTTAGTTTTTTATGGATCCTTCCTTTATGTACGATTGTATGACGCGTCTAAATTCTCTTCGCGGAACAATTTTTAAAACCGTTATTCCCAGGTACACGCAGATTTTCAGATATTCTTCCAATCAAACGTTCAAAGGGTCGTAACAAACAGAAGAACGGTAAACGCGGCCCCATATAAAAAGAAATTATCCGTGAGAACTTCTAAAGAGATGTGGTATCTCGTCGAGTGCTCTGACGTAATCCGTAATCGCTGATAAAGAGGTTTGCCGTTCTCATATGCGTTTTGCTCTCTATCGTTATGCGAGATATTAGGACGACTTAAGATGATTAGACTTAATATATGTGTATTAGTAATATCAATATTATCTCGTAAGAGTCGGTAAACATCTGGGTCGCGAACGAATTATTTTTCTATTGTCGGTAACTAATTGCGATTCAACGCTCATTAACATTCCATTCCGAAGGTTACCAACAGCTTTGGGAAACCATCCTGAATGCCCCGGCCCTGGAAGTTAAGCGATGCGTCGCGGATGTGCGCTTCGGAACTCGCCGCGTTCCAGAAAATTGCAATCTTGAATCTTCTTTCCACGATTCGCGCATTCTTATTCTTGACGATTCTGTCTACGGTGCAGAACCGTGTACCCCGTGACTTCCTTGTGAGGCTGGAAGTTAATTCGTAGAACGCTAATCCGTTGCGTGAAATGAATCGGATAACATGCATGCGCCGCCGTAAATCAAAGAGAAGATAATAAACGCGCCAGGAATGGATAATAAAGGCCGCATTGTTCCGTAATTACGAAACTTTTCGAAGACGACTGGCGGTTGAACTTTGATCCTGAGACTGACGGCCTTTAAAACGCTCTCGAGAGATTATCGAAACGCGATAGTTCACAGGGGCGTATTCGCGATTTCCGTATTAAACAAACAAGGTGCCATTACACCTGTACGACGTGGCGAGTGTTAAACACGAAGAAGCCACGATTTTCCGGATTTCGCTCAGCAACACGGAGAATTTACATCAAAACGCGTAAACACTTTGTATATGTAATGACAATGGAAATACAGCTACTCCTGAGAAGCGAACGAAATCCGATCCATGTCCGTTACATCTGCCGTTAGTGATTTACAGGCAATCCGCTTTTCCATTATCCTTTAATCTAGGTCTCTAGTGACAGATACTAAGCGCGACAAATGTGCATTACTAAAAGGATATTATCGTGCGAAACGTCGAAAAAACGCGTCGGTTAAACGGTGCCTCGCGCTCCTTCCAATGTTGACGGGCGATTTAATGTCGGCGATAATGAAAGCGGCCGTCGCGACCTCTCCGTTTTTTTTTTTTTTTCTTTTCTTCTCTTCTTTTCGTTTCCCTTTTCCACGGCTATGCGTAATACGCGTGGATGCTACGGTGGACGATAGCATCGTGTCGTTTACCTCCATCCGACCGACCGCTCGAGTTTCTCGACAAGCTCGGAGAGAGAACTCGGTTTACGCCCTTGCGCCGCTCTCGCGACTTCTCATTATTTTCCGTCGAATGAGGGTTAAACGGGACAGCAGCCTTGCGGCGGTGATTATACTCCGGTAATACGCATGGGGATCGATCGAAACCCACGATAGCCTCGGTGACGCTGCAGTTTGGCAAAGCGCGCTGCAGAACATCGTGCCGTGCATCGCGGCTTCTTACGGCCCATTGTTCGGATTTGTGTGAACTTTCGGAACAACCGACAGTATAGAAACGCGCGCATCCGAGGAGTGTCTACATGTCTACAGACGTGCGTGTCGGATCCCCCGCACAGTTACCGCTGTGGCATCTCGAAACCTTGAAGAGTACCATGGCCTAGGTCGGCGCCATTAACGTTCGGCATGGCACGCGATCTGATTTAGACGGATTTAGATTTCGCGTCTCTTACTCTTAAGTCTCATATTACGTGCGAATTCAATTACAGAAATATTTCCTCAGCGGAGCTAATCTCAACCGATGCTCCACTTGAGATCTTAATTAGTTAATTAATTGCATCATGCATAAAATTCTCAAGTACATGCATAGTATGTGCATATGTGCAACCAACGAAGAGCATTCTATTCAATAGAGCAACGTGATTTAAATACCATCAAGCATTTTATTAAATTATCACGTTGACGTTAAGCTTCAGAAACCAGATTTTTATTAAAACAAATTTCTGTGAAATCTAAGGATGATAGAGAGATGTTCTTATCTCGTTAAAAAATTAAATTAGATGTGAGAGAAGAGAGAGAGAGAGAGAGAGAGAGAGAGAGAGAGAGAGAAAGACAAAAATAAGGAAATATTAATTCAATAAATAATATCTTTGTATTCATTAAACAATTTCTTATATCTATACAAATTTGCATTTAAATATAAAAAAAGTAATAATTTAGCATTTATAAGCAATATTAAAAACTTAATAAATTTCATAGATGATAATTCAAATTTAGATCACTCTCATTCCTTCGGTTGAATGATTTAAAGTACACTTTAATTTCCGGAATCCACTTAAATTTTAATAATGCTAGTTATTAGAGCTAACGCTAGTCTGCTAATAATGTGTGAGGAGTATATTCTCTCGGAGTAATCCGTGAGAAAAGGTGGCGTCTTTCTGTGTACCACGTTGTTCCCTCGTAAAAGTCAATCTCGCCGTACAAAGTAGAGCGAGATTTTCCTCTTGGGCAACTTCGACGAGCTCCACTCGGAAGCTTGGAGAGGATCCTTGACGCGCAGTTAAACGATCACTCATATATATATATATATATTGACTAGTAGATTTTACTTTCAAAAAAATTCCCCAAGCATATATTCTTTGAACGCTTAATATTTTAAGAATTTTTTTCATTTTTCACAACGCACATGTTATGAATAATATAAAAATTAATATCATTTAAAAAAAACAATATAATTCTTGAAAAAGTTCTTTTGTATTATTGAATAACTTTTTCCTAAAATTTACAGTAACAATAAAATCAGTTATCTTAATTTTATTTTTTACGTTGTATTTTTATTATTTGTTATATCTTAATTTTGTTAATATATATATATATATATATATATATATATATATATATATATATATATTTCACGTAGATATAGATACAATTTTATTGTATTGTGATAGAATATTTGTTTTCTGACATTTTTTTATATTTCACATTTGGTTTTAAAACTATAAACAAGTATTAAAATACAAATTGTTATTTAACTTTGATCTTAATGCATTATGCAGTAATGGACGATATTAACCCTAATTTTCCAACTGACTTGCAATTTACTATTTCGAAATCCAAGCTTCGAGATAATGGCTCGTCCCATTAGTTCAGCCAGACATTTGATTTACAGTTAAAGAGTTCACAATTGTTTATCGTTTTGCCTCGAATCTTCTCTCACGGGAATTAATCGAGCATTTCAGTTCTCATTAACATGAGACGAACGCGCGAGGATCGTTACAAAAATATCTCGAATACGTAGCGGCTTCATCTGGCATCTGGCTGTTGCACAATTCGCGGTTCACCCCGGCTCGTTTCCACGTAACATCCGGGTGGAAAAATGCGAGAGGCCAGGGCGAAATCGAACGAAACCTTTCTCGCAAGGGCAATTCCGAGATGCACGACTATCGGGAGCCAGCGAGGATCTTTAACGCGCAGTTAGAAGAACGTACATACCTCGCAGGCGAGGATAATCGATGGGAGCACCTGAGAGATTACGTTCGGAAATCCACGGGAACGTGGTGGCGTCGTGCCGTCGTTGCTTCCGTTGCGGTTGTTGTTGCAGTTGGTCCATCTGACTGTGGGATGGAGGCTCGGCTCGGCCGGTGCAGGCAGCACTCTTAAAAGTCTGATCCACCTGCAGCGGAGAAGAACCTTGCTCTTCTCCTGTCTCTTAACAGCTCATTAACCACGTCCAGCCCGAACCGACCTCTCTATGCATAAATTGTGCTCGCCCTGGAGGCACGCAAAGTCCTCGACCTTCGTAAATTCTTCGGAGTCGGGTGAAGCGGTGTCGGAAGACGCTTCGGGAACTCTTACTCTTTGGGAAACAGCAACGGAAGTTCCGCGAAAGTATGGTATTGTTAAAATACTAAATTTACTTCTCCAATAAGCATGTTAAGCTCCACGCCTCAGGAATGATTACAAGATGAACGTATTGAACTAAATTGGAATACTGAGAAATAAACGTATGTATAATGCGTGCACGTAGTTTTGCCTTTCTTAGTTATTACTTTTGCTTATTGCTTTACTTTGTATTAAGCAATGATACTAATTGCAGGATAATCTGCCTTTTTTTCTATTTTTCCCATATGATTGCGAAAGCTCGCAACCATTTATGCTACACACACGCGCAATACTATTAAGAAAAATATCGTAGATATGGAAAATAGGAAACATTTACCGAGTATGCACTTTTCTCTTCACATGAATTCGACACCGTTACGTTGTAGAAATAATTTCATTCATGATGCGTGAGCAAGGAGAACAATGTAGAATCTCTTTGATCTGTGAAGTCGATAACAAAATAAGATCCAAATCGTATGCGCAAAAGGTTTGTTAAAATCATTAGATTGCTCAATTAAAGTTCGCCTAATTGTCTTGTCATATTCGAAGAATATGCCGTTATCTTATTTGTGTAGTAAGAAACAAATGGAACAAAAAATTGAACAATAAAACGGAATCGGAAGTAAAATGTTTATAGTCTACAGAAAAATTTAATAATTAATATTAAATAAATAAAATAAATAGATAAAATTTTTTTTTAAATTGGAGCAGTAAGAGAAAAATTTATTATAAAAAAGCTTAAGATATATAAAAATAAAGTAAAATTTTAGTTTAAAATTCAATTTAATTTGTAATTTTAAGGAAAGAAAAGAAACATCCTTATATTTATATACATTTAGCTATCTTGTCAGACATTTCTAAAATATAGCTAAGAACAGAAGAACGATGTAAGAGCATATCGACGAATAATGATTAAAATAATGGGTAAGGGAATATATATAGTCACGCGATCTCTCTTCAGTCGTATCAGAAAGCATTCTCGGCAAAGATCATGGGGTATTCGTGCTTTCCTACTAGATATCCCGTTTACGGAACTATAAATTACATTTTCGAACATTTGCCTTTCCAGGAACATATCCACTTTAAAGTTAAATAAAATCATTTTTATGCCATTTAAATCACGCTTTAAAAATTAATATTTAAATTTATTTTTATTATATCTTTCTTTAATACCGAGACATTTTCTTTATTTCTAATATTTAGAAATTTGTTTCCTGATATATTTTTTACATCGCATTATAATAAAGAAAATCCTTTTAATTATGAAATAAATGATTTTATATAAAAATTTGATAAAAATAGCACTAGCTATAGCTAAGATAAAGCTTGCGATTTGCATGCCTACAAATGGAATATTTCATTATAGCGCTGTGATTAAAAATTTTAAGTAATCGATAATTAATTGCCTCAATAACATCAAGTATCGATTCGCTGAATCCGCCGGATTTATCTATCAGATACTATCTCACAATGGAATTAATTTAATAATTATCCGTCTCGGCATCTCTTTCTCTCGCTCTTTCTCTCTTGCCTGTACAATTTTCTTTTTAACGAATTGTATTCGCGTCGGGTAAAACTAAAGGCGACCCGTGACTCGCTGGTAAGTAACTTATAATTAAATCACGTGCTACGCCCACCGCCTCATCTTCCTTCATTATTCTTCCACACGTCAATATTCAGCATTCACCGGATGCGCTTCCGAAGAAGTTTTCGTTTATAAGGATTGAACGGAACGCTCGAAACAATTTATTATTAACAGTTTTAGTATTTCTATAGCACATCTAATAGCGCGTCGTTCTAATCAGTCGATTTAACTAATAAATATAAAAGCTTCCAATAATAATCTATTACGTTTTGTTTTTCATTATCTTCAGTTATCTTGTTGCTAAGCTCCATTATGATTTAGTTTTATAATAAATTAATCATAAATTCTGATACAATAAAAAAATGTAATTGTCGATCGTACATGTCGATCTTTTTCATAATATTGAAAAAAAAGAAAATAAAGAAATATAAGATTATCGATATTGTTCCTCGATGATTCGTGGGAGTATCTGGACGTTTTCATGGTCATTTACTGTCACGGTTCGATGAACTTCCATCTCTCGTTCTCTTTGTTATTTTCCACAAGCGACTAATTTCATTATCGGTACAAAAGAATAGATGGATACGATATTGTCAAAATTTTCTAAAAATGCAGAAATTATGTCTTAAAAAAATTGTTTCTAAAGATGTAAAGAGCAATAAAGAAAACGGCATATGTATGTATGTATATATATATATACATATATATATATATATATATATATATATATATATATGTGTGCGTGTCGGCATAGCATTACCTTATCACAGGAGAATTTATCTGTCAACGGATAATGCACTATATATGGTAGATAGATGAGCGGATAATTAGATAAGATTGATGAGCGGATCACGCGGAACCGATAGATAAATCGCTAATATTCGCGCGCGCACCGCTAGATAAAGAGAAACACAGATAATATAGATCAATACCGTTTGAGCAATTACACTCGTCCGCTGAAAAATATCTTATATATGCGTAACACAATAGTCGCAAACGTCTCGCGTGTGCGTGACGTTTCTCTCCCGCTCTCCCTGCAAGAAGGAAGAAGACAATCTTGCCTCCCGGGTGTCTTATCAGGACACCCCCGCATGACGAGTCTAATGATGCGTTTTCTCTTAGATCGCCAATCGCGACGATGGATATAGATTAGAATTATTCGCGGATAAGACACGCGGAATCGTCCTTTTGCATTCGGATTCGATGAATAAGACGTAGCGCGAATGTAATTCTAACTTACCGATAATGATCCAAGAGGTGTGGTTCGGCAACTGGCAAAGGGCAATTATATTCATACATGAATATAATTGAACAATTGCACAGCGGAAGTGGCAATTTGTATTAAGATTGTAGCCTTCCTCGTCTCCCTTTTCTCCTCGCTACAAAGGATTACTTTTCCTTTCTTCATCATGTGACGTCTAGAGAGATGTCAAAATGACAAAATAATTAAATGTAATAATATATGAAACATTCCGTATTATTTTGTGAAATATAGAAACTCCGATGTGGCAAATGAATTGCAAGATGTAACCGACAAAGATAGCTCTGATAAACATTAAGATGTTGTCAATATGTTTGGTAATAAGTTGATGATTAGAAATAAAATTGAAAGAAAATGCAACTGTGCATACATATATATGTAACAATATACATTATCAAACAACATCGTCCAATCTTGATATGAAATTATTCGCGTATCGGTTGCAAATGCATTGATAGATGTTTCAAATCATACTCGTTCTTTCCCAGAGATACAATCTAACCACAGATAATTGCGGCTTATTCAAAGCAATCGGTTGTGCCCTACAGTTATCAGAGCACTCATATATGCAGGCTTCGGAAGTCAATAGCTACTAGAAGACTCGTGAATGATGCAAGAATCGCGTTACATTCAACCTATTGTGAATACATAAATGTTAGGCGATCTATTAACAGATTGAAGATCAGTAAAATATAAAAGAAATTAATAATTTATATGTGCAGTACATCTTAGAATTGTGCTTGAATTGTACAAACATATGCGTATCGCATCTTGCGGTAATATAATTAAAATTAAGACACCGTTATGCAACGGTGCATTTTAATCAGAAGAAGATCAATAAGAATCGACAGATGGGAAATGTATTAAAATTATCGTTGCACTAATCTTTACACTCGAAAGTTGGCAGACGCCTATGAAGAGACGAGCGCGTCTGTTTGCTTCATAGATTGATAACTCGTCTCTGGTAATCTACGATAAATCGCTAATTACACGATCTAATGTTCTCTAATCCACTCAATTCCAAGCAACGTACGCAAACAAATTCCGAATAAAACACCTGGAAAATATTCCTAGACTGCAACCAAAAATTAATTTAACAAAAGTAGAGAAAAAGCAAAACAAATTTGAAACCTTAAAGATCCGCATATATTTTTTTCTTATAGATAATTTGTTCCGTAAAATGACACAGAAACCTAAAGTAGAGCGCGAAGGAGAGAAAACAAAAACACAGAAAAATTGCTATAATTGTTATAATGTACGAAGAAAATTAATTATTTTAGAATATTGTGTTAACCAATCGATTGAAATAATTTTAAATGTAATAAGAAAATTCTGTAATTTCCGATATTGCAAAATTTCGTTAGACGTAATAATAAAAACTGTCAAACGTAACTTGTTATCCTTGTAACTCTATAATATTGTTTGATTTATTAGGCCATCAAAGATGATATATATTCGCGTGTTCGATTCTGCTTGGGGTTCGTTGATCCAAGAAGAATGACCCTGACGATCAGGGTCGTCGAGGTGTAACAATAAGTTTGAAATCCTATTGAGCACAGGTCACCCGATCGCGTCGATGTACCTTTGTTCCTACTCGTTTTCTTCGCCGACCCACCGATGTCATCTCACGCTCCGACACTCTGCGGTCAGTCAGTCGTCACGATTTGCGGAAAGGCTTTACGCAGACAGAGATTGATCCTCGGCGGCCAATAGAATGCTTCTACTTAATAAGCCGCATTGTTTTTTTTTTTTTTTGCGTTCACGCCGAATAGTCTAGCAAAAGTTGTCTCGCGTCGCCAATGTTTTCCGTTTCCGTTAATTGTGGGAAACGACCTGGCGCATTCCTGACAAGGAGAAGAATCTTCGCTAGATCGTTCAATTTACGCGAAAGTAAGTAATTATCCAAGCGAGTCGCGCTTCAATCTCGCCGGATCAATCTTCCTGCATCCGCTCGAGCGAGGAATTACAAGCAGACAATTGCACGAGATTATACTGATTATCGTAATATGATTTTCTAAGAGTACACACACAAAAGAGTATACGCAACATATTAACACATTAATCGTCATTTGAATAGCTTAGAGACGAAACGCTGACGCGCGATGCCTTGACGAAGTCATTAAATGCGTGTGCTTTGCATATTATGCACATTACATTGCTGCTGTAATGGGGATGCTCGAAATAGTACCGCAATGATTATACCTAATTATTGTCAATTGTTAAGATTTGAACTTTCTCATCGCGACGGACACGACGTCGTACGACATTTGAGATGTTAATTCTGTAATCGTTAGATTTGTAAGCTATTATGTCTCATCTTTATGGGTATTTTGTCGCCGCTAATAAAGGACTCTATACCATATTACGTCTAATATATTGATTGATAGCTCAAATAAGAGCTAATTTGTATAACTTAAATATATTTCATATTCTTATTGAATATAACGTTGCATTTATATATTCAGAAAAATGTCAAGAGTCTTTATTTTTATATTTCATAATATAACAAATTGTTATTTATGTAATTAATTATTGCTGACTTTTGTCAAAATAAATAAGTTAAGTTTTTCATAAATATATAAATAATAATTTATCATTTCCACCGATATCTATTAACAATTTATTTAACAGTTGTTTCGCTGTATCTTTTGTTTTCAAAGGGACGTCAAATATTAACAAATCAATATTTAAAAAAAAATTTAAAGGAAATTGCAAATTTTTTAAGAGCACACATTTCTTTTCCATATATAAAGCCTAGGGCCTTTCGTCGTAAAGCATTTATCCGAGCTTTCGCTTTTATCCGTACCCCACTTACTTCTGCAGGAATTGTGATGTCACGAAGAGGGTCGAAGGTGTGCAACGTGCGTGCTCTTCAATTAACCCTTCGTCGATATCGATAGTTCCGATCGGATCCACGCGAACAATCGCGACCGTATTTTCGCCACCCTGCCAACGTAGGATGATTCGATGTTTCACAGCGATTCTGTGTGTGATCCGGCGTACCAATTGACAATGGGATTTTTTTTTTTTTTTTTTTTTTTACAAAGACAGACGAACGCGAACGTACACATTTGCAAACGCATTAAATTGCTGCGCGACATGACAACATCCCTCCATGGTTGTACTCCAGTTGTCTCATCATGTTATAGAATATAATAATCGCGCTATTATAGTCCGCTCTAAGAAGGAGATTAAGGATGAGAGACACTCTATTATTAATGTTGCATAAAGCTAACTTCACGGGGCCACTAGACACAAGAGCAAATAGAATAGAGGTAACTTCTCTCTGTGTATTCGTTGGTTTATGATTTTCTAGTGATAGTGAATAAGAGGGATAATGTCACCGAACGATTGTACTAGATGATAAATATCTTTTCTGCATGAGAAAGCGCATTCTGATGAATAATACGCATGTGTTATTATACATATAATACCGAACAATAGTTAGTGCCACGTCAAGATAAAATTAGAAAAAAATATTTCTGAATAAAAAATCATTAACAGGATTTTACGCATACTATGACGAAAATTCTAAACGACATTGTGCCGTTAAGCTTGAGCAAATCCTTTTCATTACGGAGTACACAAACTGTTTTAACGGGATTATATGAATCACTGATTTTAATCGGCGACACCCCGACGACAATTTGTTGTCATCTGCTCGCATTTTTCGCTTTAACCGTTCTGCGGTAATTTTTGTCGTATAAAACGTGATGACATCGTATATCCGCACCGCATCCATAATTGACCAGAGGGTCTCTCAACAGATGTGGATTGTCGTCTCGAGATCTGTTAATTAAACATTAAGATATTTTTGCTAATTAAAATTGCTCCAAACGCTCGTTGGCTAGCTATATGAAGAAACACTAAAAAAAAAATATGTTATACGCTATATAAAGGTGAGCGAAGTCTCATTACGTTTATGACCGAAGGCAACGGTGCTTGGTAACCTTGAACCAATTACGTATACCAATTATTTCGCAAGCTGGTCGTTCTGCGTTTCGGCGAGGTTATTAACTGCGTTTTTATTCTTAACCGTACGATGCCTCGTAAATAATGTAGTAGTGAGGAATGCGATTATCTACACGTGGAAATCAGTGTGCGGTGGATTAACAAAACTGCAATGGAAGACCATAGCGATTTCTTTTTATTACGTAAAACATGACAGGTTGTTTCGTGGTAACCATATGAAAGTTTACAAAAGATCAGAATTTAACGCTTTTGCTAATAAAAAATATACGAAATGACCTTCTAATTTTCTTCTTAAATTTGAACGAGGTAACAGTTAGGCTTCCTAAATTTTTCGTAAAATAATAATATGTAGCGTACATCCACGTGTCCACACGTAAGCATCTGCGAGCAACGTCGCCACGAGAGCGTGGTATCCTGGAATTTTATCGGGTCCGTATCGCTATTTACATTCTCCTGAATCTCTAAACGCTCGCTTGATCTACGCGCCCGTTAGCTTCTCTCAACAAAAGGACGTCTCTCGAGGAGTTCCGCATATCCGGGCAGACGCGACTCTCGCACGATCTACGTCGGATAAAGGATCCGTATCTAGCCGCGGATTCATCGTGACATCGAGCGACGTGTGGAAATGTGCGGAAAGGCATCTCGTGTCTTCTTTCTCTTCTTTTTTTTTTTTTCTTTTAAATCGCCGTGACTTTTCGCGCGACATTACCATGTTTCCCGGGACAACCGATTAGTCGACATTGAAAGTTGCCGAGTAGTACGGTGCCTAACCGTTAACGGTGTCTCGGGCAATTAAGTCTGCCTTGCGCCTCCGGCCTGTGTGCCCTCACTAATGCCAGACGTGCGTAAATACGCGTGCACGTGTATGTACACGTGTGCGCGCAGCTTAGCTCGCTTACCCGCACACGACAATTACCCTTTAAATTGCCGCTGATCTTGCGAGTAAAAGAAAGTTCAGGGTGACGTGCTCCTCTTTTTCCTTCTCGCTCCCTTCTTCTTCTTCTTCTTCTTCTTCTTCTTCTTCTTCTTCTTCTTCTTCCTCTTCTTCTTCTTTCCTTATCTCTCTTGTTCAGCCTCACTCCCCCTCGATCTATCTCTGTTACCGTCGTGGCCGGTCGACTATACGGAATATAAGCGTGAGAAGAAATCCCTCACTCTCCGAGGGATATCCTAATACAGCGGGAGTTACGTTGAGATTTAGATATCGCGATTGAACGGTTTAATTATCAGCGAGCTTACCAAACGCTATTTTTTTCCCAACGAAGACTTCCTCAATTCTCCAAGCGTGTTAGCGAATTTGTAACGCACGAACGTCGGGACGGGGACGCCTCTAATTACATGATTATAATTGGAAATTGATCAATCTCGATCGAAAATCTATCTAGATATAACATATCAGATATAATATACAGTACATTAGGACGCTCCAACTTATTAATGGAGTTATTAACAGATCATAAACAACGTATATCTCGCCGTAACAATAACTAATAAAAATAATTAGTATTAATATTATTAGTATTACTACATATTAGTATTAAATTATTGATATTGATGCATATAGAGAGTTACTATGTATGAAAATTATTGATATATATACGTATCTGTGAAAAGAATGAATGAAACAATGAGTACACATATATATAAATAAATATTTTTTTAAACGTATGTAACAAAGCTAAAAAATGCGCTACTTTACGCATCATTGATTTCCTTGTGACAAATGCATTTTTTAATAAAAATGAAAAAAGAAGATATATGAATAAAGTAATTCTTAGTAATGTTCATTAATTTGAAGAAAATCATTCGTTAACATACTTTACTTAGCGACCCGATTAAACGACATAGTTCATGTAGTCTGTGTGTGCGTATGACAAAGATATTCTCTTTCGATAACAAGATGTTAACATTTTAAATGTTCGATCTTTGCGTAGATAATCAAGTTGCCTCATATAACGGTTTCAATTTCTCGGATAATATCGCAATATATTGATGTGGTGTATGTGTAGTTAATTCACGCGATTGCAAGGGTAATTACACGAATGAATTCCCACGCGGCATAAATGCGTTTAATAAGTTTATGCATTAGAACATTAGAGATTATGCACGTGTATTCATCTTATCTCAGAATTTTACTTCAAAGATATACTGGCACTCAGATTTTATTTGCCCGAAATATTACGCGGAATCTGTCAAAATGCCCAATTTTCTGCATCAATTTATATTATATATGATAACTCTCGTACTCTCTTTCGAATTTCGAATTGCATATGCATCGTCCGTGCGCTCGCGGAAGCCGTCACCGCCTGTAAAATCGTCAAAGCATCAGCAGAGGATACAAATCCAGAGGATGGATCTCGATGATCCGAATGAAAAAGGCGAGGCGAAGCTTCCGAACATGCTCGCCTCGAGGAAAGAGGAGCGTTGAACCGAGCGGAACGTCGAACCTACCGCTCGGGAAATATGCGGACGGATGGATAATTAGGATCCTGGATCCATCCGCGGTGATATGGATTTGTCGACGGGCACGACGGACGGGAGCGCGGATTCCTTCGCGTGGCGTCGTGCCACCGGTAGCGATCGTCAGCGACCGTCGGCTCTTCCCACGAAGAATCCGATCGGACACGCCTGCTCCGCCCCGGGGGGCCCCGGCTGTAAATCGCGATACATAGGTAGGCACGACGACATCTCCGTCCCGTCGTTGACCTACCTGTATAGGCGGTAATACCCCTTAAAAGAGCCGGTTCATAAAAGTGATTATGTAAAGCAGCATCTCTGAATCGCAGATTTGAATTACCCGCCCGACCCGAGCCGTGCACCGTAGGTCACGCTCGCGGCTACGCATTACACGGTACATAAGGTCCATACCCCCGTCTCTCGTCCCCGCTCCCGCTAACGATAAAGATCGAGAGTACATATTTCCGTAATACGTGCTCCTCCGACGGCGCATACGTGCGGAAGGAGAAATATCCGCATGATCCGCGACTGTTAAGGGAATATAGCCTGATAATGTCGTCGGCGTTACGCGCGGTAACGAGAAGAAGGATGTCACGCTTTGCGTTGTGATGAGCATTGCGATCTAGAACGATGAGATAATGAGGTGAACCATCTTGAAGAAAGTTGAAGTTTTTCATCATTAACCTTTAAAAGACCGGAAGAGATGTTACAATGATATTTCTTTCTAGTGTTGGCAAATTACGCTGTAGTAGGTCACGTTATATCTTGTACACAAATATATATATAAAGCTGTATATGGAATAAGTGGTCGTATAATTTATTTTTGTCAAATCTGATTTTATATTTGTTATATAAAGAAAAGTGAAGTTTTTATACAGACGTATCAAATATAATGCGCCATAAAAATTGTTTTAAAATATATAGAAGAAAGTTATGATAATAAAATATTATCCTTATCCTCTTTTGTACTCGCATGTAACTTTTGTAATATGGTAGAATGTAATTTATATACTTCAACTTTACATTGTACATCCTTCAGAATCTGTATTTAAATAAGATCTCGCGGTTTCTGGACAAGTAGGATCACTGGTGCTTTCTGTCATATTTGACTCTGTTTCATCGCTGTTTATTTTGATGTAATTATGTTGACGATAATTGCGATCTAAATGGAAATTTTGTTTGAAATTTTCAAATGCTGACCAAAACTCCGCAAACTTTTGCTCCATTCGTTTGATCAATTCATCACGATGCTGCTGAACTTTGATTTTAACAATATGTTCTATTCTATATAGAAACTTAGCATTGTTCTCATGTGACACTGTCACGTCTGAATTGCTTGTTATATGAGATTCATCTTGTTTTTCTATGTCCGTGTCACTGCGCAATTTATACGCATCACATTTCTCCTTTTGAACATCCCACGAATTTACTGCGTTCTGCATTTCAAACCTGTAATGAATTTGTTATCATAATGTAAATGTGTTGTTCTACTTTACACACAAATAACATTATCAATATACGACAATTAAATCTTTTAAAAACCACGCCGATTAATTTCGTGAAATAAAAAGTAAAAGAAAATTGATAAAATTATATTCTGTAAGAATTAAACTGGAGAAATTTACAAAAAGCAGAATTGATTAGTTTAGCTTTTGAAGAGATGAAATGCCAATTACCATGCTCTAAATTGCTCGTGTAGTTGACTCAAATTGTGTTCATGTAAACTAATAACATCTTCTTTAAGTCGCTTCTCCCACGCATCGATCTGCCTTCGAAAGTCAAGGTAAGACTTTGCGCTTCTCCTCTCCAAGGTCTCCAGATGTCGTTCGATATTATCATATACTTTCCTCATGTTCCCCATCTCCTCGTATATCTTCCTCCTCTCCGCCAATTGCCATCTGACTATTTGAGAGGAGATCCTCTTTTCGTGGTCATCCCGCCAAGTCAGCAGATCTCTCTGAAGAATTTCACATCTCCCATGACTCTGGCATTTCTGCGGGCTCTGGTACCTCTTCAGGGCGACGATCTCCCTCTCGGCTTGGGACAATCTGCACTTAAGCTGTTCCACGGTGGTCTTCAAGGACTTGTCGCGGAGACCGATTTCCGCCTCGTCATTGTCGCCGGAAGCTTCCGCCTCTGGAACGCGCATTCTTGTATGACATAACAGGTACACGTATTCCGTTTACTTTATGCAATGATCACGCAGAATGTTAATAGAAAACTGAGAAATCTTGCGCGTTTTACAACACCTTAAATTATTCTATAGTCATATTTTTATCTTACATATTTTTATCTATACGTCTGTAGGAATTTTGAAATTCAAAGAGTGGAATGCAAAGAAACCTTTAAAATTTGATCCGAAGCGACAGTAGCTGCCTGCGACTCTTCTAAGTTGGTAATAATCTTGCTCCATTCGTTCATCTCCGGAGCTGCTGTCCCCTGCCGAATCACTCTTCTTGTACTTTAAAGTGTCATGTTCATACATACATCGGATTGCCATCAAATTTCATTTTTTTCTTAATCTACATCATTTTTTATCACCTTCCACCGATCTTCTCAATGTCTTTTGATAATTCTTAGAAAGCGATTTCATACGATAGCCATTTTCTTCTGGTTCACTAAAATTGACAGATGCCTCCTTGAAGTATAGTGTGGATTCAGATTCCTCTTCGATAGGTGACAAGTTACGGGCTTCTATAAAATTCTCTCCATTTTTTCGTACAATTCTGGTATTATTCCCAACATATTTATCAGCTTCTAAATATAAATATAAAATTGATTTTATATATATATATATATATATATATATATATATATATATATATAGAGAGAGAGAGAGAGAGAGAGAGAGAGAGAGAAAAAGAAAGAGAAAGTAAAATATATATACAATATTATTTTCTTCAAACATATAACACTGGAAAATACAAAATTTTAAAAAATATTTTAGCATTATCATATAAAAGTTAAAAATAAATTTTGTAACGTTTTATTAAAACTGTACAAAATGAATTATTATTGAGATAATAATTCATTGTGTGAGAAAGCTAATGTATTACAATTTTATTTTTACAATATTATTCTGTTAAAAATAACGCGACAATTCTAAACAACTGGACTAACCCATAGTTATCTCGTTCTTGATTTACAAAGGATCGTCTGCTCATGAATCTGACACAAGAGTCTCTCTTCCAATGACTTTCGTCATGCGCGATACATGGGGAGCAAAGAAGAAATCCGCAACCTTCGGTCGTTCAATCGCGGAAAGAAAAAACAGGAATGGGGAGGGTGTAGAACAGCAGCACAAATAGCAAGAACGAGCTTAATGGCACTGTAACTCCGGCAGCGGGCAATTTTCAATTTCGCTGACTCGCGCGGAAGTGGCTTTCCCACCTCCGTGGCGGAATTGAGACGTCGCTACGAGTCACGGGGCACTTGGCACCATAGGATTTGACATGGACAGCTGGTCGCATTAGACACGTTAAGAACACCGTAAGGAAAAGGAGCGGATTTCCCTGGATAGTCGCGTAGCTTTAACCCTTTCACTGTTTAACATTCGTTCGTCTGTCAAGATGGACTCTGAATTATTATTAATTCGATTAGACCTCAAGTATCTTTTTCGAATGATATCAATAATTATATTGTAAAAAAAAAATTATTACGGAATCAGCATTTTTTTAGGATAAGTGCAAATGTGTTTTTATAACTTGTAAAAGTGCAAATGAAATATTTCTTTTCATTCTGGTGTATATAAATCATTTTTTTAATATAATTGTGCGTGCTTAATTTAAACAGCATGCGTTATATGTCATAAAAAAAAATCTTACTTTCTTTCCGTATATCCCCCGATAACGATGCGGATCTTGCATTCCGGAGCTCTTCCAGATTAGTCAGTGATTATTTAAAGTAAATAATAAGTATCTATAAAAACGCAACGAGCAGTAATCACAATAATTATCGAGGATGTCAGATATTAAAGGTTATCCGACCGGCGCGCGGCGGTTCTCGCCGACGTTCGCTCCGCACACGCGGAAATGGAGGAGAGGCGGCCGGTTGTTCGCGAGCCGTGAATGCGGATCGTTGCATGAAATTAAATGGGGAACGAGCCGCGAATCGCAATTACGGCGCGGAGAGATAATCGAGTGCCGAAGCTCGCGCGAGCCCTTCCGCTTGATATCCCAGTTTCGCGCGAGGATCGGCCTCGTGTGTGAGAACACCTGCGGCGAAAGGGGGAGCGGGGGAGGAGGAAGGAAGCGTAACGTTTGCATCTTGCGTTGCACGGAGGAGGGCGAAAGAATGGGCGCAAGAACGGTAAGGAGCGAGGAGTCGCACGGTGTTGTGTTATGGGCATAGCGGTCCTAGCGGTGAGATATATCCCTCGGATAACGCGCTCATTTGCATGGGCAGGCGCATAAGTGTAAAGCAATGACGTGACGTTAATGAATTGCGTGCGTAACGCGTGATGGTATACAGGTATAAAAACAAACGCGAGCTCTTCCTCTGAGAGGGGCTGAGGATCGAGGATCGCGAGACATACATCGCGATCTAACGCGATCGGAAATCCATCCGCGCGCATAACTAAAAGAATGTAATGTAAATTTCCGCATGCGATTCTGCGTTGTACGTAACGAGGAAAAATAATGTGAATGATATGAATGCGACGAAGTCTCTTTCACATCGGTTACATGTGTATTACATTTATCATTTGTTTGTGAGCTTAATGAAATATTTTTATCGTAATTACTACAGCCCTAATCCATTATATACTACATCTAACGCAGCGGATGGAAAAAGATTTTAGCAATTATCAGAAACAGTTTAAAAGTATTTCAATTCGATACGGCTGGTTAAGTACTCAACACTCTTGTAGGCGAAATTCCATGCAAATGGAAGAAATGGAAGCGACTTTGCCATTGTTTTATCAGTTAGAATGCCGATAACGGGGATCGTGGGACTGCTTGTTAACAATCGCGAGAAAATCTGGGGAAGAAGAGAAGAATTAACGAGCGTCACGCTAGCCGATTGTATTTGTTGCCGTTATCCAGTTGCATAAGGATGCGATCGAAACAATATCGAATTAAATGATCTACAAACGAACATGTACTCTATCTACTACTATTAAGTTCAATTTGAAACGTTAAATTTGAATTCCATGGTTCTGATTCAAGAAATAAAAGAACCTTATATCGAGGCACCTAGCTAGTGGCATATCGCGATATTATATTTACCACGTCAATTAACTTATCCCGTTTCTTTCCAAAAGTAAAAATGTTTGATCGTACATCGTATATCGTAGAATTAAAATTTAACTCGTTCGTAGAACGTCCAAAGTCACCACGATAAGATCTCTTTAGCGTGTAATGGACTCGTAATCGAGCGTCCTTACGCCGAAATTGCGCGCTTTCATGTTCACCTGTCATCGGCATCCGGTTATTGCCGCGCACAATGGAGGAGATGAACCACGCCGAAAATGACTCATCTATTCCGCGCGAAGTGGCCACCCTGGAGTCAATTGGCTTTGACGGCAGCCGGAGCCGCCTCCCTCGAGCCACTAACTTGTCACCAACCCCGGGCAGCATGCCATTGGAGAAAAACGCGTCTGCAATTAAGAGAAAGAAAAAGGCGAGAGAAAGAAACGTCTACAATTATCCATGGGCGAACGCCCACGTCCCATCGCCACCCTGCGATCCCTGGATAGCTATCGTTAATTAATTTTATACCGATTGTACCAACACCGTCCCTTGACGCAGGGCGAAAGAAGTAACCGCAGACGGCGAACTTGTCGCAAGGTTGACCTCGGACTCTTCAACCTTGGTCGGTCTATTCTTTCAATAGCCTTCGACATGTCCAACCGCGCGTCCTCCTTCTCTCTTTCTCACTCGTAGTTTTCGTGGTCGTTGGTTCAATTAACTCTTCCCGCAACAGGGACCACCGCGAACGTCGAATACCTTGTAATTTACCGCCGTCATTCTACACCGATCGTGCCTTTAACAGAGATTGTTGTTCCTTAATGTTTGATCGATCGATCGTAGCGGGCAACCCTCTTGCACTAAAGTGAAATGCTAAAATAATAATAAGGAACACTTGAAGAGCCAAATATTTGTCTATTCAACGAATATCCGTGTTTTCTTTATCCCCGATGACGAAGAAATATAACGGTGACAATAATGTCGATGTCGATGACAGGCTTCGAGAATTTGATCTTTGCGGTCGCTCACCACCGAATGGAGATGCGGCGATAAATGATAAACGGTCAATGCGCGACTCTCTCTCTCTCTCTTTCTCTCTCTCTCTCTCTCTCTCTCTCTCTCTCTCGCTGGGACTCGTTAGAAATGCCGCGATCGAGAAGCAACGGAAGCCGCGTAGATATTCCCCGAGAGAGTATTCACAGGAAGAGTTAACAGTATCATACCGATGCGATACCGATGCGACTATCTTGCCGCGGCGGTACCCACGGCGCGAAGGAACGATCGAGCGAATAACGGCCGTGAAATCGCGATACGACGATACTTCGTGTCCGTATAGAATGATTAGAAAACGAAGAGGAGTGATTCTCACGAGACCCGCCTGATCAGTGGTTTCTTACTAATTTTCTTTCCTTGACCTTCGCTCAGAGTCACGAACATGTCCGGAGCGATCTAATTTTCATTTTAACAATTCATTTTCAATTCGGATTTTCAATTCAATTTGGTATAACATTGGCGAAATTTCTGGTTTAAAAATTTTATCTGTTGTCAAAAATAAAAATAATCATCTCTCAAAAGAGAGACAGAGAGAGAAAGAAAATTATTATAGGACCAATAAAAAATATATCTCGAAATTTATGAGATTTTTGTTTATTCCGTCATTAGAATGAACGATTGGCGAAAGTAATTGCTTTATAAAAACGGAAATATATGATTTGGCATATAAAATATTAAACATATGCATGTTAACGTTAGTATTAGTTGGTACAGTAGAAGGCGTCTCCCATATTTCGCGCAAGAAGTATTTCATCAAGAAGTATTCCCGAAGAAACCTTTATAACACGTTTGATCACGCAACTAGGATGTGATAATCAGGTAGATGTTAAATAAGATTGTTGATGAAGTCATCAGAAGTGCAGATCGTTGTTGGGGTACAACCCATGCTTACGGCTTACATGTCGTTTTAATATAGATACATCGGATCTCCAGCGAATGTTTGCGTAGATAGAAGAAATGCAGACGCGTTTTTTCCACTGACGAGTGTTACACATGTGTGCAATGCATCGTTCCCTTCCGCAATTTATGCGGAATGCAGACGCCACGAAGCATTTATACGATAAAAAAAGAACCGCGAAACACGTGATTTCATTAACAGCTAAATGAGCGTGCGATTTGATTGCGTAACGAGCATTTAACTAATTTAATTGTTGCGTGAACGCAGCGCGATAAGCAGGACTCTTTTAATCAATCTGCATGTGCGAATTTAAAATGCAGATTGTTATCAAATCAAAAAAATAATTACGTTTCTCACACATGTTTGTATACATTTTTATATAATACTTGTGTATTTTTATAATATAAATATCGATTACATTACACTTGCACTACATATACATATATTTGTTGATATAATCATTTTAATTAGAATCTGAAATAACAAACGATATATTGTAAAATGTACTTGTGCACATAAACATATGTATATATATCGCACTAATGCATTCATTTAAATATAATAGTTTTAAATTGTATTATAGAGTTTTGCCGTACAAATAAAAAACATGAACAATTTACAAATCCTGTAACCGCTAACTTGATATACGATAATTTTCGAGAACCACCCATATTTTATTATAAAGTTTATTATGTATTAAATATTTAGTCGCTGCATAAATCCACTTCATTGTTCTTCTCGTAACTCACATATTTGCACGTTCAAAAGCATTTGAAACATTTTTTTCAAGTTAATTATCAACAATCGAGGATAGATTGTGATAATAATATGTTTAATTACAGCCATAAAGAATTCACATCTTGTTGGCACGATTTCCTCTGATTTTTCGAGGTAAAGATTTACGTCGGTACATTTTATTGCACTGATCGACGATGACGCACGGAGGTGGCGAGGTCCTGAGATCTGCGATAAAAAGCTACGTCCATACGAAGAGAATTGCGGGGTAGAGGGGAATGCACATGTGGGTGAAGGCTGGAGGGCTCTCCAGGATGTGTCGAAAGTGAAACTCAAGGTCTCATACAATCTTTCGTTGTGTAGTGCATGTATATGCATGGCCATTGTCCGCCCTCACACGAGCTCGATCACAGCTCCTGATAAGCTTCAATTCAGGTCCTTGGAATCTCTAAATTCGGCTCTGCTAAACGATCCTCAAAGATGAAAATCTTATTGTGGAGATAAAAAATGTGAACCTTGTCTTCTGGCTTGAATCTTTCCTTGATCTCTTAAAACCAGTGTAACTTACACTGCATGTTTACGTGTACTTGGTACAAAATACGTGAGAAGCAGACATACTAAAAAAATTAAATTAATATAAAATGATAAAATAAAATATGTAAAATATATACAGAAGACAATAAGAAAATATTATACAAACAAAACTTTACACGTATTTTTTTTTTTTTTTTTCTTAAGAAATATAAGAAATTAAATTCATGTTATAAAGTTTGGAACATTATGAAATTATTTGATACTATAATTCTTCCATATTATATTAAAAATAAGCATTGAAAAGAATACTTACGCAAAGTGAAACATGCCAGATTAATAATCGGTGCTATACAACCATACTCAAGTAAAATAGGGAAAATGAGGTTACCGGTCATAGATCCCACTCTTCCTGTTATCATTTCTATGCTTACTGCCATAGCTCTGACGAATAAAGAATTGAATATGCACTATTAACAATTCATTCCTTGTTTTGTATAAATATAGTAAATATAGTAATTTTATGAGTTTAAATGACAAACCTCAAAGATGTGGGGAAAACCAAAACTGTTGCGCCGATTATAACGTTAAGAGTCTTACTTAATAATCCAACATATAAACATGTGATTATAAGAGTAGTTAATCTACTTGTAGACCAGATTAAAGATATCAGGCACAAAAGCGAGCATCCGTAAGCGATGGCTATGTCCAAAAAATTTTTTAATGTCAGTATTTTCTATTTTTCTTTTAACATAGATGAAGTATATCTTCAATATGCAAAATCAAAGAATAATGTCAAAAGAAACTTACTTAAAAGATATTTGTGTTGAAGAAAATTAACAAAGATACTGGAACTTAATATAAAAATACTAGAACTGGCCGATACGAGAATAGTGTCGATGTACATTGAATCGGGCACAACAATCTAAAAAAATCAACTTATTAGAAAAAAGCCAATGTAAATAAATAATATAAAAAAATATTAATTTTCCTGAATTAAGTTTTATTAACTTTTCAATTTGCAAAAATCTATATTCCATGCAGTAAAATATGATTATAAGAATTAAATACATAATATAAAATATAATAATGTATATCTTGTAATTATTATATCTTACATTTTCGCAATTTGATGTTACTTCCAATACAGCAGTTTTATTTGCATTGGAAGGTATCGAAATGTCCAGTATCTCGCAAAAGGTGGGATTAGTTATATTTATATTAAGATTAGGAAAGTTGTCTAGTGTCGCAAAAAGTTGTGGCTGCCAGAGACGAAGAGTATTTAAACTGTAAATTTAATAAATAAAAAAATATATTAAGATATAAATATTACAGCAAAATCAGGTAAGTCATTTATATTAAATAAATGTTTCAGTATAAATCATGTCATAAATGAAGTAAAGTACGCGCAGGAAACAATTTTAAAACTTTTTTGAATAATTTGTAAGTATAACATTTGTTCTATCATTTTTCAATTCAATTACGTTAACTATATGTCAATATAATTGACTTTTGTATTTTATTTAAATGAAAAATAATTATAAATATATAATTATAAAAATAATTATTTTTTCACTTGAACAAAATATAAAACTCAATTATATTGACACATAGTTAATAAATTTCCATACATATATGTCGTTCGTCGTAGATATAAAATGGGCTCTTTGTAATATGCTAAAAAATTCAGCATCGCTTAATCTGGCATCGTCTCGCTTATTTTGTTGTCAACGTCAAGATCTACATCTACATGGAAAATTTTCATCGCATTCAATAATATCTCAGGATATAAAGAGAACATGTAATTAATCGCAAACTGCATAATTGCACAAATAAACCGATAAACAGAATTTTTATTTTTACTGCCTTTGGTCTGACATCCCTTAATTTAGTAGAAGATTTTAATTGAAGATTTAGTAGAAGATTTAAGAGAAGGTTTAACAGAAAATTTAAGAGAAGATTTGAGAGAAGATTTAAGAGAAGATTTCAGACTTCTGAACTGAGGACGATGTGTATTCAGTTTTAAGTTTGCCTGCCTCTCGGATGACATCCTTCAATTTAGTAGAAGAATTTAGTAGAACACGTGATACAAGTACATAGTATCCCGAGGCGATATATATCTACAGATAATGGAAATGTGTCTCAGTTAACAGCGAACATGTGTGTATCTTCCGCGCTGATAAGGTCGTAAATTCTCAAATCTGTCATTCAATCGTCAACAGGGTGTTTATATGACTAACTGGGCTCTCATATTTTTACGACGAGTCATCTATCTTATTGCTATATCTTGTAAAAAGCACAATATTACGAGAGCATTATATGGATACTGACATGAATATTATCGCTACTACCGCGCTACTCTTCATTCCGATAACTCTATGATTTATGACCATCTTACGATAATTTGCATCAAATCATTACAATATGTAATAATATTAATGTGCAATAAAGAAAATTAATTATATCTTATTAATTGTGTTTCTAACATATATTTGTAATTATCATATATTTTATCTAATAAAAGAATAAATAAATTTGTCTATACTTTTACATAGACAGTTTTTGCTGAAATATTTAAAAATTTGATCACATATAAATTTGAAAATAATTTTGTTGAGCCATCAAAATAATTATGTAGTACACTTAAGCATCAAAATAATTATGTAGTACACTTAAGCATGACATGAATAATACTATAAAAATTTTTTATATTCTAGTAATTAATTTGAGCGTTTTTCATAATTATTTTGATAATAACAAAATTAGTCTCAGATTTATATCTGATTACATTTTTATCTGACTACATTTTTAAAATACTTTAGCAAAATTATTTTTTCCATATATATATATATATATATATATATATATATATATATATTTTTTTTTTGAATTTTGATCAAAAGTTTAAAAATAATCAACTAATACGCGCATGAGAATAATAAAAAATAATGAACCATATTCTATTTATAAAAAATTAAATGTTATATGATAAAATGCTTACCCCAACATTCCACAAAATTGTATGGTAACAAATAATAAAATACGCGACAAATATGGTTTTAAGAAAATAGGCTTTATCTGCTGGATTCCATTCTTTAAGCTTGCTTTCACACCGTTTTGACATTTTAATTGTTCTGTAGTTGTCCTATTTAAATTCACATCATTCAAAGCATGTATCTAAAAATAGAAAATGTACAAAAATACCTGTAAGGATCTTTTCTACTCCAAATAAATTCCAAATATATCTAAATATACAAACTAATTGTAATTTTTTTACACAAACTAATTGTAATTATAGTGTACGCTTACAGGATAATTATCCTTAGACAGACCGGTATTCATACTGTAGATCTTCTTGAAAATTTTGAGAGCATCTTCATTACGATTTTGTGTCATCAAAAATTTAGGACTTTCCGGGAAGAAAGAGATACAGATGACACCTATTAACGTTGATACTCCACAGAGAGATAGAAAAATTCTCCAGGAATTATAGACAAACGCACCGTCCCAAAGAACAATTGACCATGGTTGAGGAATTATTAGCCAGGCTAACGCTAATCGCAAATGGAAACATTTAATATTAATTTTATGTAACAAATTATATTTATATTAAGATTGTTGTCGATAATTGTTTATATAATTTATTTGTTTTTTGTAATAATTAAGTATTTTTTACCTGCATTTATTATACATCCAAATGAAACTATGAAGCCAACAAAAATTGGTATTTTTGTTCTACCTTTGTCACCATAAAATTCCGAGCAGTATGCCATAAGAGTAGCATACGGACCGCTCACACTAATGCGATTAAAGTTTAGTCGATTATTTATTTATTTAAGCGATAAATATACAAGATACAAGAATTAATGTAAAATTTTTAATAAATTTTAAGAAAAATTATAAGTAAAAAATTATAATTATAAAATTTTTAAACAAAAAATCATATTAAAATTATATTGATTATATTAAAATTAAAATAATTATTCTTTATTTTTTTAAAAGTTGTTATCAAAAAATTTAATATATTAATAAATACAAATAAGATTCTAAAGTTTAAACAATAAGTGAGATATAAAGACCAAATAAGAACCAATACTATTATTGCTGTACAATATAATACTTTTTATATTAATTTTTTATATTTTTTTATATGAATATAATGTTTCTCTTACAGAAGACCACTAAGAAATTTGCAGACTGCAAGCATTTCAAAATTCTGCGAAAACCCAGAGATTACATTGCAGATACCATCCGCCATATAGCCATACATTATAATCTTTTTCCTTCCTTTGACATCAGCAAGGAATCCCCATATAAAACCACTCAACACCATACCTAACACAAGTTTAGTTTAGTTTCGTTTAATTTCTTATGTCGTTTTATATTATTTTACTTTATCTTGTTTTATCTTATTAAGCACTACTTAAAATAATTCTTTAATTTTAAAATTAGGTTAAGTGAAATAATTTAAAATTTAATTTTTAAGTAATTTTTATCGTCGTACTGCACTTACCCACGTATATCATAGCATTCAAAAGCCCTTTGTGAAATAATGTCAATTCTAAATCACATTCCGCCGATGCGAGAATCATCGATATATTAGCTGTATCTATACTCGATGCCCAGGAGGCCGGGATAATAGCAAGAATGAGGAGATATTGATACTTCCCGGTTCCGGCAACGGTGATCGCTGTTTCAAAATCCGCAATTTTCGCATTTGGTACATCTTCGATAACTACACGAATAATACACAAATTTATAAGATTGCTATATGTACACACACACACATATAGCTAAATAAATCTAAACATCAAATAAAAAGTAAAATTAAGTATTAAATTATTACTCACAACGGAAAACTATTGTTGCTTAAAGCGAAATTTTTTTTTTTTTTCCGTAGCTTTAAAAAGTATTTTAAAGTTTCCAAAATTATTTCTTATCAAACTTCCTCACGATTTACAATTATACTTACTTGATTCCCGTTGTTGAATTTCTTTCTTCTTTGGTACGTCAATTTTATTAGGTTTATTATTAGGTTCGTTGTACGACATCACGGCGGACTACTTATGTCACGGGAAATATTAAATAACGATTACACAACACGACACAACACACAGTCACAAACTAACCAGCTGACTTTTTAGCCGACTTTTTCAATTAGGGATACGCATGCATCAAAACGAGGCCGCTTTCAAGCGGCTTCTGTGGAATGAGTGGTTTCGATAACAGTGATTATATGCGGTACATGCCTAGATTCTGCAGGGTAATCTTTCATGCGCAAACTGATGAAATCACACCATTTTCAAAGACATTTTCTCTCCCTGTCACATTTTCGAGCTCATCGCTTAATATTACTCAAACAATTTTATCTCTTGAGTAAACTTTCGACCCGCTGATTTATCACGCGCAACATCACGCTAATGATTCTGATAATCGTCGACAAAAATCGACAGTTCAATTAAAATTATTCTCCAAATCTAAGTTCAAAAAGATAATCTATTTTTAATTGCATAATTCTTATCAAATTTAGTTTAACCGAAATATTCTTATGTAAACATGATACTGATAAATTAAACTAGATCCAGATGAATATTTATGTTCCGTTTTACAAAGAAACAGCGCCAAAGAAATCATCGCTATACATAAAACAATAGCGTTACTCAACATTTTCGTGCATGTTATATTCTAAGAATGCGGTAGAAACTTTTTTTCTTATTGTTTTCTGTGCAGCAAACAGTGCGCGAAGTAGATTCTTCTGAGTTTTCTGAGACTACAGTGATTCTATTGGCTATAAAATCAATAGGATCAATCCAAAAATGGTTTACCGATATAACGTAAAATGTTATCTTAACATTTCTTGGAGATCTATTCAAAATTTTTCAAGGTAGAGATCCATTACCTTTGTTTATTCAGATTAGATCAAAATAGAAAGATATAAACATAATAAGATAAAATAGAAAGATATAACATAAATATACTCATATACTTTCAAATTTTGTAAAGTTCATAAGCTATTATTTCAAGCATTAGTCTAGATTTACATAGTATAATATACATAGCGAATCTTAATAAAATATTTCTTGAATGAATTATAACTGTAAATTCATAATTCATATGATAAGAAATTGTAAAAGAGACTAAATTCTATTGAAAACTCTCTTAATCCTTAATCAAGCAAAGTTTGTTATCATTTATAATCTTCGTTTGTTTTTTATTTCCTTTTCAATTTTCCAATTTACATTACTCTTATATGTAAATTTTATAATAATAACAATATTTAAAGTATTATTCAATATATTAATATTTTTCTTTTTATAAATTTTACCGCTCTTATTTTAATAATTCAACAAAAGTATTTTCAGATTTGTAAGGATCAAAATTTTTAAATATTTAGCAAAACCGTTCTTTCCATTTGTATCAGTTTATGAATCATATTGTCATATAATTTGCGTATTGGCTATAATAAGATATTTTAACCAATACTAAGTCTAAAAATTTCTCCCGGCGTAGCAAATTTGAGAAATCTCTGAACAAAAGATTGATCTTAGTTGTAACTTTTTCGAAATTTTATCGTGTTATGTTTAAGTCATATGTTGAATGTCGCTCATTAATACCTTTATTTCTTTGTTATTGCCTTATACAGGAAATATATTCTTTCTGATCTTATGATATTTAAATGCTAGGAGAATTGCGAAAAATTAAACGTGCGATCCACATGCTAGTGACCATGTGACCATGTAGTTGCAAAATAATACATACATCGGCACTAGATATGATATACAGATAACGTTGGGAAGTGATATAATCATTGTAATTTTCCGAATATCCAAGTACACAAGTTTCACAAATATAGTATAAAGTTATGAATACTAATAATTCTTTCTTAAGACTTTCAAAATATATGAAACTTTTAAAATGTATGATGTTTTGGTAAATGACTAAAAATTCATCAAAAAATATTTTAAAATTTATTCAAAGAATAAGCTTTGTACAGTCAAGTTTTGTACCAAAAAAGGTCATTTATTTCAAGTACGTTTTATCGCAGAATCCTAGAGATTTATTCGTTCACTTCGTGATGTTGATCATCCTTTACGAATGGCTTATCATCGTCCAAACAGAAGAATCCTCGGCTACTTTTCATCCTGCTAGATTCCCGGGCTTGTTGATATGACATCGACTGCATGTACTCGACCACCTTCGAAGAAAGAGAGAAAGAGAATAGGAATACACAAGGTCGGCACACATCGCAAGAGAGCGAAGTTCGTTTCACCGGAGTAATTAAAGTTTCCTGCATTTGAGCCGCAGAATCGACGTTGCGTGGCAAGTGGCCTGCTTTTCGACCGACAGCACTTTTGTCGAACAAGGAGAAATAAAAATCGGCGTCCTTTTACTAAATGAATTAGGGTCAGCATCGAACAGATCGTATGGAGTGTATGATCTAACGTCGAAGGTCGAGCTAAGGATGCTTGTAATTGATAAAGATCCTTAACAATGAATGAATAACAGTTTGATTAATTAAATAAGATAGCTGACCGGAGTATAAGATAGCTCGCAATAGAAAGTTCAAATAATCTTAATAGAAAAAAATTACATTCTATTCGATTATATTTTTAATTAAATGTTAAATATAATCTCATTTGATTATATTTAAAACAAAATTAAAAAAACAAGTATTTAATTTTTGACTAAAATTATTTAAAATAAAGGATTTTAGATAAGTGTGTGATAGAGTTAAAAAAAAAATAGTTTTTAGCGAAAAATTGAACCTATAAATTAATAACCTTATAAAATTTTAAGAAAAATAAATTTATATACAATTTGTGATGACATTAACTGCTATTAAACGAAATGAAAGTAGTATGAAAAATTTTATTGTAATTAATATGCGTGCGAAAGTATCGGAGACGAATAAGAAACTCTGTAATGGAATTGAGGAACTTTTGCAGAGCAGTTTGATAATTAATTACACGTTCCACTGTATAAATCTGAGTCTGTCTAGTGCACATTAAGCGAAACATTTTATATGGACTGCCTTGCGCGATCAGTGTGCTCCATAATGAATGCAGCCGACATATTTAATTAATGATACGCGATGCTTGTGACTAATCATTGAGCATGCTTCGTTTTTTGATAAGTAAGACGAACGCTTATTCAGTTTGATGATGAATATAATTGCTGAAATGTGAACAATTAAAAGGAACATTTTCATCTTTTTAAAGATAATGTATCTTAATTTTGTAAATATTTATATAAAAGAAAACTTGTACCAAAAAGATGTTGATTTAAAAAAAAAAAGATTTAAAGAGCAGCAGCATTTTTTATTCTTGACAAAGCTATTGTATATTATTAATTATTATTTCTTTTAAGTTTAATGTGTATAGATTAATTGTAACATATTAAAAGATGTATAACCTGATTGTTGTAATCGAGATAGCCCATTAAGATTTCACGTGCTATCACGCCGCTGACACTCAAAAGGAATATTCTTTGTAATAATATTTTGTTTAAATACCACTTAACCATAATGTAACTAAAATATATATAAAATATATAATTACATAATTAGATTTATTAGAAAAATGTATTAAGCTAGATGGTTAATAGATGTTTTACTAATTACTCCGAATAGTTCATACTTCTGTACGGGACATTATTTGTTTACATCTTGTATATTATAAATACTAAATATTTTTGATTTATTATAAGTGAGAGTGACACATTTACTGAAACTATAATTTGATTAACGACATACTTCATGTTCGACAAGATTCTATGAAAGTTTATCTACTTTCGTTTACTTTTAATGAACGGAAATAGATAAAAGTAGATGTAAACGATTTAAAGAATAATGTAATTTCCAATTTTTATTTTAATTTTTAAAATAAAAATTTATTTTACATAATTATTAGCAAAGAAATTGCAAAGAGAATATTTATAAGTGTGCACACAAGATAAACTAATATAACTAACTAATATATTATTAATATTATGATATTCTAAATTATCCTTCTCTCTCTTTCTGATTGCTTTCTCTTTTCGAAATCTAGCATAATTACATAAATAATATTACATAATTACATAATAATATTACATTATAATTACATAAATATTTAATTGAATTTCAAAAAAGTTAATTTTAACAAGAATTTTGCGTCAACATACATATCAATTAGCGCTATCTCGTAAACCGGAAAGCATTCTCGTAACCGAAAGCAGTTATCGAGTCATGTTCAAACCTAATCGCGGTACAACTTTTATACATGAGCCGGATATGTTCTCAATCGGTAAATCTCGTCTAGAAAAGAAAACTCTCAAATTCTCCTTGTATGTACAAGTCGACCTAAATTTCTCCGGAAATCGCTCTTACTTATTCCGCAATCGCGTCTTCCGCTCCCGACCACAGTCGATGAGCGCGCGCGCGCGAATTCGCGCGTTGAATTCAAACGCGATGCCGTCGACGGCAATGTAGATTCGCCGGGCGACCGTCAGGCGGCGCTGATGCCGCGACGACGTTCGGTCGATAAAGAACGGGACGGAAGGGCTCTTCGAGCTCTTCAAAGAGGCGCTCGCTCTCTCGATACAGCTCCTATCGAGTATCGTGTCGTCAGATCGTGGCCGGAGATTCGCGACGGGGCTGACGGATATTTTTCTCTCCGCGCGACGACAAGAAAACCGTCGGTGGTATCGCACGAGTGCGACTGATATGTCGCGCTGGATGGCGCTAGTCCGAGGACGGGTGGCTGCGTAAATCCATCACCGTCATCGTCGTCGGTCACGCGGATCGCTACTCCGACGGGTGGCCGCCGCCCGCGGCACATCTCTCCGCGACAGCAGCGTCGAAACATGCGTCCGTTGCGGGGTGACGGGGACCGAGCGATAACCGAGGAGGCTCCTTCGAGGAACTGTCAGGGGAACCGTCGCCATCATCATCATCGCCGCCGACGCCGCCACCATCACCATCACCACCACCACTGTTACGCGTGAGTCAGTGCGGGATCGGACGGAGGCGACGCACGCAAAATGGCTTCGGGCGACAATGTGGACGTGATCGAAGTGGTTGAGACGACGAGCCTCCCCGTGCCGGCAACACAGCCCGTGGTGGATCACCTCAAGCCGGAGCAATCCACCATCGAGGAGGACTGTGAGTAAACGCGATCTCTCGTACTCCATTCCCCTTTCCTCCCCTCCTTCCCCCCATGTATTCCGTTCTTCCAGCGTCTCATGACCTAACCTATACCGCTATATCTCCGGGATGACGCCGTGCCGCGTCGGGCGTCGCTCTTCGCTCGGTTGACGATTCTCTCTCGCGTTCTCGCGACTCGTCCGTGCCGGCGCCAGGATCTCGATCTGGCCGGTCGCGTCTGGCATGCGGCCTCCGCGGGCCGCGATCGAAGCCCGCTTAATCCGCCGTTCGTTTTGACAGCTAATGGGTGTCACCCGACCTACAAAGCGCAAACGTAAGAATCCGTGTCGCCGTCCGAAGGAATGCTCCTTCGGAATGCGTTTCGCGTGTCAACGACGTGGCTCCTTCTTGCCTCTCGAGCTGCCGGGACGATCGATCGATGCGTTGGATGAATTTCTTCCAAACCGGTCCTCTCTCCCTCTCTCCCCCTCTCTCTCTCTCTCTCTCTCTCTCACACACACACACACACACACACACCACACTCACTCTTTCTCTCTGTCGTCATAATTACTTGTATCGCGAAACAATAGAGATCCCCACACGAATATCAAGCGACATCGCGATTTCTCTTACGTTTGGCCGCTCGCAAATTTGACAGCTGATAGCTGTCGATCGCGACGTCGAGCGACACGAAATAGCTTTCGAAAATTCTAAGCTCTACCTAATCCGACGTGTTTCTCGCGGGATCGTATCATTACTAAAAGAATTTCATGACACAGAGACGATCGAACAACACAATCGAAAAACTCGTTATAGATTGTGTCGTTATAGATTAATTTTTCATGCGCATTTTTAAATGTGCGTTAAAACACATTAGTGCACAGATTAGTGATGCGGTGCGATAGGTTCCTTATTTTTGATATATTTTTGATATATTTTCTTTTCCAAAAGAAAAGCTATTGCTTCGAAACATCACGCATTCCACGCATGACATACTTTCTTTCCGTCTACGTCTCCCGCATTACGTAATTACGGAGATATCTAACAGTGAAAATTACAAAGAGAGACGTTCGGTTTCGTAGAATAAACAAATAACAATTCTCTCGGGAGATTCCACTCGATTTTTATAGGATTGGAGGACGTTCGATCTATCTCGATAGACAGATAGGAAATCTCTCGTTAAAATCCTCCTCCGGAACAGGGAATTATCTCTCAGTTCGTTAGAAAAAAACATAGGCTATAGGATAAGAATCGGGAAGAGAGTGATGAAATTAGAGACAGGCTCGAATTCAAAAATCATCGACCGAAGGAAAGTGTTCACGTCTCTCGTCTTTGTCACGAATTCCGCGAATCCCGATTCACCAGGCGATTCATCGGCACGAGGAGCGATCGTGACAATCGCGTACGAAACGCGGCGGGAATTCGTTCGTCGCACGATTACGAGGTGACAGCTCGTGGCCGTTTGACAGCCGTTTGACATAGATATCCAGCTGCAACGACCCGGCACGTGGTAATCTGCTCTTGGTAATTCGCGTGAACCGTGCGATCGCGATAACATCGTCGTTATCGGATCCGCGCCGGACGAATGTCGTAGGAACGTATCTTTTTCCCCGTTTTTTCCCCGCGGAGGAAAACAGCGGCCAGAAAAGTGGAACGCGCATTGGAAAGCGATCCTCTACACCCGAACTGTTTCTCTCGAAAGATAGATTCCTTCTTATCGAGCGAAAGCTCTTCTCCCACAGAAAACCTTCCTACACCACTCTTGTTTATTTGCATTATATTTTTATGAGCGGACAAGAATTTTATTATCCTTTGGACTATCCTTTTGTTTTTCTCTTCTCTTCTTCAATTCCTTTCAAAAGATGAAAGAAATTGTATCTTTATTATTACTACTTTTATTATTATCTTTATAGTTTGTTTTTGAACAAATTTAAAATTCACGATACGAAATATCGTGCATATTGCATATTTAACGACTTTAATTTCTTCTTTATTTAAATACTTTAATTGAAATTTGTTTCTCTTATATTCTCCTCCTTGAGTATTACATGACATGATATTCGAGACGTAATATTTCTTGAGTTTTCGAGGGAAATGGGAATTTTGTTAAACTTTAGATTATTTATTCAACCTTTCAAAGACTAAAGGAAATTATATTCTTATTGCATTTCATTCTTGAACAAATTTAAACTTTACGACGTGAAATGTCATATTATGTATTCACGGTGACTTTAATTTCTTCTCGCATCCGTCTAGATGTTTTAATTGAGATTTCTTTACTCGTATCTTCTCTCGATATCGTAGTACATAAAGTAAACAAAAAGTATTATTTTCCTGAGTTTTCGATCGTGTCGAGCCAAGGAACTGAACAAGAATATTATCTCGCTGAAGAATACTTTTATTATCTCAAGGATGAGAGCCTTGAGTGTTTACATAATGCGATTCATTCTGCCTAGCAAAGAAATAGTTTCACACGTTTTTCTCGATATGCAAACGATATGCAAAACATAACGGTTGGCAACTCTTCTTTACAAATAGCGCGTGTCTCACATAATTTTCAGAAATTCATTGACTTTTATATATTTTGGTGGTGGTGTTTTTTAGTGGCGTCATTCTTGTTTTTGTTGTTTCGCAAAAATGTCTTTTAGTCGAACAAAGACCGTCGCACGCGTTTGAGTCACGAGCTCGCTACGGAAGACAGTGGTTAAAAATAGAAGACTAAGTAAGGACATCTTGACTCTCGTTATACCCTCATTCTACAGGCGGTCATCCCAGGGGCCTTTTTTATTCGATATCGCAAACCGCACGTGCACGTGTCGTTTTTTTCCCCGCAATTAATCGAATGATTCGAGTGAATCTTGAATTATATAAATTAATAAATTAATAAATTACGAGCCGGAATGCCGCCAGCAATATCAAGCCTGATATTGTTCGCGGCTCATAATTTATTAATTCAAGATTCACTCGAAATAATAAATTTGTTATCGATATATCTTTCATGACTCATAGATTTGTAGTCTTTCCTTGCATTTTGCAATTTTCATTCAAAATTTTCATTCTTTACTTTCTTTATTATATAGTTTTGATTTTCATTTGAAAAAGATGTATATGTGAAAGGTCAATTATCTAACGTATTTTCTTATACATAATTAATTTGCTACATAATTAATCTTTCATATATACAATTTTTTTATTATAATAAAAATATCAATATATTTATTTTATATTTAGTTAGGAATGATAGATCCTGAATTATATAATGTACGTACTATATAATAATTCACGTAGATAGAATCATTGTCTTCAATGAAAATTTATAGCGATATTGCCGAAAAAAATTCAAATGATTAGTTAATCGTATCTAGTAGTAAAATATGCTATGAAATAGTTAGCAATATTTTCTAATCATTATCGGAACGCGTGTTGTATTATAAAAGAAGCAATCTCGTTTCAGTGAATCGATCGTGTAAAAATGTCGTTGAGCCGCGCACTATCTCTAGTACCTAACATTCATTTTTGTGAAACACGTTTTAAAAAATGCTGACTTCGATCATGTAGACTCTCACATCAAGTTTAAAAATTGTTATATTCATGCGTATATTTTTATTAAAAGATAGTTTTATCCCAATAAAAAAATTATTTTTATATAAGAAATCAGCATAGATTTTTTTTTTTTATTACATCAGATTTATTACACCAGAATATTTAAATAAAATAAGTCTAACTTTTTATTTAATTATTTGGTAAAATTTGTGAAAAATTTTGATATATTTAATAATTAATAAAGAAGCACTAATTATTCCACAAAAAAATTGCATATTACTTTATAGAACTTTATAGAATTGCATCGTGTTATCTAACACGCTGTTGTTATCAAATTACATACATTACGCCATGCGACATTAAAATCATTTATTTTGCAGATAAGTCGACCGGAGAGAAAACAACAGCATTTGACGTAAGTATTGATCTTTCTAAATGATTGTTAATACTCTTAAAATATTCCGTATTTCGCATTTCATTTGTATTTCATTTTGTTAAAAAGTCAAGCAAATTTCATTTGAATATTTTATTAACAATTAAGTTTTAATAACACTGTAATGAATCATTTAAATAATTATTAGTAATTAATACAATCATAAACGTGAAGACATATTTTCGATATGCATGCGCATGGACCAGAAATCGATACGTAAATGATTTTATTGATACTATTCAATTCAAATGTAACGCTTGTTCTCACACGGAGATATTCTTTTTATCCTGTTGTATCACTTTTAATCTATTATATTATGAATTGTATATTTTTTTTTTTTTGATAAAAATTACTATATACTAAAAAAATTACTATATACTATATACTAAAATTAATTTTTGATAATAAATAACTTGTAATATTCTATGCGAGAGAAGAATGCTTGCCTGGCTTTCCCTTCTCAAAGAATTTTAAAAAGAAAGCGTCGATGAAAAATCACTCCGATTCGTAATGTGCTGCATTCTATCATCTTTTAATTCTTTTCCATTAACGCTTGCCCCACTTTTCCGCGGATCTACGTTCATATTGCTAATCGCAATCACTTATGCTTGCTATGACTTGATCTTTTTCCACAAGAATGTCCAACATGTGTTATTGCACACTTTAAATAAAAACTCAAAATTTTATAGTAAAAGATAAACGTGTTCCCAGATAAGATAAGAATGTAGGTAATAATCTGGAACTAATAAACTACCTAATATATCTTGAATTAATTAGAAAGATCGATACCGATCCATAGCGGGTTTTCTCCAATCTTCTATTTACAGCGAGTCGCGCCAGATATATCCCACATTTACTCGCGAAATCATTTCTATTTTTGTACAACGTACAGATTTGCCATCGGTAATTTACACTCGAGCGTCCAGGATCGATTCTTGTACGCTTGCGAAGTTCGTGAAGAGTCAAATTGCGCACAAAACAGGTTCTCGAATTTCTGTGACTTATTCTAATTATCATTGTTCGCGAAACACAAAGATGAGAAGTATATTATAAATCATCATTATACGTAAACGATTATCGCAAGATATCATGTCTTGATAATTACATATTTTTACGGAATGTATGATCAAACGAAAATAAAAAAATACTTATCAACAATAAAATAGTGCCTATAAATTGTTTTTTTCTTTTTTTTTTTTTTAATTTTTAATTATATGTGTAATTCCATACGGATAACACGTAATCAGAATTGTTATCGTTATTTCCTTTATATTTATATTTATTTATATTAGCGCTACAGAAGATATTTCGTAGTATTATAAAGTTTTGCGAGCTAGTTGTAATATACAGTTATTTAAGTTCTTGCGCGTATTTCAGATTGTATTAAATAATTATTTACATTTACAATGTAAATAATTATTTAATACAATCTGACACTATTTTTCTTAAGTATACATTCGATGTTAACGAGAATGTGTTGTGTACTATCAATTATCTTTGCAGAACTCAATAGTACAACATGGTACGACAATTGGCAAGACCCCTGCAGGGGTATCGAGAAACAAATCGGAACGAGAGAGGAAGATCGGGCATCGAAGAGTTGGAGTGGGAGGTGAAATCACATATAAGAAGGTACGTAAAGAATGCCAGTATAGCACTTCTAATAGATAGTTTCTTCAGTTTTTGTGCTTTGTAATCAAAATTAAATAGTATTATTAAGTGAAGGAAAAAGATTTAATAAACTTAGATCATGTTGAGAAATATGAGTGGTAAGATTTTTTTGATGCTAATAAAAGAGATACGATAATTCTTTCATTCAGTTATCAAGAAAGGAGATTATCATCCACATGTGTATTTACCGATTCAATCATCTCATGCGATCTTATTACAGGAGAGATTAGACTTTCTCTATTTAATAGCTAATAGTCATTATTATTTTGTCCTTACTATTATTACTGACGAAATAGACTTATGAAATGAAGATTAATAATATTTATAAAGTATATTTTTATGATTTTAATTAAATATATTTTATTAATTTTATACAGATCCAAACTACACAAATTATGGGATCTATCCAATTGGGTATACAGCATGCTGTTGGTGGTCTTGCGAGTAAACCCGAACGTGATTTATTAATGCAAGACTTTATGACAGTGGAAACAACGAACTTTCCAAGTGAAGGATCAAATCATACTCCGGCCCATCATTTCTCGGAGTTTAAATTTAAAAACTATGCACCTATTGCATTTCGTTATTTTAGAGATCTCTTTGGCATTCAACCAGATGATTTTTTGGTGAGACAAATTTTTCTCTCAGAAATACTTCTCTGTGAAAAATTGTTACAAATTATTAATCGTGTACTGTGCAACAATGAATTCTTTATATCTAGATGTCCATGTGTAGCGCACCACTACGCGAGTTATCAAATCCTGGCGCTAGTGGGAGTATCTTTTATCTAACGGATGATGATGAATTTATCATAAAGACTGTACAACATAAAGAGGGAGAGTTTTTGCAAACTCTACTTCCAGGATATTATATGGTACGTTCTAGAAATAAAACATAAAGTAAACATAACCAACCTTATTTTTAACATGAAAAATCTAGCTTAACGACAATGTTATTTTCTGCAGAATTTAAATCAGAATCCAAGAACATTATTGCCAAAATTTTTTGGATTGTATTGCTATCGGTGTAATAGCAAAAATGTTAGATTAGTGGCTATGAATAATCTTTTACCTTCATCTGTAAAATTACATCAAAAATATGATTTGAAAGGGTCTACATACAAGAGAAAGGTTTGTATTACATAATATTATATAATATTTATTAATATGAATATTATAAATTAATATTAATATTATACCAATACATATATATAATTTTATGATTAAGTTGTATTAAAAATTTTAGGCATCAAAACTAGAACGTTCGAAGTCTTCGCCAACGTATAAGGATCTAGATTTTATAGAGCATCATCCAGAAGGTATCTTTTTAGAAGCCGATACATATGGTGCATTAGTAAAAACTATTCAACGGGATTGTCGTGTATTAGAAAGTTTTAAAATTATGGATTATTCTTTACTTGTTGGAATCCATAATCTTGACCAGGCTGCAAAGGAAAAGGCTGTAAATATCATGTGACATTTTTTTTTATATCACATAAATGTCAATATATATTTGTCTTACGTACGTTCTACGTTTATATAATATTTTGCAGCAAGAACAAAGATTATCGGCAAGCGCTGATGAAGAAGGGGAAATGGGTGGTGAAAGTGATGGATTCATTCAAACTGAGAGAGAAAAAGATAAAGAGGATAGAATAGGCGCTGCCGCTTTAAATCGATCACGTAGTATAAATCGTCAAAGGTTGGTTGCTCACAGTACGGCAATGGAGAGTATTCAGGCTGAGAGCGAACCAATAGATGAAGAAGATGACGTACCGTAAGTATAATATGTACAATTTTTTACGAATATATTTTATTTTTTATGAATATATTTATATGAATATATTGTTTAATTGTAATAAATTTCATTTTTACATTCATAACAGTGCAGGTGGCATTCCTGCCAGAAACGCTCGTGGTGAACGTCTTTTATTATTCCTTGGCATTATTGACATTTTGCAAAGCTACAGGTTAAAAAAGAAACTCGAACATACATGGAAATCAATGATACATGACGGGGTAAGTAACATATATAGAACGCAAACATACGCCTGCGCGCGAATATAGATTTTTTTTTATAATTCAATTTTTTTCTCGCAATCTTCGCCTTTGTTTTACCGGTTTTGATTGTATTATTAATATAAATGAAATATTTCTTACTTACTAAGGACACTGTATCGGTACATCGACCAGGATTTTATGCGCAACGCTTTCAGGATTTCATGGCCAAGACAGTATTTAAGAAAATACCATCACGTAAGTACCATCCGAATCAACCTGTCCTAACAAGTTTGACTGCAAGATTACACTCGGCAAAACTCACTAATTTATGAGTGATATTTTACACTTACGCTTACTGATCTACCTACCGATAGTCATTGGTTGATCACGGTAATCCAATGCATTATACAAGAGACAATTGAGTACGAAAGTTTAAAACAAAAAATATTAGCTTTAACTAGAAGAATTAATCATAGCGAGATATTTGAATTTTGAAATTTATAGCTTCTTCTATTTATAATAATGATATGAATATCGTGATTCAACCATATACATTGCTATCGAATTGTACCTTTTACGGACCTTTTGAGATATATTTTGAACATTTAACGCGAGTTAAAAAACGAGAATAGGAAAATTTATTATAAATAGAGCTCAAAACTGGTACTTACAGTATATATATATATATATATATATATATATATATATATATATATATATGTGTGTGTGTGTATATATATATATATATATATATATATATATATATATATAATATTATAATGATATAATTAATAAGGTACTTATATTGTTACTTAAAAAGCATATATCAGTCCTGATAGAGCAGTAAGCCGTATGCTAGAAATATATATATTTTTATTCTTATTACAATTTGCTACAGAACTCGTCTATTTAATTTACTCATATAGTTACATACTCTTTTGTCTGACTCTTTGTAACAAACTTGTCATTAACAAGTTGAATTACCTAGGAGAGTCTAACAAAATATTAGCTTCCAAGATCTTACGTAATTATTATCAGGATTAACACGAGCGATGCCAATTTTAATAAACTCTTTATCTAGTTATTTGTACTTTAAGATTGTTGAAAGCGCAGGTCAGCGACTCAATTTTGTCTCAGCAGATTTTATCACAGATTTAGCCGTCCAAAAAAATGTTCTAACGATTATAATAGCGTTATAAGATATTTGAGTGACTGCAGAGAATGCGATAAATACTATGCGGATATCCGAAAATTATCTAGATCGCGATTTTTGCATCAATATCATGGGTATATTTGAATTTTATTGATCTGTCAGTGCCTTGCGTAAGCGAATCAAATATCATGCATAAATCAAAATCATTTGTTATAAAAGTAAGAATAATGCGCTTTTTTATCTACTCAACGAATGCAGTATTTATCAATAAAATTCAATTTAATTCAAAACAAAACTTTTCGGATACCTGCATTCGTTTCAAATCAATGCTGTGAATAAGATATATTTTGGGTTTATGAGTGTCAATTGATTATTTTTGGGTTTTGTTTTGGTGTAACTAATTGCTAACACAATACACGTATGTATATTTTATTATATGAGTTTTCCATTTTTTTATAACTTTGTTTTACAAGTTTAATCATATTGTGTTTCATATTTTCTTCCGACACACAATTTAATTTTGATATATTTATTAAAGAAAAAGAAATAGAGTGAATTATCGATCACTGGTGTCCACAGGTATAGCTGAGTATTTTTTATATCGATATTATTAATCTTCTTCTATTAACACTTTTCTTATACATTAGACTTTATTCTGAGTCATCTTTGAAAAAAAAGACAACTGTTTTAATAGCAAGATTCTCATAAAATGTTGCATAAGTAAAAGTTAGAATTAAATAATCTTTGCTTGTTAATACAAATTTTCCTTATATCTAGTCTATAATATAACTGGAGATATGCGTACATTTGTTAGCATGTAGAATATCATAATTACGACGATTCCTATCGTTTAAATTTTTGATCGATAACATCATGTGCCAAAGTTCTGTGAAAATTTCCTTTAATATCAATATCCTTTAATATCATAAATGAATCTTTATGGCAAATATTTCTATTTTATCGATACGCCAAAACAATCATTGATCTTTTCGTTCATCAAAGCATATTAGTAAAAAAGGTATATTAGAACGCACGAAATACATTCGCGCATTCAAATAGCTTGCTTAACAGAACTGCTTCAAAAAGAGAAGAGAATGCATGCCAAACGTAGAGTTCTGTCGATAATAGCTTTTTACAAAGATGCTAGTTGATTTTGTGCGATCTATATATCCGTAGAAGAATCTCTGCGATACAGGTAATGTTGAACGTGTATATATATATATATATATATATATATATTTTTTTTTGGCAATATAGTAGCAAATGTAGGATCGCGTGAATGTACGATTAAATCGAGAAAGAGAGTGCAAGTGTGAGAGCGAGAATAATAGATAGAAGTAGAATTTTTTTTATTGTAAAAATATTCAGCTATCGACTGAACGTGGGCACCATTGTACATATTTATATATTTTACAATAAACATTTTCGCTGTTTACAACTTCATTTCATTTATGAGCCCACCCGTACACTTATAACTTATCATTACCGTACTATTACTATAACTACTACTATTACAGCTACTACTATTACTACTGTTACTATTACTATCACTGCTGTTACTATTCCTACTATCGTTACTTTTGCTATACTAGTACTATTACTACTATCACTGTTACTACTGTCACGTAAACTATCATCATTAACATTGTTTCACTTATTATGACTTACATTCCCCCGTAATCATTATTCATATTAATTAAGTTTTTTGCACCATCAGCGCGTTACACCTTGTATATTGTCTTAATATTGTATCGTGCAATGTGTTTGTTGTGTTACGTACGTTTGCGTTTGGTTGATCACCTGTCACTTATAGTTTATCATATGAATAAACAGATTACAATTGACAATCTAAACATCCTAGGGAAAGTCATGTAATTAATCTTGTAATATCTTGATTTTTTTAAATTACCACATCAGAGTGCAGTTGATAAGCAATAACTTGAGTCGCCTAAATCTTTGAACGTAACAAAATTTAATTAATATTTACGACGGTACCATTTATGACGTTATCGTCAATATCGTATTACAACTAATTTTCCCTCCGAGTGCAGAAAAGAAAAAAAGCTTAAAAAAGAGATAAAAGCTTAAAATTTATCGCTTTATCTTTCAATCTTTGGCATATTGGGAAATTAGGTATTACCCTTAATGTTTCTATCTATTCTCGGCAGTCCTTATGACTTTATCTCTCATTTGTTCAATAATCCGGTATACGTAAACATATTATAAGGGAAATTAGCTAAATGTTGATGTTTTTGTGTCCCGTGCACTTCTTTTCGTGTCAACTCCCAATGACCTCATCTGACCTGCTACCGATCGAAACTCGAAAATTGAATACCAAAAGTGGACCTGCCTGAGATTAAGGGGAATCACCGCAAATTCCGTAACCTCGTCACCAGCTATATAGGTAACTCTGTCTATGTGTGCGTCCATCTGTCCATTTTTGTACGAATGTATGTACATTTGTTTCCACATAATTCTTTGCCTGTACGCGCGCATCTTTTTATGAATGATTTTGGTTTTCATGTTTCTACTAGAGTATGTGAAGTTTCATTCTCATCTCTCTCTTATTTTTCACAAATTTTTATTTAACAAATACAGTGTTTATAAAAATTTTTTAGAAGACTTTAGAATGTTTATTTTAATAAGATTTTAAATTAATTAGTTAAAATATTGACGTAATTAGTATTAGATATCTTTGCATGCGAAAATATTCAATATACTAGAATGTTGCATATTTATTTTTTTATTTCTGGATTTAAAACTAGAATAAGACAAATCGATATATTTTTAAAAGAAATCAGTTATGCACATAGCATTATGTAAAGCTTATTTCACAATATAAGTATAACTTTAACATAATAAAACACTTTGAACACAATTTCTATCTGCTCACTAACATGTATGGTTTTCTAAAATTTGAATGTTTCTACTGAAAGATGTCTCGAGTGAATTTAAGCAGCGGAATTATATACGAGTGAATTTTTCAAATATCTTTGTGAGTGTGTTTCTTATTTCTACTTCTATTGCTTTTGTAACCTGCCTGTGAGAATTGTACGCCTGATACGCCTAATATTATTTTTTCGTTACTCTACACATATTTCTGTCCTCCAACTTTTCGACACACATTTCGCAATACACAGCCGGAATTTTTTTTATAAATCTTATTTTTCTCAATGTATCCTAGAACAGCAATTAATGAATTCTGCACTTCTTTTTGACACTATATTTCTACACAGCATCTCGCAAAGAAAAAACAAGAAATATTCCAATAATCGCATTTTATCCAGCGTATTCTCACTTAAGTTCTCTACCTAAATCTCAGTCACAATCTTGAAATTTCCCCGTCACATTCGGTATCGTTCAGCAATTAGTTTAGCCTAGACATACCCTATAATCACGGCACGGACCGATAGATCAATGGATAAACATCTGTGTAATTTACAATGAAATCTAGTTGTTACATATGCATAAAATGTATTTCTACAGACTCCAGCACAATTCTTTCATGTACGTACATACTTCTTTTGTGTGACGTAACTACGTAGGCATGGATTAAGACGTAGTGCGTATACAAGTGACAATTGCTAATTTAAAAAAAAGTTCTCGCTTGAAAGCAAACGAGGTCAATAGATGTTGTTCGCTTGACTATATTCTCATTTATTCTTATGAATATATGTTAGTACATTCTATGTCAGCAATTAGTACAATTAAAATGTGAATATTTTACGATAAGTATATATATATATAGAGCACAGTTTAGCGTTTATTAACAAGTAGAATAGCAATAGTCTGAGGAAAGAGTTATATTTCTGTGCGATCGCGGCAGACGCAGTGCTGTAGTAATGTTATACAAACAAAAATATTCAAAATAATAATAAAATTTATAAGTAAAAGAATCTCTGTGATATGTGAAAATATATATTTTTCTTTATTAAAATTGACGAATAAATACATTAATTTTATAAAAATACGTTTATTTAAAATAATTAAAATAAACATCTATAAAAAATAAAAAATTTTTTCTAATTTTTCGTTCTATAATTTTTAATATTTGCTAAATTTTTCATAATTATATTGTGATAAAACAGAAAATATTTTTTATTTACAGTTACTATTATTATTTTACTAACAATTAAATCCATAAATAAAAAATTTCTGCAAAACAAAATATAGCGCTAACAAAATGAGGCCAATAATCTGGCCTTCGACCCTTGCTATAGTACTGATGTCGGCTTTCGTGTTTGAATTTCTTTTTGATAGGCATATTTAACATATGCAGTTTTCATCACCGAAATTTTAAAAATAACTTGATGTTTAATTCACATAATTCATGCGAAAAATTACGACATCATACGTCTTATGTTGCAGCTTTGAAACATTCCCCATCGAAGAGAAAAAGTATTAGCAGACCACTGAGACCATTGGAGGGTGACTTCGATTCAACCGGTGAGTCAAATGCGTTTCTTTCAAACTCTCAAATAATTTTTTTTTCCAATTTTTTGTTAAAAGTATCTTTATCGCTTGTACGTGATATCACGCGAGAAATTAATCGGTTTTCGGAATATCATTTTGATTACGAATCGTAGACAGTTATAATTTCGTGTTATCAAATAAATGAATATTTATCCTTCATCCTTTCGCGGCTAAAATAATTACAGTAAATCGTGATAAAAGAACTGATTAAAATAAAACAATCGATTCCAAGCGCATATATCGGTATCGCAATTTGAAGCTTGTATAGACAATTGAATTCCGAAAATTCGACAAAACATTTCTTCACGGTTCTATCATTGGCTTTGCGCTGGATTTCACTGTAGCCAGGCACAGCGATCAGTGCAATAAACTTAGTTGCGGCATTCCCACGTTACCCGCTTCTAAAGCATTCACGACGATACCGATATGCGAAGACGTCGAGAATTCTAGATGAAGTCCCATCTAAGCCCCGTCCCATCTCCTTTTCCAACTCGGCTCCTCGTTCCAACTTGGCTTCCTGTGGATACTCACTGTGGATACATAAACGAATGTATACGTATGTATATCTATTATAATTTTTAATTAACTTAATAGATTTTAATCTGCATCACAAAGGCGCACGTTGTAAAGAAAAATGATATTCAATCTCACGTTTTTCTCTTATTTGGTGAGTCAAAAGTTTCTAGAATTTTACCATCCTAAACGTAAGTTTGTACATATTATATATCTACAAGAACTCGAGTCATAAGCAGCTACGAACGAATGGTAAAAGACCGGTGTAAATATTAGACATTAAAATTGTACATTGTACATAACAGAGAGAAAGCAGAGTCGCTGCAATTTATGTATCTTTGTAAATTTACATATTACCTGGCAAAGAAAAGTAATTCCACTGAACACGAGTGTCTGCACCTCGAATCTCATCACTTTCCTATTCCCTATAATCAATCCGTTCGTCGATGCAGTCTTGTGTATACAGCTTTACATCGTGAGTGTCCGTCAATCGTTTTTTTCCTTGCCACACGAACGTCCCTTACTCGAATCCTCTCGGGTTCCGTCTCGGCACTCTTTCGGCCAACGCGACAGAGAAACTGGAGCCGCGATTTCAACGGAATTCGCTTTTTAGCAAAGCAATTGCTTCGCTGCGAATGAAAACGCTTGAAGGAACGTGGCGTACTTGTCGATGAAGCAGGGTTTGAATATGATAACCGCGAAAACAAGCGGTCGTGACTCAATGCCATTGATACGCGAGAATAACAATTTCATTTCTACAGTTTTATCAGCGAGAGTAATTGACGAGAGATCGAAATATATTCGAAATCCTTCGTATATGCATCCTTATGCAGCATCGATAATTCTATTTCGTTGCTGTCACGTCGGTTTCAAACCCTACGACCAAAGGGATCTCGTAAGGCCGAAGACGAGATCATCTTGTGCTTGTAACGCGCTTCTGGCATTGAATGGCTTCCACGTTTTTCTGAAACACTCTCGAAATCCGTGTTTCCGAGTTTCTCTGTCCGATTACGAGTTGGACACATACCACAATACGGTAATGGTACATGGTGTTGTATGGTGGTTTAGCGGTGGCGGCAACTGGAGGTACAACAATGCATGCTACATCACCTACGAAGGCCGGTGAGTCTCATACGATCTACGCACTTACTCTCGTAATGTACAGTCGTTCATTGCCATACGGAACTATTCTCAAGATTGCGTCTCGTGATATCGCGAAAATGAATCGTTATTTTTCGGAAACATTATTATACAAGATATATGTTCTTTACTCCTATAAAAAAATAAAAATAATAATAATGTGAAAATTTTTAAAGATCCGTTTATAAGTCGTTCGCTGCGTTATACGCTGAATCTCTGTCAAAATTAAGGTTGAAAATTAACGGATTGAAAATAATTTGACTCTGTATTACGATAATATTTGTTGTAAATTATCAATCATATATCATTTATCGCTTTATAATTAAAATCGCAAATGATTTTTCGAATGGGCTGTGCAACGTAAATTCGACGCATTCATGAATCGAGAAAGTTACCAAAGAACTGTGAATTATTACATTGTTATATAATAATCGTAGAAGAAAAAGAAACTCCAACTCCATTGCGCTGGTCGCTTTCCTTTGATTACGAACACATACGTATGTATCATAAATGAAATCGCAATATTTGTGAAATATTGCACTCGGATCACTCTCGTAAAGTCCAACCGGAGGCAGAATCAACGTTGCACGGTTCCCCCGATTCATACAATTTCTCTCATCCGGCTTCTCTGTTTCTCTCTTTTCGCCTGTCTCTCTCTCTCTCTCTCTCTCTCTCTCTCTCTCTCTTTGTCTTCCCATCCCGCGCCATCGCGACGCTGCACCCGCGACTCCCCCGTTGAACCCTTGGACGGCCTCGAACTACCACGCAGCAGTTAGCCCGGCCGATCCTGCGATCAATGCGACGAACGTGGCGGCTTCGGTGCCGATCGCCACCTCGACCCCGGTTAACCTTGCCGCTGGTCCACTGAGCCCGCCCCCGTTGACCTTAGCGGCCAGTCAAGGTCCACATCACGAGCATCCGCCCGGGGCCGCTCCCACGGTCAAGGTCACGAGTTATCCGGCTGTGCTGAAGGGTAGAAGCGCGGCCAGTCCGCCGAATCCGAACTTGGTACCGTCCGGCAAGATCCCGCCGCCGGTGCCGCCGCGGGGCACGGGCGCCTCGAGGACCGGCAGGTCCTCCGAGGATCACCGGGCGGCCGGCACCGCCGCCTCGACGACGTCGTCGATGACTTCCAGCCGAGGTGATGAAGCAGCCATAATCACGAGATACCGCTTGCATGACAATTCGTGCGACCTGCACCACTCGTCCGTATCCACCTCTACTTTTTCCTTCACCTCTACTTCTGTCACCGCTGCTAAAATCGTGGCCTCTACCTCTATCACCGCCGCTACTTCTTCTACTAAAGCTACCTGCGCGACCTCGAATGTGTTGCATGCCCGTACATCGACACCTAATAATTATCGCGTCACGCATCCAGGTCTTCTCGACCAAGAGGCCGGATGGGCTCGACCGACGAAGTGGATTCAGAATTGGCACAGTCGAGAACTCGATGAAGAATTTGTAAGCGTGGAGAAGGTCGAGGATTCTTACTTTATTAAAACTAGTCTGCATCCCCTCAGACCGGATAGAAGAGTTCGTCGAGCCGATCATTCGATGGGTATTGGAACTATGGAAATCGATAATGGCAAATTCCCGAGAAAAGATAAAGAAAGAAGAGGTGACACCAAAACGGATCATCTAGCGAAATTTACATACTTCCTGAATCCAGAGTCTCGAGCAGATCTGATGAATTACAAGATGTCACGAAAAGATAAGAAACACTCTGAAACATATTATGAGAGGGTAAAGAGAAAGCAGAAAGATCTTGAAGCATCTATCACAACGATCACAACGATATCGCATCGTCGTAAGCGAATGGAAGATATAAAAACGTACCATGCAGACACATTATCTCATACGAAGAACAAGCCTACTGAAGACTGGGCTAAACAAAGAAAAATCTTAAAATTTGCGTCAACTAAAAACGATAGCATTTTATTATACAAGATTCGAGAGAAGTCTAAAAAAAAGAAGCGAGTTGCACCAAAACCGACAAAAATCGATCAAAATCAATCAAAATCGATAAAGAAGCGAACAACTGGAATTTTTAATGAAAATTTAACTGAAAATGAGGAAGCAAATGCAATGAGAAAAGATGAAAAATTGTTTTCGAAAATGAGTTCTCAAGAAGATAAGAGCGATAATTATCAGATCCAGGAAACAAGCAAAAAAAATACTACAGATTTCACAGGCGAAAAGAATCAGCCGGTAATCGGTTATGGTGAAACGAAAGAGAACCGTTCTTCTGGTAGAAATAATAACTATCTTGATGAGAAGAAGAAAAACGTTTCTAAGAATATAAGTGGCATCCAAGGAATTTTTCCGAACAGTTATCGTGTTGAAAACACGGAAGATAAGATTGTTCGCGAAACAATTGGTAAATTTGATCGACAGTCTAATGAAAAATTAAAAAAAGATGGAAAATGTAAAAACGAGGCTTTGAAGTTTGAAGTTTTAACATCTGTTAAAAGCTGCGATAGACGTTCTTTTCTTCGTGAAGAAAGATCTTTTTTCGATGATATTAGGAAAATTAATCTGAAAGATGCGAATCAAAATAAATTACGAAGTACAATCACGAAAGGAGAATTTATGTCTTCCAATCTCGATGATATTAAAAATAAGAATAGCAATATTATAAAACGTTCCGTTTCCGAAAAAGTGAAGACTTTTGAGAAGATTGAGACAAATATGAGAAACGAAACAGAGGGCGCTCTACGAAAGGACGTATACTTGGATAATTTCGATCACAAAAACGAAGTTATGGCTACTACTAAACAAAACTTTGCATTACCGACGAATGAAATTCGTTTAAATCAGAAGAAAGAAAAAATTGTATTGAAAAAAAGATTGTTAGATACCGATGCTGAAAGGCAAATGTTTAAATCGCTTTCGTGCGGCCACTGCAACGATTTGTTATTTAATCCAGAGTTTGGAACGCCGAAGCCAAATGTTTCTTTCTTACATACTTATCGAAAGACGCGATCGTTCACGTGAAGATATTTCTTGGCTGCTAATTTTAGATTGTTACGGAACGTGGCAATAAATATATGCGAACAAAAAGGAGGAAGCGATTTAATAACGATAAGAATCTTGATATCATCGAATTGATAACGATTTTCAATCGCGATAAATGATACATCAGATATTTTTCAAATATGTAATCTTATAAAGAACCGCAGCTTCCAGCCTTATAAGGAGAAAAAGTACAGCTTTCATTTTGCTGGACGCTTATTACATAAATTGTTTTTTTTTTTGTTAATTCTTTCTATCACTGCTGCATGACAATACAAGCACGCGTTTTTATGATTATTACTTTCTGCATATCATCCGATCTCATATCTCAGATTGTGACAACAGTGTTTTCGGCAATCGTCAATAGTTATCGAAGATGACGTGCCATGTTTACTGTTAAATGTTCAACCGCTAATATTAGTAGATATCAAGAATAAGTGTTAACTAATATCTTTTTGATCTCTCTTTTCCACGTCTGCGACGTTTCCTATGTCATAGTTGATTTAAGGCATCGATGAGGTATCGTTTATGTATAGAAAAATTATTCTCGAGACTTCCCTGCTTATTGTATAAAACTATCATTATACTGTTTTATGTGATACTGTGTTTCATGTATACCATTCAAATTTTATTAGAACCCGCACGCGTAGATTTTTGTTGCCAAACAAACGAATAAACGCAACGCGTTTTGCTACAAATAAACTTTTGCTTATATTATATTATATTATGATTTTTACAACAGCATTTTTATTACTTTTATTATTAATTTATTTTGTGCAATCCAATATCCCTCTATTTAATTAATTGCGTTTATTTATCTCCTAGTCGTACTGTTTAGTGAATTCGTTCTAAAGTTTTGTCTAGTAATAATTTACCTCACAACGCAAAAAGATGTTTATACGAGTATCGAGATGTTTATACGAGTTCGTAATGACATAGCAGTCGCATCGTGTTAAACTCAATTTATTCTCAAATGATTTGTTTACTATTGCGCTTATATAGACATAATTTATTCATTTAAAGTTGTTTCTATCAATTTTGAATATAGGTGCTTTTTATATTGACATTTCCAGCATTTTTAAAAACAACGACAACCAAATAAATAATAGAATTATTGGGACATAAAATTTATTTCGTTAAATTGTGTCTTCTTAAAAATGTTGAAAATGTAAATTTGCTCTGCATAGTTTTTTCATTGCATATACACAATAGCGCTTGGAAATTCCAAATAATTATTTTCCTCCTTCTTAATTACTGATAATAATTACTGTGATAGTTGTTTATCCCAAGCTTCATCAGCTATATTACATATAGACGGTAAAAGAATTGATTTTTTTGCGATATTAGAGCAGATGTTATTATTATTATAAGTGCACGTATTAAAAATTTTGAACGATTTGCACTATAAGTATACTTATATATAAGATGGTTTAGAATTTATATCAAGTTATCAAGCTTTGAATCTGCGTAAATATAATAACAAAACTAACAAGCGATAAATATTAATTTTAAACCGTCTTGTATATCGATAAATCGCGAGTTTTTTCTTGCAATGGTAATCAAGCTGTTAACAAATTAACATAACTTGATATAGCAATAAATGCGTAAAAAAACATTGACAAAGCTTTTAACTTTTTTTTTTCAAGTATGAGAAGATATATCAATATCTCTCAAGAAGTCATGATGAAAAATATATTTTTTATTTCTAACTACTATACTTTTGCTATTTTAGTAAATCGGCAACTTTCTACCAACCATGTGTCGTCTTTGTAACATAATATATATAATTGTGATTATTAGTGTAAAAACGAGTTTCTACTCCATCCATCTTTAACATTTTCCCGTTGGCTATAGCATTTACGAAATGCGTAGTATTAATTAGAGCTAATTGTAACGCGCTTTTTGTAGGTGGCACCCTTCCTTCCACTTGCTCTACCCCGCCCCCGCCCTTTGACGATGCAGTCCGCTCGAATGACCAAACCCTGGCTTCCGGTGGTCATCTTCAGCAGGGCGGCGCAACCACCATTCTCGCGAGCAGCCTGGGCTCTGCTCATTTCAAACAAAACAAAGTTGTTCATCATGTTACCCTCACTAAGACGTATCACGACACTGTAAGGTGAGCGATACACTCTTTTGGATGCTAATCATTGATAATTTTAATCTCAATCTTCAACCAGTAACAAAATTCATAAAAATATATGATTGTGTTTTGTATCCACGTGGCCAAAATAAAATTAATCAACAAATTTATTATGTGACTTTTAATGATTGAAATGTAAAGTATACAGTTTTTAAAAAACAAATGTTACCGGTTGATCAGATGTACAATTAATACATACACAGATATTTCTTTACACTGCTTAAACTTCTTTTTTTTTTCGATATTTTTCGATACTTAATCCTGAGATATATTTTACGCTTGTCTTCGCACTTCGCACGCATCTAAATGAAAACATTTTTTCTTTGCTTTATCACTGCAACCTCAGGAAAAGGAGAATGTTAGTATTTAATTTTTATTTAACCACACATGAATATTCGATTTTTTTCAAATTGTCAGCGTCGAACATTACAAACGAATTTATCTTTTTCAGCATATCGGACGTGCATTTGGAGAGTAGCGGTAGCGGTAGTGGAAGCGGCGGCAGAGAAACCAAGTCGTCGCTGAGCGTCGAGAGCGGCGGCAGCAGCAGCCGAGGTGGTGGCGGTCTCACGTGGACTCCACCTGCCGGAAGTGCCGAGGGTTCAACACCCACGTGGACCGAAGGCACGCCGTCCTTCACCGAGAGCTCTAGCAGCGGCGACATAGGTAAGTTGCTCTACGCGCTCAACATCTACTATGGTTCCTGAGGAATACTGTCACGAGGACCCTTCGGCTTCTTCTGCTGATACTTTTCCTCTCTTCTCCTCAGCCTCCTCTAAACATTCTAAGGAGAGGATTCGTGCGAAAGCAAACTTATCATTTTGATTCTCTCACGTTCGTTCTTTAATTACCGGGCGTTAATTTTGTAGATCTAGGTTTAAGTAACGATTGTTTCTTTTTCTATATCAATTTATTTTCTAAAAAACTGTATATTGATATTCTATGAATTGAAAAATTTTTTTATAAGCTTATTTTATCTTCGATATAAATTAGATAATGTAACAATCGTGTTGGCGATAGATCTTTGTATCATGTTAATTGTTAATATATCATAGAATTATTACCATGAAGCATATAATTTAACGCATTTTGCGCGAAAATGTATTGTTGCGTACTTTATTTTGTGCGTTATTTATGACAGAATTAATTACATTGATAAAAATGTAAAATCGAATAGAAAGAACGGCTATAATCAATCAACGATTATTCTGTTTAGTCCTGTCTAGCTAATTTAAAACTTTGTTAAAAAGCTTGATAACTGTGCGACTGATAACTATGAGAGAGACAATAAAGAAGGAAACATACAAAAACGCGAAACTTCATTCTCTCATCACTTTTCATCGAATCCTATCACGTAGATTTTATTTTTTATTTTCTATCTTCTGTATACATTTTCTAAGCTTCGAGAACTGCTTAGGACTACTGGGTTATGAGATAAGTTTCAATCTTTCTCTATATCTTTCTGTCTCTGTATCTTTTTCCACTGTTAACTCACGCAAGCAATTAATCACACGCTTCTTATATTAAACAACACATTAAAAGACAGTTTCCCGAAGGCACGTTTCACGTTTTGCTAAAAAATTGTGAAACTTGGAAAAAAAGGCACAAATTTGGAACTATGTTCTGTAAAACCGTATAAAACATTTATACAAATATGTATATATTCTTATGTAATGTTTCACGCTATGGTAAATGCCTCAATATCTCTCACAGTTACAATCGCTTTTTTCGAATATACAGCTAATTTGGAGATCACACTATCGCTCGGGATACTTCTTGTCTTCCGTTTATGGTAATCTGGAGGTTCAACAATATTTTTTGCACGATAACAATTAACGATAATTTTAGGTTGCCCGACAACGCCGATCAAGGGTAATCAACGTCAGGATAATGGTGGAAGGATCGCGGCCACTGTGGAGGAGGCCTTAGCGAGTCTCACGACTGAGATGGTAAGTCCTAATTTATTTCATTGACCGATCGGACACAAGAAAATACAGTTGAGACAATGGAGAATCATGTTGGCATTGTATAAAATTATTATATGTATATTTCATATTTAATATGTACCTAGAAAACCAACAATCAATACACGATTATTAGAAAACTATCGAATGAGAAAAAAAGATTTATTTATAATTTTATCTCTATAGATAATTCATGTTTGTTAGTTTCTTATCTCGTCACAATAATCATGATTGTCCAATGTTGTCGCTGTATATTTCCATGAACAGACGATTTATACGAGATGGTAAGTTCGCTATCGTCAGTGGCCGATTGATCGAATTATTTAAACGTGTTCTTCCCCGAGTGACCAAAGATCACTGTAACCATTAAAAATAGACGGCGACGTGCTACAAAAACCTACCGAACGGTAATTACGTCGTCGGTATTTTCAAGTCCTTTTAACGTCCCTCAAGTATTGCAGGATTTTCCAGGATGATCAGTGAATCAACTAATCGCGATCCGCATGGAGCGTCCCAAGCCGAATATTACTTTCGATAAAAATAAGATAGAAGCACGCGCTCAAAAAATGATGCCACTGTCGATATTATTCTCAAGATGTTTCATATTGAGACCACTCGCATGACAAATGCGACATCAACGACGCGTATTTCTTCATTACGCTGCGCCACGCACTTTTATTGAAAAGTAAACAAACGCTTTATCGCACGATTGACGAAACGCAAAAATATGCGCGTATAGACGTCAGCATGATTTACGCTGCGCGAAACAAATTTCGCTTCTCGAAAAGTCGCATCGGGCATGACTGATTCAACGTTAAACAGTCGAGCAATTCTGACGTAATCATTCTTAATAAAAAAAAGAGTAGTCGTAGACTTGCTTGGAACTTGCTTGGAAGCTACAAAGAAAGCGAAGTATCTCGCATAATCGTCTACAACTCGTCGATAGTCAGAGTAGTTCGAAAATGTTCATCAATTGTGAGAAGAAAAGAGAGACGGGAGAGATGGCTACGAGCCGCTCTCCTTATTTTTCGAGAACAGGTTTCAGTTCTCATGAAATTCATCCTGACAGAAACAAACGGCCGCTTTGGAACGCTCCATGCGAGAGAGTCAGACTGTCTGAACGCTTTGTCTATTTTCCTGAATCAGGAGATACTGCAGCGCGAGTGAATACACGACTCTCGTCCTCCTTCAATAATCTTCGTCACCTCAGGCGCAACGTGCTCTGTGGGTGATCTGCACCACCGTAGGCCCGTGACAAATCTTCGAAAAAATGAGAGAGAGAATGTGTGTGTGTGTGTGTGTGTGTGTGTGTGTGTGTGTGTGTGTGTGTGTTGTGTGTGTGTGTGAAGGTAATAAAATCTAATCATGAATAGCGAGAGGTACGGTTTAACCCTTGATTGGTCGCGTTGGAGTAGGTTGCTAGCTATGCTCGTTGTAATTTGCTTTTCCGGCAATTTAACAGTTTTACCTTTAATTTTGCTGCTGCTGGCATCGGGACCTGGATTTCTTTTACAATATCATGTAGCTTTATTTGTCAAAAACCTCTCTCGTCTTTCATTCACGTCGCATCATATCCTCTTCTATCATCGTCATCTCTACCGGATCCTTTTCATTCTTCTCGTTTTAATTTCACATTCATATTGTCTCTCTAAATATCTTTAGTCAGAAAGCAACTCCCAAAATAATCAACTTGTAGTTTTAGTAAACGCATTTAAGAATATCTCGTGTTTGTTATTTTATTTAATCTTAAGAACCACTTGATCGCAAGACTACTTAAGGGTTAAAAACGGAGAGCGATAGAAATAGCTTCATCGAGGATCGAGATGAATATATTCTACTCTGGATCGAGAGATCGCAAGTACAATATCGTTCATTCCATTTTGACAGCATCTGTGTTTCATTCATTATGAAAACCACCAGGAAATGTTTGTACTTAACGCGATTTTCAACAATTAACGTTCGTCTCGATCCGCGACTTCTAGCATTAATCCGTTATCGACATGTATATCATGTATACATAAATGTGTGTGGGCAATTATCTCACTCGAATGTGTTTCTCGCTATGATAAGAGGGAACACTTTCGATATCCTTATATGGGCATCCTTAAATCTTCCTGAATATAGAAGAGTCAATATCATTACGGTTACGTATTTAACAAAAAACGTGATAATCGTCGGCCTACTCGATAAACATCTTTTAACATTGTTCCAAATCGATTCGAGAAGTGATTGAAATGCCATTTTTCTAATCCTTTTTATATAAAGAAATGTTCTTTTATTTTCAAACAAATAAACTTAAAATAATGTCTTCAATTTTAATTCTTTCAATATTATTTTCAACCTATTTAAATTCGTAAATTTCGTATATGTCAATTTTATTCTATTTTTTTATATTTATCAACAAATTTTTTATTGGCCTAAAACTTTACATCTCTCCCAACACTTTGCGTATAAATTTAAAATATAAATACATTTAATACTAATTTGCTTTTTCATAAGCTTTTTATTATTTTTTTTAATTTCTTTTTAATTTTTAATTTCTGTAAAACTGTCAAAAAAAAATTTTGAAGATAATCGCAAAATTTATGTCGAGAAATAGAGCGTTGTAGCGAATAGATGACATACATTCCTAAAAGATGAAGAACAAGTGGCATTTTGTTCTACTACCAAACGTTCTCACGCGTTCCTACATGTTCGCACATAATTCAAGTGTTTTTTTTTCCTAATCGAGTCGTTGCCGTCGATAAACAATATCATAGATTTTACTAACCTAATGCGAGAAACTGTGCGAACAATTATTGCCGATATATAATTGACACACGGCGAGAAAGGGGAGCTTGTAAATAAAGTGTGCTTGCGCATAGTTCGGCTAGCAGAAGGCCCGCGCGATTCCTTTTTATTGCGAGGATATAGTTAGTGTTACGTACATGTATCTATATGTGTCTCACGTTCTGTCTGTCTGTCTCTCTGTACGTATCTATACATACGTATGCACGCACGCAAAACTGTGTGTGTGTGTGTGTGTGTGTGTGTATCATGTATACATATTATAAATACAACGTGCTTGTGCATTCTTGCAAAGATAATACGTCTCAAGTTGTTTCTTCTGAATTCTGATGAACTTCGCATCGTATAAAACAAAAAACAAGAAAACAAAAAGCACGCATATATATATATATATATATTTTTTATATGTAAAACTTCGCCATGGGTATGGATCTTTGTAACGGCATATCCCAAAGCAATAGCAATTATAACATATCGAAAGATGATTCTGAGAAAAAAGTATTTGTTTTAGAGTATTTTGTAAAACGTCATTCCTTCTCTTCTTTTTTTCTTAAAAGCGCCTAATGTCAAATTTATTTCCACGTAATATATATATATATATATATATAGAGTTTTAATTTTTCAGCATGCATTATCTTATATTAAACTGATACTTTTTCTCTAACATAATATAAATCTGACAAAGTTACCGATATCGAAGAAGTTAGAAAAATGTAAGAGTACATTGTAGATAATGACACATGATACATTCTGATAGAAAAGAAGATTTGTGAGGAAAGATATATTTTCTATTTAATAGAAAAAAAAAATGTTCAATGTTGCAGAAACGCGTTGACGAATTCGCGATAGAGGAGATTAAATCTATCAAATAAAAGCTTATTTCATATTTTTCCGCGATATATCCGACGTTCATCAGAATCAGGATATACGATAAAATGTTGCCTCTTGCCGGTGCTGTATTATACATATATAAATAATACGACGCAATGTGCGTGGTGTGAGGATAATTGGCAAGGAAAGGATAAGATGAACTTATAGTGCCGTGTTACGTACAATACGTAAGTAGTAGCAGAGCATTCAGATATGTAATCGCGTTGCTATAATAGTACGTGAGAGTTATCGCGAAACGCCAGAATGTTGTTCAATTATATGTATTATTACTCTATTATAAAACGCTTCTGAACATGTCGGTGTAACATTTATGATTGGCGGTAAAATCTCGGCACCGCATCTCGGTAACGGAACCGCTTTGACACATATTAATGAAAATTATCTAGAGAATATCTATTCCTTTGCCAATGTAATTTTATTTTTTTCGTACGTTCGGTACGTTTCTATCGTGCATTTCCACCGACGTGGAAATGTACCAATTAAAGGAAACATCCTTTCGGATCAGATTTTTACCGAAAGAGCTTGACGCATTTTCAACGCGAGAAATTTTATTTCATTGGTCATCTTTCAGCAAGACAACGCCGTACAACGACGAATGAGAGTAATAGTGTTGCAGATATGATATTTTTATGGGCTAGCTCGATCGCGCTTTATCGAACGATGTCGACGATGATCCACGACGGTTATTAAAGTTTTACCGTGGATGCAGATTTTACTGCCGAGATAGCTTCATGACACAGTAGCTTTGTTAACTCAATATACCCCTTCGCGGGTATTGCTATTATCGTAATTGTTAGGATCCCGATCCCGCGTGAACGTACCACTAACAGCGTTAGCAATTTCGAAAGTGTGATATTTTTTTAACATATCCCCAGGAATTAAATATTGGAAATCCGGATTGACGTTGGCGTTAAAGTGATTTTTTTTTATTAAACCGCGCGCAAAATTCAGAGAGTATGAGAAAAAAGTTTCATTGTAAAAAGTATGCGCGTGCGCGGATAAGGTGCTGTGTTGTCTTAACATAATGTATGTCTAGTCTTTTATTTTTCTCTCTCTCTCTTTTTTTTTTTTTTTTTTTTTTTTGTAAAAATGATAGAAAAAATTGTTTACCGTTTTAAAGTTCCCTTTCTAATGTGATTTTCAGCGATTGTCATGTTCAAGTATTGTGTGTGCACTTCCCTCTTGATTAATAATGAATTTTTCCCGCTTTCGAAACGCCATGTGTTAGACGCAGATGTTTCTCTGTGTGTTTCGTGTGTGCTTACACAAAACTGACATTGATGCCGTTTGTAAAATAACATTTCTAACTTTTTCACCGTTTAGCCCATATTAGTCAAAACAGATAAATGTGCTTTGCCGAGTTAGAAGTTTAACAGTCTCTTTTTATATTTTTGCATAAATTATCCGAGTTTATTAAATGTACCCAATTAATCATACATGTACGACATTGTATTTTCTTTTTTCATTCAATTTTGCTACATTCGTACATTATGGGCTATTCCTCATAATTTACGACAGCAATAAAAGTGTTCGAAGATTAAATACTCAATTTCGATAGTAAAAGTATATCAATATACATGTAAAAGTATACATATATTAATATTTTTAGCCATTATGATTGTGACTCATCTTCTAATTAATTCAATACACACATTATTTTTCTTTACGGTTATATATATATTTAAACAAATATAATTGTAAAATATAGCAATGTGTGTACTTCGAATTCTTAAATATGTAAGAATCTTATAGTCTGAGAATTAGTTTTAATAAAAATCATTTAATAATAATCAGATTATGTTAACGTATAGTTTTTAATATAATTTAATTTAATTATATTTTTCTTTATAAGATTTTTGAAAACTTGAGAACTTGAGAACTGTGCATGAATAGATAAAAGTGATACAGCATATGTTTTCTGTGTTCGAATCATATAGAGGCGAATCAGTCAAGATGGGCAACATCAATTGGAGCAAAGCACATCCTTTTCATTATATCGTCAAATCAGAACGAGCTTCAAGCGCGGTAGCTCGAACCACGTCGCGATCATGAGGAACATGCAAAGGGCATTAAACATTCGTCGGGTACCATGATGCACGCAGAGTTCATCAGGATTGATATAAATTATTTTTTCACAACCCTCCGGAATCTTGCAGAATCAATAACATCATAACACATGTATAAAATGCATACGATTGAGCAAGTCTCTCTATGAAATTTCAGATCTGAAATATGATCAGATTATGTTATGTTAAATCACATGACGCTGAAAAATGAATCGTTGATCTTATCGCGAAAAGGCGAAAACAATTTTAAATGCAGGATACGCAATATCAATTGATAAAATTAATTAAAGATTTTAGTAATGTTTTTAATAATGAGATATAAAGATGAAATGAATTACAAACCATCATGTTATTTCGAATTTACTTAATACGATTTTAATTTTTATTTTGCTTTTTATAAATAAATATAATACAATCAAAATATATTTGAAATTTTAGCATAATAAAAATTGAAAACAGAAAACAAATTAAAAAAATCAAAAAGCCTTATAAAATATTTTTACAAAATCTCTTAGTACTTTGATTTTGGATGATTTAATATTGACATGTGTATCTTATATATTTAATAATAATGTTAAAAAAATTAATGAATGAAATATTTAGATGTAAAAAGAAGCTAACTAACTACGAAGGCATGTATAATCCAATGCAATATATAATAATGCGCGTTGCATTTATTTATATTTTATCGGTGAAGGGACGATAATCTCGCTGAGAATCAAAATTAAGCAATTGAAAATTTATGTTACAAACATGCATGATGTTCTTTAACCGTGCAAATGTGCCAAGAATTTGAGGGCAAAACGTTCCGATGTAGACACGTGTCTGTTCGTTAGTTATCCATTAATCCATGCGTCTCTTACATTTTTACATTTGTTCGTTACATTATCATTTCAATAAGATTCTATTTAATACTGTCTGAATTTTGTCCGCTGACGCAAACAGCAATCCGTATTACATTTAATTAACATATTAGTAAAATTTGATAGTGCATTAAATACCACTTTTCTAAATCACTAATATTAGGATAATTTTATGGGTACGCTTGAATTTAATTTCGTAGTGGTATTTAATGATTAATGATATTTTTTTAATTTATGTTTCTACTTATATACGACTGGCCAAGTATTACTTTCTCCCGATACTAATTATTTATAAAACAGCCAGTCTTTATTACAAAACTCACGCCTTATTGTAAAACGAAAATAATTATTATTCTGTAATATAATAATTTATAATTTATTTATGTTTGGGTCTTCAATGTTCGTGCAAGGTGTCACAGGAAGTATATACAATACTTTCTTGATTCATGCATTTTCGACAATAATTTTATCGTTTGCGCTGAGATCAGCGTTTGCATTGCAATTAAAATGATTTTTTGGATACTCAGAAATGAAAATGAAATTATGTATAGAGCATGTATGTATTATATTTGAAGAGAATTTGGTGTTGGAAGTTGGATTGAGAAATCACGCGCGTACGGCAACCGATAGCGATGGACTAGTTGTACCAATTTTAAAGCTTGACACTTCGTATATTAGATTTAAACAAGATATTCGATGCTTTTTCCTCTTAATTGTTAAACTACACTCTTCAACGTCAATGTTATTAGAAAAAAAATACTGAATTCATGACGTCTAGTCCATTCCTATCTGCCTGAAACTATTATGTAATAATAATTAGTTAATTTCAGTAACAGAGCGATCGTTTAATTATGTTGTCACGAATGAATTGTCACTTAATCAAGATGTTCGGCAATATATAACTATATACGTATATACCATTACATTGATATTATTTAAATAAAATAATTATTATTCTTATGATTGCTGCTGTTATCGTCGTAATTTACAATATTGGTCCTTCGTTATATTCTTCGCTGATGTTCTTCTTTTGTTAAGATATCACATGTTTCTCGACGCTGCATCATTAAAAGAAATATTATGAAATATTAAGAAATATTACATTATCACAAAAATGACTCTCTCTCTCTCTCTCTCTCTCTCTCTCTCTCTCTCTCTCTCTCTCTCTCTCGCTCTAGCAGAGGCTAGATATGCAGAAGTCTAAACTGTTGAAACATTTTATCGTTATGAGACATTAAATTGATCATCTTAAAAGAATTATTATCTGTAGTATTTTTATGATCCTCCCTCGGTCCATATTTTATTTTTGTTTTATTTTATCGAGAGTTTCTTATCCTGGTTTCTTTATTTGCTCCCTTTCAGACTCACCTGTAGGCAAGCGAACACGAAGATAATTGTAAAAAGCGAAAAGAGAACGAGACAGAAATGATTATGGGACATGACTGACCTGATGGGCAGTTGGTGCATTTAGAAATCTCTGGAATTAATGTGAAAAAGAGGCATTAGGATTATTAATGTAAGTCCAAATATAGCAATAAGCGAGTACACTCGGAATTGTATAGGGCGTTACCGATGTATCCCTTTACACCGAGAGAAAAATTAGTGCAATTAGATTCTATTAGAATTTTTATAAGATAATTAGCAGCGAATGTTGCAAGTACAAAATTAAAGTGAAAAGATCATATTTTTATAGAGATTTGGGCAATTATGAATCATTATAGATTATTTGCTACCGGGAAGAAATATTTTCCTCTCGGTGTCTTTCGTTATGTTTCTTGTTCATGAAATCCTAAGAATCGTTTAATTGAATTATGAATGTTTAATATAGTACAAGTATCTCGGAATGTTCAAAAATAATCCAGACGATGTTCTCGAAACATATCGTGCATAATTCTACAATAGTACATAAAGATTGAACCAATTGTCCGTAATACATGTAATTTTCTTAGATTTTTTTGAAAACTGGTTGACTGGAAAGAATCGTAAACATGTTTTTCAAGTTGATTGCCTCGGTCTGCTTTCGGCGACGAATACGTTACATTTAAGTTATTTATTTTTTGCTACCGTGCGCTGCCTTATATATCTATTTAAGGAATTCTTACGTGGCTATCGAGTACACGCAACGAACATCTCTTCCGGAAGTATATTTATGAAGACTGCATACTTTCACATTTCATATCGTCCTTAGATAGACTTTAACGATCTTACTACCCAAAAATCTCTTTATTAGATCTTTATTAGATCTTTTACATTTTCGAGTATAATTGTGCGCATAAACTATTGAGCGGCGGTATTTTACTTACGCAGAGCGTTTTATCAGATCTTATAATGATTGCCGAAGATAATTTATTATTCGACAGTGTGCGCGTTTAGATGCATTTAGACACGTCTGATGTAGGTGCGTTTTCTGGAAAATATGCGTAAGTGCCGAGATATAGATCGCACTGGAAGATATTAGCGGTAACTAACAATTACCTCAATAGATCCTGGCACAGATATTCTAATGCGAAACTTGCCTCAATTGTCACGAGTTAATTGTCATAACAGGCACAAGTTTCCATCGCATCTCTTTTCCTCACTGAAACTATCGAAACGGGCGTGATAATCGCATTATCATTCCATATGTGTAAAGATGTGCTTTCTTAAAAACGGAATTCTTGCATAAATCTGAGCACCTTCGAAATCATTCGCAATATAGTCAAATATCACATACACTGAGCTCTAGCGAGAGTATTTCTTCTTTTATTCATATAAGTATGATTTTTACGAAAAGATTAACTCAGAAAACAGAAAAACATTCCTTTTCGCTCCTACGCGCACGTTCCAATTTTTCGGTTCGAGTTTCGTTCTTTGCATTACCGCAAGCGAGTACGGTTCTTTCGCGTTTCTTGTACACTCAGTATTAAAAATAAATGTTTTTCGAGAAACAGGAAGCGACCGCGCGAGTGTAATATGGTTCACGAAAGCGGCAGCGATAATGATGAGACAATTTGGATAAATAGAATTTGAATTATATAGAAAAGAAGATGAATTATTGCTAAGATATAGGCATAATAAGGCAATAATCAAGAAGGAAACTACAACGTACAATTATTTACCTCTCAATAACGTCATGCTAATTTGTCTATTATCTTCTCTCATTTAGAGTAATTTGATTCTATTTGAGATACTTTAATATAATTCAAATTTAAGAATCATAAAATTGCAAACGAGTGAACTAACTTGGCAAAGAGCTGCTACTAATGGATATTATAAATTATGTATTGATGTATTAATGTTTTGATTATAAATGTTATTATAAATTAATATATTGTATTTATAAAAAAGTTTTATTTAAATATTAATAAAAATTAATATATATTAAAATAATAAATAAATTATAACCTACATTGCATAATTTTTCTTATACGTTCAATTAAAGAATATTGTCTCAAGAATTTAATACGACTGTTTTTATGACTTAATTATTTAATTAGCGTGACTTTAGCACGAGTGTAATACACATAGAGGTGAATAACTGTACTCATTATACATGTAGCGAATTTAATATTATGAAATATTAATAGAAAATTAGGTCATATAGGATATCAAAGAATCTCATTACGATTTCACGTATCGCCTCATTGCGATTCAATGATTGAAGTGTAACCTGCGATGTGAGTGATATTAATGTGGATGCTCGGCATGCTTGAAACCGCAATCAAGTGTCGTTTCCGATGTTTACACATTCTGTATATATTCGCAAGAAAATATATTGCAGGTAAACAAAAAATATATATATATATATTTATATATGTATGTGTATACACATGCAATGCACTTATCTAGATATAGATATATTTATCGCAGGATATTCGGCAACAAGCGTACTTTGTGAACGGAACAGTATTTCTTAGCGAAAAATGGAATGATCTTAATAAAATTGTCGTATATCATTCTCCTTGTCTTACTTGTCGACAAGTAAAAACTTGCAGCAATTTCAATAATTTTCGATAATGTGTCATTTAAAGTTCACAAATATGCTTATTATCGAATACCCTCTTCGTGTCACGCGATCACGCGTGACATCTCGTATTTTCTTTTTCCTTCTTTTTTTTTCCTTCTGCGACATTATCACGATACCTCATTAGGCGGATACATTAGTCCAGCCCACTGATGTACGATAACGAAGAATAAATTATTGTTGCGTCCTATTTATTTATAACGAAATTGATTTGACGTGTTTTCTGTTCGCCTACCAAAAAAAAAAAAAATATCCCAAATCCATCCCATCGCAAAATGCTACACGACTCGTTATCACACCTTCCAGATTGCAGATTATTCTTGAATCGCTTATAGGTTGCTACGCAAGAGTGTCATTTTGCCGAGAAGAAAGTGAGTATGTGGAACGACACGCGCGAGAACAGAAGCATGAACACATAAATACATGTCGCGTAACTCACGTTCTAATACACCGGCACAATTTAAAAAATTTCTGTTTATTCAAAGGAATAATGATGTAATTAATAACTTAAATATGTCATTAAATATTCCGTGTAAAGTCGAGGAATTTCAAAGCATCGCGCGCTATGAACTCGTTATCGCTATTATCTCAATTAGAATGATCCTTTGTAATAATGACGAAGAAGAAACTATCGGCGATGTTGACAAAGCACGATGAAGCAGGGGCTAACGAGACGATGACTCAACTTACCCTGTAAAGACTCGCATCAATCAAAGACGGGTCAGGGCGGAGTCTCGACCCGCGGCTAGCTGCAACATATTCTACATACGGTAAGTATTAATTCGCAATATACAATGACAAAGAAATCTTAATGGCTATTGAAGCGATCAAAATATAAGAGGTTTGTTTTCAACAAGATTATTTCGGATATTACGTTGTTATGCGGTGTGCGGTCTTGCGTCTTAGGCGGTATCTCTTTAATTTTCGAAAGACCCACTTTTGGGGAAGTTTCATACGTGGACGTTAAGCGATGCATCTGGGAAGTGAACAATTAGTTATGTCCAAGAATAATTCTTCCATCAGAATTAGTAATTATCAGAATCCTAATAGGTGAGTAGCAGCCTTTCTATGCCAAGCGAGACGATGATCGCGTTTTCCTAATTTGTAACGGACCGTAATCGCGTACTTTCTCAAACTGCGCTCGCGCTAGTTTCGCCCATCGCCCGATGCACAGTGAGAAACGACAAGCTCCAAAAACGTTCTGAAACCTCGGGAACTATACGAAGAAGGTAAATAGATTTATTTATTACGAGCGGGCATCAAATGGCCGCGATGAATTTGTTGCTAACGGGCCTCTTTCACGGAATATTTATGATGAAAAATTTTCAAAGCTACCATTGCTGAAAATAGACAACAAAACTGGGAAAATAGATATTGCGTGACGCTACCTACTTCTCAGTGAAAGCTGCGAATTTTTATATATATGTGCTATATATATATATACACTATAAATATATATAGTTCATATATATAAAAATATACCTCGGCGCGTCGCGTTAGGTCGCCTCGATGATCGCGACAAGCAGACGCCTGCATGCTCATCACGTTTATCGGCCTCTCTCCGGACGATAGGTATTTAAAAAGCGTATACTCGGGCGAGTATACTCGAGCGAGACCCGGCCGTATATGAGTCAAGGCTGCTGAGGGACCCTTACCTACTTTTTCCTTATATGGTACTGAAACGGACCGATGACTGTAGCTAATGAGATATAACGGCCGATCTTACGTAAAGCGCCGCGCTTTTGACGATCTCGCGCAGAAAATTCGTGCAAATTACATTCGCGAATATTTGATTTATCGTCGAGCCTTGTGCAATGCCTCATAAAAAAAAAAAGCGTCGTTAATTATCGTGGAAAATTGTATTCATCCCGATAATGTTTTGAGACGTTTAAAAGAAATCGAATTGCCGGATTGGACCTAGGCAGATCGAATTACTCATGAGATATTTCGAGGCAAAGAAGAAAAACCGAGAATGCTATTCGAGTCATAACGGATCGACCATGACACGAGTTGACTCAAGGAGATCGGGTGAGGCGGCTATACGTTGACCCCAATGCCAAAATTACCAACGCGTCGATTCCTAGCGCTTTCTTATTGAAAAAAGTGTTGCTTTTTGAGGATCTACGAAAAGTTAACCTTCTCTCTCGCTATTGTACTCTCGCTCCGTTTATAGACAAATCCCGGAACGATCATTTTAAATATCATTTTAAATATCAAATGAATGACTCACAATCAATTGCGTTTGATGATTGTGTGAAGTAACCTAATTAAAATATATTTATAAAATATATTAATAAGAATGTGGAAAATTACATTTATTTGTCCTATTATTTCTTACGCCAGAAGAATCAAATCTTGAATAAGTGCTGATATATAAATAAAGAATTTCATTTTTTTACTTATTGGTGCTTTTTACATCTCAAAGAAAGTTATATAATTACTCTCATGTATAATATCAAAAATTGAAAGCACGATATGTAATGTTTTATAAATCTCTCAAAGATCGATTCCAAATTTGTCACAGAACATATGAAGCTAGAAGAATATTTGATACTAATAAAAAATACGATAAAAATACTTGCGTTCGTTCAGAGAAATACGCGTTTCTAATGCTGACCTATTTCCCGATTTCTGACAAATCTGTCGGAATCATCAAGAGACAAGTCTTCGAACGAGGAAAGGATCATTTCGATGATCGCGACTTTGACTTTGTTCGAGTTTCGCGGACACCGGTGGTCGATCGAACACGCGGCGTCCAGCTTGGAGTCTTTTCTTTTTTTTTTTCTTTTTTTGCACGCGTTTTCGCGGCACGGCACGGCGGGTCCTCCCCCGACGTCGACCCCCGTCGAAATAGAGCGTTCGGCACGCACGCACTCACGTCGCACGATCTAAAGATAATCCGCGGGCGGCGGCCGGTGTACGTTTTCACAGATCCGTACGTAGAAGAATTCGGACGGGGGGTACACGCCGGTGGCCGCGCACGGCGATGTAGTAGGGATGCGTAGCGGGCGGCCTACGTCGTCCTCGACGATCTCGAGGAGCATCGCGAGAAGGTGGGAGCCACGACGAAGCGAGCTCCGAAGCGCCTCTCCGTCGTCCGTCGCCCAGTCGTGACTTAGCCCGCAGGTCGGACGCATCCCCGGACGGACGGATACGAACGTGAGTACTTGCGCGTGAGTACCATGTGTATACCCTGTGTGTATCGAGACGAGAGGACGTTCGAGAGGAGTCAACGTCTGGAGCGCGCGACACCGCGACAGTTCTGGCATTCTCACGAGTAGAAAAAAAAAGATGCAGCTCGCGTGGAATAAGGAAAAAAAAAAAAAAAAACAGAGACAAGTGCGGTGTCTGCGTGTAAATAGTGATGAGTGACACTTTCGCAAAGATCCGCGGTGTTTGCCGTGGCAAATAACTCGGGCCTTGTGCAAATGTCACTCACTAATCGTTTATACACACACACACACACACACACACACACACGTACGCATTTTCGCACATCCTCGCACTTTAGCGAATTCCGATGAACTTTGATAAATACGCTTCGTGAAAGACGAGGGTCTTCGAGACTTCGCGATAAAGAGGCTATATCGACGGCTATCTTGTACGTACAGAGAAAGTAAACTAATTTCCACGTTTAACGAGATTGGCCGCCTGTGAAAAACGTATGTGAACCCGCAGCTTAACTAGATTCCGATTTTAATGTGCGTAAGAAGGAATGACTTCGGCGTGAAATGTACGACTGTTGACTTGTTCATTTTTATATTTTTTAGAGACTTTTATCTACTTTTATCTACTTTTGAAGAGAAAGAAAAGTCTTATAGTTGTTTTAATAAATCACACTATTTTATATTAAATTGATATTAGATCGATTTCAAGTTTATCTAAATTTCATAAATTACTCAAGATAGAAGTAATATCAGTAGACAAACGTATAAGCAAAATAATTTTGATGCTGGCTTGGAGAAATATAATTTTCATTAAAACTACATATAAATTTAAGGCAAATTGTAAGATAAATTTAAAATAATAAAGAAAAAAATGAGAATTAAAAATCTTGCAAACTCGACTTTCTTTATAAAGATAACGTGTAAAAAGATATGGAAAACGCAAATTCTTTTGACAAGGACATTCGAAATATTGAAAGCTTATAATATTTTACATCGTTGTTTGAAAAACTGATATCGCTTAACTCGACGATCCATACACCGATATAGATATCGCGAAACATAAACAATTACGTTCAGGAAGATAACTTAATCGTCATTGAACAATAACTGGCGTATATCTATCGGTAAAAAGTGAAGTAACTCAATTGTTGCGTCGACGTCAAGTAGGATTACCTTTGTTCTTGTTTTGAGAACTCTGCCGTGCAATTAGTAAATTAAAAGCTACATAAAATCTCAATTAAAAGAATTTTAAGAATAATTTAATATTTCTCGTAACTTATTTTATCAAATTATATTGTTTGAATACCGAAAATAGAAAGATTATCATAAAAGGAATGATTCAATCATCAACAAGGTCTCCAGTTTATCATAATTTCCATAATTTTGTATTCGTTTTGTATTATCTTTGATAATTGATAATCGAAAATGAACGAAAACGAAAGAATTTCGTGGTAATGCACCACGATAACGGGTTATCATGGCCGAACGTTTTTATCTCCGGGAATGCAATGACTCACAAAGATTTTTTTCGCGTTCGCGCGTAACCACTGTGACAACATTGTATAGACTTCCGATCTCTTCATAGTATAGAGACAAATTTCTTTAACGCGTTCCACCGAGCTAAACACATTTTATTCGAAAAATAAGTTAACGTTACCAACAATTTACGATGCATGCCAACTTGCAGAAAAAGAATAGCGTTATACTACTTCAAGATTACACACATATATATATATATATATATATATATATATACATAATTATATTATATAATATTTATTAATATGTAAAAATATGTGATATTTTTATTTCGTTATGAGCGATTTAAAGAAGAATTTAAGTGTTTAATAATTAAACTTAAATTTTTCAACGATCTCTTGAAAAGTATACAGCAAACTTTTTGTGTAAGAAAATGTTTAAAAAATTTTTTCACAAAAATTACTTTTATGTGAGAGTATATTTAATATAATTTAAGTATTTCTGTTTCTTTTCTCACTCTGTTTCGGAATCGTGAACAATTTTAGTCGCAGTACGAAAAATATAGCCGATAGTTCGCAATTGGTTTTTCTCCGAACGCGTAACAGGACACCGCCGAGTTAAATCACTCGGTCGTTGCGTTTAGAAGTCAGCGCGATGTTCGCTATGCGTAACCCGAAATGGCTCGGTCAGGCAGCAGGCAGCAACGATTCTTGCCGCCCTCTCTCCCTCTTAATGCGTAAAAATAACCCGTCGGTCGCGATACGCGCATTTTTGGATCCGAGAAACACGCGTCACGACAAATCGGATTCCGCTTCCGATTTACTGTGAATTTTTATCGTCGCGTCCCCACTGCCGTCCTCATAATCTCGAAATCTCTCTATGCCTGAGATATTTTATCCGACGAAAAAACGAAGGAAAAATCGATAAGCACGACGAAATCGATTGTCTCGCGAGAAATTTGGTTTCGCCAGAGAATATGCATAAATGTTTATACGAAGCCGATGCTCACGCGCGCCACCGCACCCCGCGTTTAAACTTCGCGGAATCTTTCGGCTAATGTTTTTGCTTCTACGAACATCGCGCAAACTCTGCTTCCCTTTCGTTTTCTGCTTACCAGGCATCTCTGATTACCAGCGAGCTCAGAATCCCGCACAATATTCGCCCGGTAGAAGCTAGCAGAGATGTAGCATCATCGTGCAATCGCAGTGGCGCAGGCCACTAAGATTCTCAAAGATCTTTAATGTTGAATAACGCATTATGCAAATGGCGAATTTCATTGTTCATTCCATTTCGAATTTACATTGTCTTCAGAAATTCGTATATTTTCGTACTTGACAAAATATGAAAATTATTAATGAAAGAGAGGAAAGAGCACACGAAAAAAATATGAAAGAAGATACCAAGTCAAGTGCATTTGTATACAAAATAACAATACGATGTTAATGATAATGATAACGATAACGATAATGACAGTTCCCACGTGAAGATGTAAATGAGATTAAATTATTATAGCGTATTTCGAGTGCTTTCGATATCAGTTATTTTACTATTCACAAAGTGAAGTACATAGTCTTCAATTTATATCGCGATATCGATAAAATCGCTTATTCCTCTTATATGCAAACAGAAATGCATCGCGATGGTTTCGTCCGTAAATTTTTAAAGCATGCGATAATAGAAAAAAAAACGATATCTTTTTCAACTTATATATAAGATGATTTCGTGGAGAAAGGTGAACAAACGCGTACGTCCCTGACGCGTCTTCGTTCTCCCGATCGCGCCGTACAAGTACCTTGTCGTTCAGGAAGAAAAGATCGCGAATGCAGTCGCGACAGATTTTTGTCCCTTCTTCTTTCCTAACCCCTTCCCCGCTCGCACGGTGATCGCATACCTGAGCGGAGTGACGTCACGAGACGAAAAGAGGCAGCGGAGCGCGAACGTTTGATATCGCCTTCCTTCGCGGCCTGGGCCCTCCTCAGCGAGGAGCCGACTCTATAAATAGGATATCCGGTCGCTCGCTAATTATACACCTATGCACGCTCGTTCGCCGAATGGCGAATCCGCGCGAAAGAAGCCCGGAATTTTCTTGATTTTCGAGAGCGAGAGAATTTCATTTCCGCGCCGCGTGACGGGTTTCCTCCTCCTCTTATCCTTGAAACGCCGTCGTAAGTTGCTGCGAGAAAGGATAACGGACTGATCGCACGAACAATCGTGGTACGCCTATTCCACCCTGTATTGTGTTCTGAGGAGGCTGTAGACCGCATTCCTCCGCGAACAAAGAAAATTGCGCGAAGAAAAAAAATAACAGTATGATTAATCGTTCAGAGCGGTTTAAAATTCGGTTAGCGTAAAAGAAAGCAAAGAAGAACAAGTATGGACTTTAATTGAGTAGTTTCGTACCACGGTAAACTGACGAATTTTTTTCTGACGATCATTACCAAGTAAAATTAGTAAATTAGTATCTCCTTACTACAGTATAATTATTAGTACAATTATCTTTTAATCGCTCAAATAACTGTAGATAATTTTTGCAAATTTTTCGAACCGATATATTGTGTAATTACAATATATTTTACATATTTATACTTATGTGATATTTTTGTACGCAGTTCATCGTTTAATTAGGTGTAGTTAATACGAAAATAAATGTTTTTTTCGATTTGCATATATATGTGGAAGCTATACAATTATTCCATCTTATCCCATTTCGTTGTGAAATAGAATGTTAAAACGAAGCGCGTACCTTCTAATCGATATCTATGAATTTTGAATATTTGTTTGTAATTACATTCTCGTTCGATGCTGCAGATTTTCTTCTAGTGGACGAGTGAAGAGACACAACTACCACCATGGACGCGATCAAGAAGAAGATGCAGGGAATGAAGCTGGAGAAGGATAACGCGATGGATCGCGCGTTGCTCTGCGAACAGCAAGCTCGTGATGCAAACGCACGAGCTGAAAAGGTATAAAAAAAAAAGAAACGATTATCTGTCATGGTGACTTTCAAATTAATCATAATTGTTTGTACACATATAAATATAGAAATGTGTACGTTAAAAATTGTAATGAATTTAGAATTGAATTGAGACGATTTATTTATAGCCTTAAATAAAAAATATGTATCGAGTTAAATTATGATATTTCCAAAATGATAATGAAAAGAAATAATAAGATACTTTAATTTATACAGGCTGAAGAAGAAGCTCGTGCTCTGCAAAAGAAGATCCAGACTATCGAGAATGAGCTTGACCAAACTCAGGAAGCTCTTATGCAGGTCAATGCAAAATTGGAGGAGAAAGACAAGGCTCTGCAAAACGTAAGCGAATATTATTATTTTTATTATTGGATAGAAAAAGCACTCGACATTATTGGCCGATCAAGCGAGAAATAAATTTTATTTAACAATTATTTTGATTCAACGATTGATAGAGATCGAATATTTATCATTTTGTATTCTGTTCTTTTTATCCATTACTTTTTGAAATATTCATAAATTTTTCATATACAGAACTTTAGCTGCTTTCATAATAGACTGCTTACTCGGCGAAATATGAAATTTGAAAGTGACAGGTATTTGAAGAATTCCAAATTCTCAGACTTGCGAAAAGGAATTTTACTTTCGCATTTCGCATTTACTCATGAGACAAAAATAAGGAGTACAAGCAAGTTTTATTGCTGTTTAAGCAAAACAATAAAGAACATGTATCGAAATTTCGCGTAGCGGGCAAATTTTATGTCAGATAATTTATTTAATATATATACTAGAATATTATATTACAAAAAAGTCCAGTAAATCTAGATCTATACAGTGTGTTGAATGTTAGCAAAAAATTCGAATAATAATTGAGGACCTCTTGATCTAACCTCATTAATCGACGAAATGTTTACGGCGAATTACCGGCGGTCATCAATGCAAAAGTGCGCCGATTGATGGCGCCATATATTTGCGCAAGCGCAACCCGCGTCGACGCGCGGCACATCCATTTGTCCTCCGCGAACAGTCCGTTCGCGATACGCGTAGCTTTCGCGTCGTTCGCTCGGGAATCTTCGGCTCTGCCCCTCTCCATGCGCCGTTTAAACCGCGTGGAGGGGATGACGCTCTTGTTCGCTGTACGCGCGAGCGAGACAGATAGAGTGTGTCTGGTGCACGGCGCAGAACGGCATGATTCTATGCTCCGTGTATGCGCCGCTGTATCGCCGTATGCGGCGTGTGCGTGACGAACCCGGTGGACAGTAACGACGCTGGCGCGGGGGAGAAACATGCGTCGCGACCAGTAACAGACAAGATGGCGGAGTGCCTGGTGCAGTGGTAGTAGAGCGGTGCATATCGCACGAGCCGCGTCAACACGGGGGGCTTCGGGTCGTTGGCGAGAGCTTGACAACAGCTGGAACGTAACATGGAACGTACGCTCTCGGCGACCGCGAAACGCCGCGGTCACCAGCATCATCCGCGGCACACCACGCGACGACGTCTCGATGCCTCCAGCAGAGGACCCGCGCAGTGTGGCCCTGCTGACGCTGCCAGGAACGCTACGTTCATCGGCGATGAGACGTCGTCCGCGAGCGTGACCGTCGACGATCGACTAGCCGCGACGGACCCACGTCCGTCCGTATCGCGGATGACACTCGGCACGAGATGGCCAACGCGGATCAACGAAAACGAGAACTCGAGAATCCAGGTTCTTAAGGAAGATAAAAAAACGGAGGAAGAGGAGAAAGAAGGGGACCATAGGGACGACGACGTCCGACAAAGGCTCGCGCAGTGTAGCCCGGACGTTCCCGCGCTCGGCGAGAAAAAGGACGCTGAGCGCGGATCTGAGACGCAGGATCGGACGAACAGAAAGAGGAAATCTCCCCGATACAGTCCACGTGGGAAGAACGCTCCCGATGATCGTAACGAGAGTGACGATCCGGATAGCAAGAGCAACTCGCCCGAGCCCGAGCACGCGGTCGCGAGGGCACGCGGCGACGGGAACTCCGATGACGAGTCCGCCAACGTCGAGGAGGACCCGGAACTGGCGGAGCTCGCTAAGCTACGTTGCCCCAGCGAGCGCACGGAGGTCCAAGCCGAGAGGGAGGCCCGTAGGCGAAAGAGATGCGCTGACTATCCCGGCCTCGCCTTTGGCTGCTCCATATTCTCCAGCGACACGATGATGAAGTTCAGTCTGATAAAGAACGAACTCCAGAATATCATGGGCAATCAGCTGAAGCGGGTCAGTATCGCGCACGCCATATGACGACGAATGACGTATCGCGATAGGTAAATGAACGCGTCTAAAGGTCGTCGAGACCTTGATAACGTCGGTCAAGAGGTTCTCAGGGTCAGCTGGTATTCCTCCGGATTTTCGGCGAAAGTATCAGACTCACGAAACAACACTTTGAATACATTTCATTTTTCTTACTTTTCGATCGGAAAAATTATTCCGCGGGGATTCGATAGATTCACGTTCTTTATTGTTTATATACGGCGAGATTAATCAAAGAACTGATGCCGATGAAGCGTAAATGAAGGCGGTATATAAAACTTGTAATATTTTAGGATCGTCAGCGTAAAATCGATGATAACAACGTAACTTGACGTTATCAAACTATCATTTCTAGATAACATCTCGACACATTTCATTTATATTATTCTAACTATTGCAAAATTAATAATATACGTGACGCAACAAGAAAAAACAATTATTCTGCAAGTTTTTTCTTGTGAATGTAATACAAATCCTTTATCTAAAATTATCTAATTTGATTTTAAAATTGATTGAATTAAAAAATGCTAATGAAATTGCTTTCGATTTATGATACATTTCTTTTCCATTTTGCGATGTATGTTTATTTCTGCAAATGTTGCAAAAATTGCGTGTGAACATGAATTACATAAATGGCAATACCGAGATTCCAAAGATTCGCGGGAAATATATTCGATATCTCGAATTTCGTTTAGTAGAAGATAGCCTTTAATAACAATTGCTATTTGACAATGCACTTTTTTCAGACGATCAATTAACAAATCATTAAATGCGAGCATTAAATAAAGGAAGAAAACGAACGGACTTCGTGCTCGTTGTGTTACCGATAAAACGTAGTAGGCGTTTATTTGCAATTAAAATCATGCGAGAATTGTCACAATCATTTTCATTCGCGACGATGTGAACTCGGCTCGGCTCGGCTTAAGATATTATACAATCGAGAAAAGATTTATACAAATGCACGTTCTGAATAATTGCGAAATTATTTAACGTATATGGATTCTCGAAAATAAGCATATTGAACCAATACATATTCATCTCTATATGTGTGTATAAGTAAATATTATTTATTTTTGCGTTACATAATTTTTTTTTTCACTGATTTCAACAATCAGAATGGTTTATATCGAAAATTTCAATTAGCATTGCTCTATTACATTATTAATAAAAAGCGAAAAGCGAAAAAAGCAAATAATTAATGATCTAAAATTATCAAATTAACACTTCGCCTACATTATCGCGATAACAAATAAAGATTTAAGGATTAGATAATAAAATGATATTATTAACTTTTATAGCAAACCGACTTTGATATCTCGTACGATATCATGCACATTTTTCAGAGTGAAAAGCCATTATGTATTTCGTAACTCCTTTAACTATGTAACTGATACACGAACATAAATTGTTTCGCTGTTTGACGGGATAATTTCTATATTTCGACTCAAATTATTGATCTGAATTTATCGGGAAATTTTAATTAAATTTTGCGTTAAATTTTAGGTATTTACTACATTGAAGGTTTATTATTTCTAAAAAAAGATATTAAAAAAGCCGAGATATATCGAATAATATACGAATTCTGAATATTGGCAGCATTACGAATAAAAAATCTTGTTACAAGCAACATCCCTGGATGGACAGCCGAGAAAGTTCTTGCTAATGACGAGCGCGAGATCCTCTTGACGACGAATGGCATTTATTATTAGGGTTACTGAACGAGGACAATAGGTTACGCGCACACGAGTCTCTCGCTCAATTCACCGATAGAAAGCCGTTGCCTGCCAGATAATGTTTTACGTATTATCTACTCTAATTCAAAAACATCGAATCTCTTGTGTTTCTGTACTTATCTGATTTTTCTTTTCAGAATTGGAAGCAACATTCACATTTATTAATATCTATACTTTGTATCAATAATCTTATTTCCTCAATTGAATTTAATTTGTTTTTTTACCAAATAATGCATATTATGAATTTTAATTACGAAAATTATTCTACTTTCTCCAAATTATTCTTTAGAATAAAAACTGAGATTACGTCGCATTTAACCTTCGTATGTTTATTATTCAATTTATATAATTCGCATTTCATGAATTAGATTTTATGAGTTTAAATTCAAATATCGTTAATCCGATTGCAATCTCACTTGTGATTTTGCTTTTGGAGTCAAAATTAATATTATCATGTCACTCAAATTTTAATCGTATTATAAATTTACAATTGCTATATAAATAATCACGTATGTAAATAATTAAAACGTGAGAGGCTATACTGAATTTCTTTCCGAAAATGCATTTTCCAAGTTACATTTTGTGCCAGAAACTGTCATGTTTATTAATTGCTATCTAATTATGGAAGTTTAAAAATAGAAAAATAATATAAAATAAAATCTAAAAATAACTGTTATTTTAGTAACAAGTAAAATTGAAAATAAACCGAAGCAAGAAAAATATTTTTCTCGCTTTACGTCACCTCCGCGTTACATCGGAACACGCGGTATACTTAATGTAACATACGCATTATCGAATCATAAAATATTGAATATTATATGGTGTATTATGAAGCTTCAATAGCATCCGGGATCGTTATATTCGATCGGATATTCTATCCATTTGTAATACATGAAAACCAATTGGAAGAGTAAGATAGTCATAAAGGCAACATAATTCCATCTTCTTTATTTACACCGCGCAATTCTCACGTAATTCTTTATTTGGATTCAATCTTTAGATTTGGAAATCGTACTATAGCATTCAATGACAAGCGTTTGAATCTCATTGACAAATTCTCTTCTTTATTGCGAGAATTAAATTTGTCCGTCGTTCAGCCGTCTTTATTTTTGTAACACTCAGTAACACTCAGTTGAATCTCTCTCGACGATGATCGACGCTATTTGCTCGTCGTCATCATCGGACAATGGAAATTCTTTCCTCTGATCGCTGGGATCGTTCCTCTCGATGATGCTTCCGTCACTTCTTTTTCGGGGCCCCGCCCTTTTGCTTCTGGTGCGTCTGCTCAAGTTTACATCCCACGATCCGACTCGTCAACATTCTAAAAATACGTGACGGCCGTGATCCAGCGAGACTTTTATTCGGGAGTGCGGGACCAGATTGCGTAAGTTCTTGCTCCCGCTCCCAGAAGTCTGCACGAATAAATCCGGAGCGCGTCTAGAAAACGCACCGAAATTCCGTGCAAAACGCCAGCGTCATTTCGAGAATCCGGAACATTCCGATCTCATCTCATAGACGGTATTGAAAAAAAAAAAAACAACTTTTTATGTCCATCTCTCCCTTAGATCAGATTAAGATGCCAGAGATTTTTATATACATTTATCATTATTTTTTCTTAAGTAATATTGTATTTTAATTTAACGCAATTTGTGAGTTAGTGAACCATACAACTTAAAGCTAGTCTTAAATGGCAAGAAAATATCAGTAATGAAAGACGTATCAGCGTAAATTGAAAACCCATTTCTGTCGTGTCTCCACTTGCGAAACATCGCTTCGAAACGCCCACGTATGATGCAGGATTTGGCACACGTGCTAATTTTATTCGCTTTCGACTCATTATCGAGCGACGATCTTTTTCATCGCTGTTCTCTTTTTCTTATCATTTTATGTTTATATTTCACAATTTCTCGACTGTCTCAATATGCTCGACGATCCTAACATTCATCGATTGATGTTTGATGACTATGCGATTTGCGACACAAATGAACATTTTTTTCTTTACTTGGTGAAAGCCAAGATAACAATCAGAATCATCGTATGTTTTATAAATAGCATAGGCCTGTTTTTGTCGAAAAAAAGAACCTGTTGATTTCTTAACGAGATTGAAACAATCTCAAATCGTATATAATTTCGATAAGCGCGAATGATTTTTACTGAAATTTTGAATTATTATAAACCTAAAAATCGAAATCGAATTGAATTGATACTAATCTAAAGGCACGGATATAATTATCATCTTAATCCATTTTTAATGGTTCTCAATGAAACTTCTTTATTCTATCTAAATGAATGAAATTTATAGTTGATTAGCATACTAATGCATCAAATATAAAACATTTAATAAATATTAACAATAAATTACATAATAAATAAATAAATATATATATATATATAAAGAAGTATATATATATATATACTTCTTTCACGCTGCAAGATAAGAAGAACAAGAAAGGCTAGGGAAACATTTGGAAAGGATAGCTTTCTCAACAGAATTGGAACAATGCCAGGTTAAATGCCGTTTGGGAAACAGATGCGAATACCTCCTGTCGGAATTTTAGATTAACAAAATTTATAATCAGAAATATGCCAAAATTAACGTGCGTCGAAAATGAACATTCCGTTTTGTAAACTTGAGTTAGAATTTATTGGACTTCACGAATATAGTGTACTTTGATTTACAAAACATCAGCAAGATTTTATGCAAAATATTGATATCTAAACTTGAAGTGAAGTGATTCAAGAGATTAACATCGCGTTAACATTTGAAATTATTCATGGAAAATTAATTAAATTATAGTTAATTATTTTATAGTATATGATCAAAAATTTTTATATTTTTAAAAACTTTTATACTTCTAAAGAGATTTTCTTAATCAAAATAATATTATAAAAATTTAAATTTAAATCAGGATTAACAGGATTACGCAGAAACAGTAAACAAGAATCATTCTATTAAAAATGTAAATCGCGATAATGGAGATTAATTACGATCGCGTGCACGTTTAATTAAATATCAACGGTATATTAATTACTAGTTGTACAACATGAATTATATAAAAATAGACTACAATAAGGTTGTTTCAATGTTCCGATCTACAACAAAAATATAAATATGATATGAACAAACGACGAAAAAAGTGATATGAGTTATTATGATAAGAGTTTATTAACGTATGTTCAGTCTTTTACGTTTCGCTTTGATGTGTTATATTGCACTCCTTCATGCTTATCGCATGTTTCTACAATGACGAAAGATTTGCGTCATATTCAATTTAATCGAAACGTGAGGGACATCCGTAATCATACTGTAGTGCCGAGTGCATCGTATTAATTAGAATCAATATGTAATGCATCAGGTGTCTTTAGTTCGAATGACAGATTCAAAGAAAATTATCGCAATAAGCTTTGTAATGAATTTATGAACTTTAATTACATACGAGCTTAGCTGAATTTATATTTATATCTTAATTATCTTCAGAAATCAATGTGCAACAATGAATTAGTTTATTTTCTTTTTTTTTTTATGTTTATAATTAGTCATCGAACTTTAATTTCAATTGCTTTAGAGATAACGACATTAATTTAAATAACGCTTCTCGCAAACTTGAAGAGAAACTACAATGATCAATAGAGCAATCAGGAAAGATTTATATTCTTCTCTTTGAGTGACCAAGTAGCTAAATGCATGCGTTATCATTCGCGTCGTTTCGTTTCGCAATATGGAAGTGACATGATTTCAGCATCTGAAATTAACCTTGGAAATTATCTGACTGTACATCAGCTTTTCTGTGTGACATTCCTTGTATAATATCAGTTTTCGTTATCGTATTAAAGTGCGATTAAAAAATACGCATTGCACAGAAGAGTCGATATACAGATAAGTACGTCAAATTGCAGCTACAATGGATAATGACAGTATGTTGGTATTGCTCTTGAGCGGAGGAACGCATATATATAATTTAGACATCATCATCCGAGCTGCCACGTGCTGAATGTATCAAACGCGTTGCTGCGAGGTCACCACGCAACCTATAAACCAGAATTGCATTACTAGAGGGGGACGACTTTATCGTGTTATAATTTCTAAAGGCTCGTGAATGGTTTCGCGGGAGAACAGCTTTATAAAAGACATTCATCACAGAATGCTACACGTGTCGATACGCGACGCGGTATATTGGATTACGAATCAACCTCATTAGATTGCGCTTTTTTACAGCGCGGAAATACAACTCCGGAATACGAACGGAGAACAAGCGTTTGAAATTCCCGCTTTAAGGACAGAATGATTCGAGCGATTCATCTCGCTTCTCGGACTGACCAGAGGAGGCACTGAGATCGGAGCAAGTTAAATGCGAATTAAAGCGCGTTCGGCATTCACATTCAATATTTAAATCATTTCATTGATTCATTAATCATTAAATTTGATTGATTTGCTCTGTAAAAAATGTTATCTTGTGTTTTCCAAAATTTCCAAAACTTTTTTTTTAATTTCAACGCGGAAATTTATTATGAAATAATGCAACAATATTATATCTGAGCTATTCGTATCGGAAAATAAATTATTATAATATAATAATATATAATTATTAAAAGTATAATGAAATAATGAAAATGATGAAAATTGAAATATATTTAAGGCTGGTCGAAGACAATTACCAATATTTAGAAAATCATTCAACTATTACAATAATTGATCCACTCTAAAGCTGCGCTCATCTCGATCAAAATTAGATAAAAGAAAATGTAATCAACCGAACCATTTGCTTGTATAAGCATAAGAGAAAATGAAAAACAGAGATAAAGAGAGCTAGCAAGAACGAGGGGAGGGGCGGGCGGGGGACGGTAGAATAACTCGAAACAACGTACGAATTGTTGTCGGCTCCAGCGATTCGAACGGCTGGGCGCGCTCGCGACGGGCGCGGTATTTCCGGGGCTTTGCGCGCGGCGACACGTCGATCGGCGTAGCGATACTCGGGCGTACACGCGCGCGCCTCGCGATTTGTGCCGCGGTCGCAAAAACGGGTACCGGCGCGGTCGACGCGCCGTGACGCGCGACGCGTAACAGGCGTGGTCCGCCGATGCTGGTCGTCGTCCGCTCGCGGACAACCCGCTCAGCCACCGTCCGACCGGCATCCGCGGGGATCGTCGTTATAAAAAAAAAAAAAAAAAAAAAAATCGGACCGGCGGCTCACCGGCGGCCCTTGACGCGCGAGGCGCAGGGTCGCCGGAGGGACTACTTGACGCACGGAAGGACGCGATGCGCACGCGCGTCACGACCGGTGGCGGCCATCTTGCGCTCCAGTCAACAGCGGTGGCCGCCACCAGTAACAGCAGCCAGTGGTCGTCAGTGCACGACGCAGCTCCGGGTTGCCCCCTACGAAACTCTTTCTGTCTGTCTCGCACGCGCGCACGCACACACACCGGTCGTCCCGAAACACACGCCCGCACGATACATACCGATCGCATCCTCATTCGCGTCGCGCGTTTGTGCGTCACTCGATTTTTTCGTGGCCGAATCCGCGTGAGAACTCCACGGACCGGCCGCGTCATCGTCGTCGTCGTCGTCGTCGTCGTTATCGTTGTTCCGAGCGTTCCGTGCAGTGTGCGGTGTTCTCCTCCCGCACATATACACAGACACACGAGCAAACACGTACACGGTACACACGGTGCCCTTCCGATTCGCGGCCGTTTTTTGCCGTGACACGCTACATCATCATCGCGGCGCGGGATCCTCTACTGGCCAGCAATGTCGGCGCAAGTGCAGGGCACTCTCCTTGACGTGCTCAAGAAGAAGATGAGGCAAACGAAAGAGGAGATGGAGAAGTACAAGGATGAGTGCGAGGAATATCAGAGGCGGTTGCAGGTGGAAGTGATGCGTCGCGAGGAAGTGAGTGAACCCCGAGATCGTCATGCTCCTTTCATGTGTCTTCTTCCTGCCGCGAGCACCGACCCTCGGAAACTTTCCAGGCGTCCCCCTCATCCGCAATCTTTCTCTTTCCCTCTCTCTTTCCATCGCTATCTTTCTTTCTCACTCTTTCATTCTCTCTCTCTTCCTCTTCCTTTCTCTCCGCTGCGATAATATCGTGACTTCGCGAGATATCAATTTCGGCAATAATCAACACTGAGCCGGCGGTACACGAGAGCCACCATTGCCTCGATCGCTCGCCGATGATAACGGAGAAAGATCCGTGCGGATAACTCGCGAAGAGCGAAATTATCTGCGAACAGGTTTCTTCCAGGCGGTACATTTTATTGATCTAGATACGAACGGTATACAAATTCCGAGGAGAAAAATCCAAGAATTTCTCTGCGCCGGGTTCCCTTCGACCATCCGATCGCGGCGAGGAATGCGAGTGGCGGAATATCGGAGCCGGCGTTCGCGACGGTTACGGAATCGATCGCGCGAGTGTCCGACACCTCGTCGCCGTCGCCGTCCTCGTCAAGCTAAGTCACGACGGGCGGGTGCGAGCGGGGCGAGAGGGGAGAAGGGTCGAGAGCGCACGCCGACTCTCGAGACATTCCTGATACACCGGCTGAGGATCGGCTCGTCAGAGGCCGCTTACCCCTCCGGACGGAATCCCAAGTGTGCAAGTCAAAATATTAACGTGGAGCTTTGCTCGCGATCGACCGAATCGATCACTGTCGAGCTTGCTCTCGACAGCCCGTCACAATCGTCGATCTGACCGAGCGAACCGGATATCCGTGCGAATCGGACCTTTCGGGGACGTATGTCCGGATGTTATTATCGAAACCCTCACGCGCCGCGATTCTCGGCCAATTAAGCGCCAGGTAATTTGAAAACAGATAAAAATCTTTATAAACAACGTCCGTGGCCGAAGTGGAGCGATTTCGTTAAGTCAATATGAATGAGACTCAAAAAACGAATTTTCGACATAATAGGTTCAATAAAGCTCTTTATAATGAGATATTAAGAATTTATAACTGGAGGTATTCATCGGAGATTTATTCTCCACGATATTCGTCATGATACATAAACTTTCTAATCGACGAAATTTTAGGAAAACCATATGTATCGAATTTAGTGAATCATACGATTATTGATTCATCATTGAGTCTAAATATCCACATCAACAAATTTATAGATAATGCGAGTTTTTTTTTAACAATTCAATATTGCGTATTTGAAATATGAATAATAATATACACATATAAACTGTCTAATTATAAAGTTATATAATATTAATTATCAATTATCAACACGTATTTAAATATATTAGTTATCTGTACTGCATTTATCTTACTAATATATGTCTTTCGAAAAATGCTTTCATATGCAGCATTATTGTACGAGTTGATCTGTTATATGGAGCAAAATAGCATATATCTGATAACAGATAAGCAAGACTCGGAAACAATTGCGAAATATACTTTAAAGAAACTTTAATTATCTTCAGTGAATCGTATTTGCGCTATTAAAGTACTCGATAATGTTTTATTCCTTAAATTTTTCAGATTCAATGTGTTAAACGATCGGAACTTTGAATAAATGTGCGTAAAGAAATGAATGTTCAATCCATAGTTTTTCACAAACACGTGTTTTATTTATAAAAGTTTTTTAAATTTAGCTGTACCTTTCTTTTTGTAAGATGTTTATTTTTGAATCTCATTGATTTTCAGTTTCAGTGACTCACTTTGATTTATCGTTTTAATTAATACATAAAACTTTATTAAATATATATGTAACTTATTACCAGCAACTAACTAAATATAATATAAAGGTGTATTGAGTTGTGGGTTTAAGATTCCTCCAAGAAGAGGCTCCGTTAAGTTTTTCTTATGATAAAACTTATGCCATATTCGAATTATCTGTTATACTGCCTACACATGTTCGTTTTAAAAGATTATATACATTTCTCATAGTATTTTTTATGTGAACATTGAAATTCAACTTGTATATGTAGAACTATCTTTCCATTAATGCTTTTTTTATGTCTTATACATCATAAAACATCATAATTATATGTTATTTAGAGAGTATTAAAAAACGCTTCACCTTTCATTTAAAAAAAAAAAAAAAAAAAAAAAATTTGTGATTCGCGGATGTACAATAGTTTCATACAAAGGTATATTTTTAGCAAAGTTTTTGAAATGAAATTTGAATCGTGACGTTTTACGATATGTAATTATGTCATGGATACGATCGTTAAGAATTTTTCGCGACGAGAAGATGAGATCATTACGGGAAAAGCTCGGAAGTTGCAATATATTAAGTCACTTTGCCTACTTTACGAGCACGCCAGCATGCGTAAAAGCATACAGCTACGTGGCACAAGTGTGCACAAGTGAGGCGAGCCGGAGCCTCCCGGTGAGCGTTCATCAGCCTCGATTTAACGGATTTATACCACAATCTTGCCTGGTTTCTCGCTCCTTTTTCGTTCGCAAACGGCAACGTAACACACGCGCAACTCGACAAGATGCACGAAGACGTCGGGCATCAGAGTTACAATCGGCTAATCCGCAAAATCACTCTTGACAACAAGTGCGAACGTGTTAAGCCCAAGTTGTGAGATACACCGCGACACGCGTGATATTAAAATAATTAAATCATCCTTCAGCTATTTTCAGCTATATTTGAGATTTTTAATATAAGCGAAGAATATAAGCTACAAAATATTTGTAAAAAAAAAAACTGCAGTTTTGAAATATCTAATAATTTAAAAAAAAGTTTAATATCTTATATTTAGAAACAGAAATGGAGATATTTAATACATTTCTTGTATTAAACGCTTTATTTTTTTTTTTTTTTTATTATAAATCAATAAATAACTTACTAACAGTAAGTACTTGAAATAGTTTCTCAATTAATTTAGGAAAGATAATTCTTTTTTATAATTGTTTCAATAAACTTCATGCTTTTCACTAGTAATATTTATCAGTCGCTTATTGTTGTACATTCTGCTTGAGCAAATATATGTCGCAAAGTGTCTGTTGTACATTTGCAGATATTTAATAGCGATTTAAAGTAGAGATATTTAAAGTAGAATATCTCAATTACATCCTTTTTCCATTACGTTATCAATTACATATCAGTATTTATTTCAGGATAAAATATTATGTAGCATTAAAAGCAACTTTCGCAAATATTTGCATAAAATGCCGGATATGTCGTTCCTATCGTGTAGAATGTAGATACATTTGTTTTGTCACCAGACCGTATCGAAGAAGCCTATCAACCGTTTCAATATCCTGTCGTATTTTAGTATATTCTTTCAGTATATTCTAGTATCTGCTAGTATATTCTAGCCATCTTTTTGCAATTAACTATTTTCTACTTGTATATCATGTACGAAAATCTATTGCATTTATAGGAGACATAATGAAATATAAATTCCATATACGTTAAAGAATGACATATGTGATAAATTTTCGTGAATTTTTCCTGTCGTCGGCTGCAAGACTATACTTCCATTTCAACGTGATGTAACGCACACGCTTCATTTTCCGGTGCAGCAATGCAAAAATTCATTGTGAAATTCTAATGCGCATTCGCGGCAGACTGCATTCGATAGTGTGTAGAAGCGGCACGTTTTAAAGGCCAACATGACAGACTCGATCAGATCGCATTAATACGCTTTTGTCGCGGAGCAGCGAAGTGCATTACCGCGCGACACCGTAATTTTTCTTCCCCCTCCCCTCCCCCCTCCTCCTTTTTCGATTCCGACGCAATGATAATGAGCGATGCGCCGTATCATAGGTTGATTCAATTATAAACTATCGTCGTTCAGAGAGGATATGAAGGCGCGATAAGGCGCAAGTCTTATTGATTTGCTCGCACATCGGCGGACTGATCAGGCGCGAAAGCGATATCTCGTGGATTAGGAGTGACCGTATCTCTATTGCCGAGAAGTTTACATAACAGAATGCCGATGTCTCCCTCTCGACGTTTCATGCGACGCCTTGAAACGAATTTACAAACAAATGGCAGTCGCGACGCGACTACTCTACCAATATCACGTGAGCAAAATAACATTGTCCATCGCGATTCTTTTCAGCTCAGAAAGTTGACTTTGATTACACATGCACACTGGACAAAAGTAAGATAATAAAGTTAGGGATCTTATTTGTCCGTGGGATCTCTCGGATTTTTATAAATGTGTAAATTATTGCAAAGTAATGATTTTTAAATGATTTTTAGAGAATTACTTCTTGGAGAAGAGAAACAAGAGAAGAGACTGCCATTTTATCTTAAGTCACTTGTCCATTTCAAGTAAAAAAAAAAAATGCTTCTTATTTATTGTTCAAATCGATCATTTTCGTTTCCAAAACAAAACTGTGATTTCCGATCTTTCACTTCGATTTTGTGTCGTTAAAATATCAAACTGTTTAACGTCGATCCAATCTGAAAATATATTTGATTTATCAAGTTATCACCGATCCCTAATAATCGCCGTCGTTCAGACTGCAGGACGAATTAAATGGATCGTGATGGAAGGCTACGAAAGGGTCGGGTGAAGCGGAAGTTTGGCATACTTACCAGCACTTGCTATGGACATCGTCGATGCGACGACCTGTTCATTCGGCACAAGTACGAATGGGCGTGCCGATTTCCTCCAAACACAAAGTTGCATCGAGTCGGTTAAAGTCATACAAAAGCGTGCGTAACGTTGCGTAGAACAGCGACGAAGAGCTACGCCGGTTGAATCCCACACTCGTTGAACCTTCGTTAATTCGTTGCGGAAGTTCGATGGTAGCAGGCGAAACGCCCTACCGAGATTATAGAATAAATATAAATGTAAATGTTTTTTGTACGCGATATGATCTCGCGAAGCAATCATTTCAAAACGTCAAACAAAGAAATTTTGTAAAGAGAAAAATTTTATTACATTGTACATTACATACATTTGGATTTTATTTTGTGTAACCGGGTGTATTATGTTTTTTTTTTTATATTCTTAATAAATATCGTATTTTGTCGAAATGATACTTGACAAAAGAAATGATATATCAGCATAATTAGTAAGAAAATGTTCTCGTTATTTTAATAAATACATGCGTATATAAATTTATAAATTATTTATTTCATCAATATTATTCATTATTTAGATTATTTTCAGTTAGACTGATATTATTGATACAACATATTTCCACACATCTCGTGCAGCATCTCTTGTCTTAATTAACAAAATCATTAGAAATTATAATAACAACACTAATAATAATCAAATTATGATTCGTCTGCGCGGTTTATAATATCGTTACGTTTAGATGATTATGCAATCGTGCTGATGTCAGCAGTTCGCTGACATCATCCCCATAAAATCGACATAGGTGTGCCGAAATCCATGAATACCAAGTTCACGCACCGATAATAAAGTAACGTTGTAAAACGAAACGTTCTTTGCGTACGGGATGAATCAGGATCATTTACTAGATGTACAATCGTAGGCAGGTGCAGTTAACGAGGACAAGGGCCTCAAATTATATACGCGGATACAGGTGTAATCGACCGTTAAGTAATTTACATCCGTCAAAATTGCACGCTTCGCTTAGTCTCATACCAACAAGATTACAAATTATATATATTTTTGAAAATAATTGATTGAAATCAAGCCTTCCTTAACGATCTAAAATTAATTAACATGTATTAATTTTGTAATACTAGCTGTAATGATTGAAAACGGAGAGATATCATCTCATTGATAATAAATACATGATTGCTTCTGTTTTTATAAAAGTGATATCAATCAATGATAGATTTATTTAAAGCCAATTAAATCAACTTTGTCAGAATTTTATTTCAATTTTGCTAATTAGATCTTTAAAAATAAGCATTTTGTTAAAAAAATCGTAGCTGATTTTATTTATCGTCTGAAATATTTCCATGACGAACGTTATAATTACATCAGAAATCCAATCTATGCTCATATCGCCAATATGAAATCTAGAAGCGTTTATCGCGAGCGATATCCCGGCGTATCATTTGATGAGCGGTGAAGTAACGTGTGTTTACGAGTCAAAAGTTTGGTCGATGACGGCGATGATCCGTTCGATCCGATTTTATGCGACACGTGAGATCATCCCGGGATCATTGGTATGCACGCAGAAATCTTTTCGAACCTCCAACTGCGAGTGCTTTGTTACGACAAACTCCGATCACGCTCGGTACGTTGCGGCATTAGATTAGATATAAGATCGTTACTAATCCAGCATCGACATGAGTATAATTACAACCGTTGTGTCGATAAGCCGCAGGAAATAACAGCGGATTAATTGTTTCATCTTATATTACTTATATAAATATAAACTACCTCAATTATCGTCAAACTTGGCGAGATATTTTTTCATATATGCAGCAAAAGATTATATTATCTATTTGCTAATTGAATATATAATTGAATTACATTAATTAAATATAATTAAATTACATTAAATTACATAAATAATAATATTTAATATCATTAAATTTAATAATTATTGTATTTTATTTTCTTCAGTTTTTATATTATTTCTAATAAAAATTGTCTAACACATACATTTAAATTTCAATTGTTAGTTTTTTATGATTATTGTCTTTTGTCTTTTTATTTTTTTTCAATTCATTTATTCATTATTATGAAAATACGTACATATGAATGTATGCAATATGTACATGAATGTTCATAGTGTAACAAATTTGAATTTGAATTTAGTAAGTGCATAAATCCATAAAAATGACATTGTTGTTACTACGTTTTTGCTAAGATATAAGACTAAAAATTACAGATTTTTTTTAGCCTATATTTTACTCAAAATGGATTTTCTTGTGTGTTACAGGCTGAATCTGAAGTCGCCGCCTTGAATCGCCGTATCCAACTGTTGGAGGAGGACCTCGAGAGATCCGAGGAACGTCTTGCCACTGCCACTGCCAAATTGGCGGAGGCATCGCAAGCTGCCGATGAGAGCGAACGGTAAGTGTCCGCTATCATGCAAACAACGAAAATATTGCAAATTTTTTTTATTTGTGCGAGTGATCATCTTATATATTATCCACAATGAGCAGTTATCAATAAATGAGAGAAGAAAATAGAAGAGATGTAAATATGTAATATATATATATATATATATATATTTTTTTTTGATGATTATTTTAATTGATATTATTTTTATGATAACGAAAATACATGTGTGTGTGTTTTGCGATAATAAAAAGTAGCTGCTCATTGTTATACATTTTCTCTTTTATCTTTTTGAGAATGATTAAGAGTGACTCAAATATTACATATGTACAATTAGATTTTACATGAGATTTCTTTATATTCTTATTGTCAAGCTAGTCAATTATGAATGTTGACCTTTAATAAATGGATAGTTATTGAAATATTTATAAAAAGACAAGATTTACAATGCTTTACACTTGATCATTCTTATGTATTATGTACGAATAATTCTAAATTATCGAAAAATTAATTACAAATGAAATGCAAAAGTGATATAAATTAATATTCTTACTGTTTCAATTTTGTTCTATTTTATAAAATTAAAGCTAATAAATTCTGCATATTATAATATTTTGTAAGATTAGTGTAATTACATGAAACGTAACAATTCTTTATGACCAGAGATTCTTTAATGTCAAAAGTAATGAAAGATATAAAAGTCTGAATATGTAAATATTTCAAAATTTATATATAATTTATATCACTTCTGCTATAAATTTATTATGAGTATTCTTTACGCACATATTATAACGTAATAAATATTATAGAAAATTTTATATATAATAATTCTGAGTGACAGTTTTAATATTCCTTTTTTATTTTTAAACTAATTATTTCTCGTAATTATTTTTATATCACCTTATATATTGTAAAACTTGATCCAAGGAAAAAACTGAATGTCTTTTGATTCCTCTTTTCATGACTCAATTATTGAACTTTGCAACGTTACAATTTTGTATGACTAACATTGTGCCAATTATAGAGCCAAACGTAATAGTTCTTTTATTCCAGTTACACATATATATTATTATGATAAGTGCAGAAATTCGCACTAATTATTATATCAATTCCGCTTTCGATTATAGATATACATGTACAAAGAGATTGCCTAATTATTGTAAAAATAGCAGTCAATTATTAATGTATATAATTTAAAAGATAATATAAGAAAGAAATAGTTTGCAATAAATTTTTTCTTTTTGCATTCGGAGATGTCTTTGAAATGAAATCGAAATGAAATCTTGTGGATTTGAAATACCACATCCTGACTTATTTTTTGTAACGATATCACATCCGTCATGACAATGATTTACTTGATAGTACTCATTTTCTTCCTCTACAATCGAAAATAATTTCTGAATTCTTATTCTTTTACATTAATTATTTATTATTTGAAAAATAATTAAATTTGTATTGTGAAAGAATTTGGAACATTATATTGTTTCAATTCGATTTGATTTTTATAATTTATATTGATAAAGTGCGTAAAGAGTACTGAATATAAAGAATGGTCATTAAATACATTTGTAATTTTTTGAAAATCTAATTGCTGATTATGATTTCTTGACGACAGTACTTAAATGCTTAAAATAACGCCAGGGTTGCTTATCGTCGTTGATAACGAATGACGTGTACATGCTTTATACTTCTTATATACGATATATACTTTCTCACGTACGAGAGAAAAATTATTAAATATTTTCTTTAGTATGTATATTATTTTTATGATTTATTATAAAATATAGAAATATATTATTTATAGTTTATCACAATAGTTTATCACAAAGGAGAAATTGAAGTGCGCATTGTCTTTGTAACTGAAAAGATTAATTAATATTCAAACAAATTTGGAAAGTTACAGAAAAAAATTAAAAATTGGATTTTATAAAAAAAATTCAAAATTAGTTGATGATCGGGGAATGTGTAACAATGATCATTCTTTCAACGGCGATTAATTTGTTTCTAAAAATCGACGAACGATCGATCATTAGGATACGCAAGGCCCTCGAAAACCGCACCAACATGGAGGACGACCGAGTATCCTTGTTGGAGCAGCAGCTAGCACAGGCTAAACTGATCGCAGAGGAGGCAGATAAAAAATACGAGGAGGTGGGTCATGTACCGACGAAGAAAGCGAAAAGTATAAGGGCCAGAGAACCCTTTATTTTCCTTTGTCGGAAACGAACTGCCAACCGTGTTTGAGACGTTAAGGCAGTGACACTTTGCGATATTTTGTTTTCGCAAATGTAAAAATATTTATCTACTATTTACTCGAACATCTTCATGGGAAAAAAATAAAAAAAATCTCTGCTAAAACGGAATTTTATCTTCGCCTCATTAGTAATCTCTATAAGAAAAAGATCGTCCAAATCTGTCTGGTAGTTCTTTTCCGGGATTATCTTTTAGGAAAACATCACAAGTAGTAGGCCGCCGTTGTGAGCTGAGCTGAACAGGTGTTCTTCAACCAAGTCATCCAAAATGGATTTTCTATCTTTTTAATTTTAGCCCGCTTGTATAATCAATTTTTTTAACCGTGAACTCTTTCGTTCGACATGTGTCCATCTTAAAGCGCCCGCAAGATTCTCGAGAATCGCAGCTTGGCAGATGAAGAGCGTATGGACGCCCTCGAGAACCAGCTGAAGGAAGCCAGGTTCCTCGCCGAAGAAGCCGACAAGAAATACGATGAGGTTCGCGCGCCCGCGACTACTACTGTCAAGCGTGTTGGATGCAGTGACGATGATAATCATGACGATGACGGTTCCTAGTCGATAGTCAAAATAGTGCCTAACCCTATAACTCTCTGTCTTCTCTTTGTGTGCTCAAAAACAACCGTGATTCGATATGCATCTCCGTCGCGAGGAGAGGCGCGTGTCTCATTCGTTAATTCGTCGGTCGGCCGAGATTCGCGTTAGAAAAACGGGGCGGGTGGTTTATGCGCGTCGCGAAACAAGGGTTCCTATCGATCATAAGAAAGTTGAGGAGGTACGGAGTTCTGCCTTACACAGTGAAATTTCGAGAAAAGCAAGGGTAAACCGTGAATCGTCGATCTGTGATTGCGATCTGGCCTGCGAGTAAAAGTGAAGTTTTTATTTTTTTTTTTCTTTTCGAAGAGTTTTACATGTTCGCGACAGTGCAGTGTTCCAAAAAATCGGTCTTTTCATCTTGTTGTTAACGTATAGAAGAATTTAGAGATCTGTAGGAATTACGCGAGAAGAAACGGTGACAGAGAAAAAGAGAGAGAGAAAGAAAGAAAGAAAGAAAGAAAGAAAGAGTGGTGATATACGTATGAGAATGCAGTGTTTTACCAGCGCATCTCACGTAAAATCGGGTATCTGTGATTTCCAAGTGTTTTTTCTCGGTTACGATAAAAGCTACGATAAAACGTCTCAAGTGCCAGTTTCATAAATAGAGTTTAATCCTGTTATTGCTACATATATATTCCTGTTGTTAGATACTTCTAGATTAGAGACGGCCGCGCGATCGAGAATTCGGAGAAGTTCGTACGCGCGTTTATGATAAAATAATTCGATCCCTTCGGCGGATATTAAAATCGTCATGGTGATTGGTCCGTATGTTCGGTCTGTCGCTCGCTTCTCCGAGACCGGCCTCGTTTTATTTAACAAAAGTATCGTCAATTGTGTTGTGATAATACCGCGTGAGGGCTTTATCGCGGCTCCGCGGCTCAACGAAATATGGTGCTGTTTTTGTCAAGCTTGTCTTTTACTGAGACGAGCGCGTTTCGCTTTGCTGGAATTCCGAATGTGATGCGTTAAAATAACGAGAGAGTTGTGATGGTAGGTGTTGGTCGTGACAACGTTGAAATTACGGTGACACACGCTTTGTTATTTATCTACTCAGAGATTACAATATTATCTTGTTGAGATAAGATATCCCAACGAGATTCGAAATCTTTTCCCAGCCATGCTGCATGATACGTCCATTATTGCAAATTATATGATCTATCAATATAATTTTAATTATCTAATCTTTATGTATACGTGACACACATATTCATATCTCTTCTCCTTTTTTGCAATATTAATTCGAGAAATGTAAATTTTATTTATTTTTAATCGCATTTTATCATTCTTTGATTTAAAAAAATCTTTGCAAATTGATAGTTATCGGATAGTTATCGGAGAATTTCTCTCTTCGATATTTTCATCAGAACTTGTAGACTCACCGTAACTTCAACGAATTTATCTCCTCCATCCGATGACGTCCTGTGCAATTTGTTAAATCATCGTTAATTAATAGTATGCGCAAAAAACTAATCGTGTGCGAGAATTTATCCTGTTGCATTAATCGAATCGTCTATTTTTTATTTAATTATTTCAGTAGATAGATTACCTTCAATTGCCTATTTTGATCTCTTAATTAACGACCTAACTGCCTAACCGTTACAGAAATTGACAGAGATGACGACAAGTTCTAACAGCAACTGAGTGTGCCGATATCTTCGTTAATTTCATTTTTTTGCATATATGTTTAAAATGACTTATTCGTCATTCATTCGCGAAAACGCGACGCAACTCCATCGTAAAATGATTTAAATATTACGAAATCGATGAATTTTGCTGAAACAATTATAAGTTATCATAAATTAAAATCAACGACGCGATTGAGGTCGATTTCCCGTTTTCTCAACAATGAAATCTTGAACGAAATCTTTTTTTCATTGCCTTGGGATCACAATTGTTTCTTTTTATCAAGTATCGCACGAGTCAATCGCAGAGCAATTATACCGACTATGAAAAGTCGGATTGATGCGTCGATTTGTTACGCTGAATCTCATTCAACGTAACAAACGATTTTATGTCTCGCGCAGAGATCGTTCATGATAACTGTAACAAAAAAAAAAAATTTGTTAAATGATAGAGATACGAGCGAGAAAACACGAGGCCCAAATCCATACAAATTACAAATCTTTGTTTAAATTTCTTTGGGAAAATTTTACGATCGATCGCGTCGCGGTTGTGCGAAAGTTGTACTGCATGAGTAAAAGATCGTCGTAAAACAGAGTTACAATCGGCACGTGTAGTCACAGCTAACGTATGTCAGCCACTGCTGAAAGATGCTAAAAGTTCCACTCTACGATGGTCTTCTTCTTTAGCGTGACTACATTGCTCTCTTACATGCGCTTGCGAGCCCATCAGGAATGAGCTGCAATTTGCGTGACACGACTTGCGTGTTGTATCTCTGATCGTTCGTTGCTCGACGGCGTGGCCGATTGGAAGAAGCTACTCATTTGCGACCGTTCAAAAAGATTGCTCGGAGAAAATCGGCGTTAATGCAACAATTTAGTCTGCCGTCTTAACGACATGTTTTAATCCGAGTGAAATTTTGGAAATATGCTTGAGCGTACGAAAAGTGGAATCGCTCGTTGAATTTTGCCAAGAGGCTGCATTAAAAAACGATAAATTTTCTCCAAATAGCTGCACTTGAAGCTTATTATCGCATTTTTAATTAAGAGATGCGTGGCTCTTTTCCTCCTCACTGCAGTTTTGCATGTCCGCGGGTTAAAGTGCAAATGCCACCGCGCGAATACTGTGAATTTCCGCGAGCTCGTCAGCAGACGCTTACGGAGCGCATACGGAGAGAGAGAATCTTCGTGAAGATCGTAACTCTTCCAATCACGGCTACGACGGCGATGACGGCGACAACGACGACGGCGACGGCGACGAGACGCCGGTGTCTCGCCATCCCGCCGCCTCCGGAGCTTTCAGAGGCGGCGAGGTCGCCGAGAAGGAGGAGAGGGAGGAGGAGGAGGTGATGGAAGGCAACATATGTTAGAAACCGTATGTGTGTGTCGTTTATACAGGTCGCCCGTAAATTGGCCATGGTTGAGGCCGATCTAGAACGCGCCGAGGAGCGTGCCGAGGCCGGAGAGTCGTAAGCATCGTTTTATTAGGCATCTTTTGCCCAAAGTGCGAACGATCCCGTGGTATTTCTCCTCTCATCTCACCCAGCCGCCCCCTTTCTTTTCGCATCGCATTACGCAGATCGCCGAGCGTGCTTCGACTCGCTCCCGTAACTTTTGACAGCACCGTTAGCCCAACGCGTCTGTCGGCGGCGGCGACGACGACGAGGAGGAAGATGCGGGAGTATCCCTTAACCACGCCCGTGTTCATCTTGCACGATAACGATACTTTTCGTAATCGCATTCCACCATTAAAGAGCTGTTGTGAAATGTATCATTTAAGGTTTTTTTCCCCCTAGTGAAAAGCCAGGATTACGAAACCGTAAATTTAATTGTTAAGATTATCGTCCTATAGAAGCTTATTACACAATATCCCGATAGTAATAATGGCTTTTTTACGACACCGTCTACATCCAAGGGAAATAGACCAAAATTATTACATTGAATTATATCAAATTTCGGTTGATTTTTTTTTTTTTTAATATGCCTATAATATCGAAATAGATTCGAAATTTACTTGTCATATTTAATTAGCTGTTCTTCACATGTCTCTTAAAAATTACCTATGGATGTGGTCTTACATGTAATTTTAGTTAACGTTGTGGCACACAATGCACTCGACTAATCTTTCTTAAGTTGGTTCAAAGGAGTCCTAGGAGCCAGGATGACACCGGATTTATATGTGTCTCTGCATGCTAACACCATGCTAAGCTATTTTTTTTTATTTTTTTTATTATTATTTTTTTTTTATTACTATTTTGTGCCCACTTCCATCACCTTTGCTTTTGTGCATGACACGTGTGGCTGTTGATCACAGGTTGCCAGGAAACTAGTCATGATGGAACAGGATCTTGAACGCGCCGAAGAGAAGGCCGAACTTTCCGAATCGTAAGTGCAATCACATGCATGTGTTCACCGTATCCCTTTTCTCCTATCGTGCAACACTATGCGACTCCTTTGCCGTCATTCGCTTGTTACATCCTTCCAGAAGTTTAAATTACAGACGAACATTTCAATATATAATTTTGAAAAATGTAGAAAAACAAAAAATTTCTCACCAGTAAACAAAAAAATTAGATGTTACGGTAGAAACTTAGACTTTAGATATTCTCTTTTATCTCTAATAAGCCTTCTGATTGGCTGTGAACCACTTAAAATACTTAAAAGTACTTTTATCGATAAAGGAAATTTCAAAATATTTGAATTTTCCTTTATCTTAATTTTTAGCTCGCTTTTTGAGATAAATTTTATTAATTTACTGTACGTCATAATTTCTTCTTAAATTGATACAATAATTTAAAAACATAAAAAATATGTATAAAAATATCGAAAATGTTTGTCTGCAATTGTGATATCTTATTCTTACGCGTTGTAATGATCCACAAATTTCAATATTAAATAGTTAATTAACTTTACAGCAAGATTGTCGAGCTTGAAGAAGAATTGCGTGTCGTCGGCAATAACTTGAAGTCCCTCGAGGTCTCCGAGGAAAAGGTAAATGATTCATTTTACGCGCCATGTATAACATAATCAGAACGGAACATATAATTCCGTGAATTATATCGCCTTCCCAATTCTCATTTTATATTACAATTATTTTCTTAATGAGCAATTAATCCGTGCCTAAACTGTCGGAAAATATTATGGATAGAAAGTACATTAAGATATATACCGTTTTTATAATATCTAATAATTTGACCGTAAATTATAAATTATCCAAGAAATATGTGCCGATAATTGGACCGAGCGTTAATCGTAATAAATTTTGAGATAAATACATTAAGCGAGATTATAAGATGTTTTATAGCCAGCGCGTCCTGAAAAAAAAAAAAATCATCGTATGAGAAATAATATTTACGTAATTGTACATAGGCCAACCAGCGCGAGGAGGAATACAAGAACCAAATTAAGACCCTTACTACACGTCTAAAGGAGGTAGAAATCCTTTGGGAGTGTCTTGCTTTGCATTTTCTGATGAATGAGTGATCCATCCTCGCGTCGTAGGTCTTGCCACTAAAATATTAACTCGCGCGCCCCTATCGTTTTGCATTTGAATCCTTTTTTTTTTTTTTTTTTTTTTTTTTTTTTTTTTTTTTTTTTTTTTTTTTTTTTTTTTTTTTTTTTTTTTTTAAGAAGTAACTAAATGTTCTTTTCTGCGTGTGATGAACTAACGAAAGCTCGTTTTGTCTTTTGTTGTGCTTGACTAAAAACAGGCGACGCAACGAGAGGAGACGTTCGAGGGCCAAGTGAAGATTCTCGATAGTCAATTGAAAGAGGTAAGTGAAAGCGAACAGGATTATGATGATTATTATGAAGTAAAATAAACGTATATCGGAAAATTGCTACTTTCATCTCGATTATATTACTAATAAAACGTAGTAAAAGTATGTATAAAATTGATGTAAGATAAAATAAATGTGATGCTTAAATATGATAAGTAACTCCAAGAGAAAATAATTTTAATTTGCTAATTTGTACGTAAAGTATAAATCTATGAAAAAAACACACATGAAACTTTCCGTGTAAATATCTAGAAATCTAGATCGCACGAGATACGAGATAAATACAAACGTGTCAAGTATCGTAAGTTTCTTTTTTAGTCAGTGTATAGTCCGAAAAAGAGAGAGAGAGAGAGAGTGAGGCATTGTTCTCGATAATAGCATATTAATCGTGCAATACAGTGTGTCGCAACTAAACCTTTCAAAGCCTAGATTTAGATTCATATGCAGCTGCGGTCATGTGTGACGTGAAATTTGTTTTACTTGCATGGCGTGAAGCGTTTAATAGTTACTGATTATTAATTATCTCAACGATTTCAAAAAAAGGAAACGAAACGAAATGATTAAAAGTCTTATTGAATAATATATCTAACTCATGCATATTCCGTAAGATAATTAAAATGAATAATTGTTTTTCCTTTTTCTATTTCTTTCTTTGAAATCGATGGATAATTTCATGAAAGTGCGAATTTCCTATTGATAAATTATTATATTTGCGTAGGCTGAGGCACGTGCCGAGTTCGCGGAGAGATCCGTGCAGAAACTCCAGAAGGAAGTTGATAGGCTCGAAGGTGCGTATGTTAAAAAGGAACACATATACATTGACATATTAATTATTTTTATTCTATTTTTTTTTTTTTTTTGTAATATGATTTATCCGAATTCAAGAAATTTTTGAATATTTAGATTTTTTTAAATAAACACATTGACATGTGTTAATACAGACACTTTTTATCTCAAATATGATTTTATAATACGAATTAAATTTTTTATTATGCGGAAAGAGAAAGAAATTCAGGAAAACAGGCCTTTGTACAGGCTGATAAATAATCAGAAATCATTTTCTATTCAAGTAGCTAGGTTTTTAAAGAATCACCATGCATACTTGAAAAGATTTGAACTTCTGATATCAATTGCTTGTAGACCAAAACAATATAAAAAAACAATGATTAACTGCTTATGAATTTTATAATGGACCAAAGAAATTAGTAACAAGAATGTTTTTATCTAGAAAGCTCAAATTAATTTTTTCTTAATTTATCTTAATGAATTTTTCGAATTATATATTAATGATATAACGATTCGACAATCGTAAAGGATACCCTCCCATCTTTTTACCGTGTGTGTGTGCGTGTGTGTGCGCCATATTTTATTTGCGTATTGATCCATCTAACCGCCGAAACGCAGTGTGTTACGCTCGCGTGTGGCTTGCCGTGTGTTACTTCCCTTTAACCAGTGATCTTTGCAGACGACCTCGCAGCCGAGAGAGAGAAAAACAAATTGCTCCAGGAAGAGATGGAAGCCACCCTGCATGACATCCAGAATATGTAGATCGTATTTTTCGCGATGGACGAAAAAACGCATAACATAGAACGTTTAGAGAGCGAGAACATCCGAGAGAGAGAGAGAAAGAGAGAGAGAGAGAACGAAAGAGAAACAAATGCCAGCAAATAGCAGAACGGCGGCAACGAGAAGTGAATGAGAAACAAACACGTCGTTATGGCGCGAACGCTTCGTGTGTGGTGCACACTTTAATATTAACGGATAAAAATGCAGTCTTTAGGCTAGCCTTATACCCTCCATTACGTCCATCCGCAATACGTGTACGTATTATGCGTGTTTGTATGAGTCGAATGTATGTATATATGAGTGTATGCGTATATGAGTATATGTCGAGTGTCGCGTGTCTATTTGTATGCGCGTGATGCAAGACAGAGACTGATGTAGGATGAGAGGAAGAGAAGAAAACGCGCGCGCGCGCGCGCGCGTGTGTGTGTGTGTGCGTGTGTGTATATGTGTACGCATGCAAGAGGAAGCATAAGGAAGATTATAGAATGAAAGAATCGGTATACGATAGAAGGAAAAAGGAAGGATGTAAAAGATAGAAGAACAAGAAATATGACGAAACAGACGACAGAATGATTCCGTATGTATAATACGAAGTTATTTATATTCTAAATCTGATTTTAGCTTTGAATTTTAGTTTAGTCTCTGCCTTTAAAATTTTTAATTCAAGGAAAACTGAAGCACAGTTACGACTGGTTTGAGGCATCTTCCATCACTGCGATTTAAATTCGTTACGAAAACGATTACTGGCCGTGGGAGGAATAAATGAGTAGAAATTAGAGAGGCGGAGACTGAAAGAAACAGAGTCGAATCGAGACGGACCGAATTGTTTGTATCGAGAGAAGAAATTCGAATTGGAACCAATTTTCTCGAGCGTGATTTTTTATGCGCCAAAGACGATGTTAAAAAAAAGTACAATCTATTATATAATTATATATATAACATTGTACTATATATAATTATATATAGTAAACTGCGCTCGACTCATCTCGCATCTAATGTCGGGTTCCCATTAAAGATAAATCGATTGAGTAACAAATCTTTTAGAAATGACTTACGAAAATTTTTTTTATTCTTTAATTGATACTCCCAGTCGAGCATTTCATCGAATTTGCGCGTACTTCTCCCGGTACAAAAATACGCGTGGCAGGCTTGTATATAATGGAGGGAAACAAAGTGCTCATTTACTTTTCGCATAGTTTTACATTCCGCATTCCACGCGGCTCAGCTCGCGCGAGAAGAGATTCGTCAGTTTCTTTCATTTGTTAGCTTTCTATCGGGATATCTTCGCGTCGCGTTATCTTCTCATTGCCGCCGATGAAAGCAAAGACGACGAATGCAATTAGAACCGTGCATTTAGGAAGATTTCCACTGCCAAACACCCAAGCAATTTTTCGAGACATATACTTTCATAATGCGTCTTTGTCTTCGTTGTGCAATATCCGATCAAACAGTTACGACCGTATTATCAATATAGTATTGCCATAATTCAAATTTCCTATTTCTTTGATACGAAACAACCGACAATTATCTGGCCTATGTGTGTGCGTGTCATGTATGTAGAGCGGTTTAATTAACTTCGAGCCTACAAGAAAATTGGTATCAGCGCATAATATTTAAAATAACAAACAGGGAAGCAACTGACTCTTTTGTCATACTGCAGCGTAGCTTCCCGTGCCAGCTGAGTCATTCCGATATTTTTTACCGATCGTGCCTGTATATATTTATGATATAAATACTAACCACGGCCAACATCAAACCTCGATGCAGGGAATGTGCTCCGTTCTGAACATAACAGCGAATGAGAGATCGGAAACAAAGATCGATCGTCGAAATAACGCATATCCGATATTCCACTTCACAGCGTATAGTACGCTCATTATTATTATTATTATTATTATTATTATTATCATTATTATTATTAGTTAATTGATACAGTTGCCGTTAATGTTACTGCTACTTCACGCTCACCATCGAGCATCGCTAATTCCGTGCAGAAATTTTCTCTTCCAATCTTTTTCTTCTTTCTATTGAAAAAAAAAAAAAAGCGCAATTTATGTCGCGTCTACTGCCCCGACCTCGATGTCGTAATCCGTTATGGTTATTTTTGTAGCACTTTTCCTGCAACATATTCTTGGATGGCCTTTTGATGTAGAAACGTGCATCGTCCTCTTCCTGTTTCGATATATAAATGCATGTACATTATTGTTTCTCGCATGATAATTGAGCGATCATGAAGCTGCATAATAAAATGGATCAAATTCGCACTTCCTAACGATGACAAACATTTCGCCTTTCAGAGAAAAGGCGTTTCGATTTTAGTAATTAGTTTTTCATGGTTCGTCAACGTTACGTTGATTTATATTGTACAAATCGATATTGCGCGCACGCATTGATACAATTATAGTTAATAAGCGAATTAATTGTGTTACGTGACTTTTAAATACGATGGCATGTAACGTCAACGTCACGTCGTTGATCAACTAATATCCCGTTTGGGAATATCGAATCATTTCGAATCATATATCTCGTAAAAGTGAGATATTATTGTATTTTTATTTATGCATACGAAGATGACGATGAACTAACATAATATACAGTAACAAATGTGCGTTATCGAAAGGCCACCCGGAGACATCGCGACCGTTTGTTCTCCAAGTTAACGTCGCCGCGAGCAAGCGTTATTAAAAAAAAAAAAAAAAAAAATAATCGCGACAAAAGCACAATCACGAGATCTACATGTCCTATCATTGATTTTTGTTAGCCACATTTCTTTTCTTTCTGAGTAATACTAAAATTATGGAGATGCAGATACTTGAGTTTAAGAGAATTTTAGTTTATTAATTTACTTAATATTAATAAAAAGTGAATGGAATGATAATAACACTAATATCATTGTAATAATTGATTATTATATATTGCTATTATTATAAAACTGTTTATAATATATATTTTAATTTTGAAAAAAGAGTGTGTCGTTTGTTTTCGTTGTGTTGTTAGTCTTTTACTTTTATCTATTTTTTTTTTTACCTGCGCTAACATTAATCCTCCACACCGTTAACATAAAGACATATAACTACTGTCCACGCGATAACATTGTGGTCGCCTTGTTGTAAGACAACCTCGTAACAAATTGCATGATGAGAAGAAAATGTGGTACGTATATTTTATTTACGGTGAGTAAATTCGCTTAACCCAATTTTGCTATTTAATGCATGACATATCTCCTTTTAATATCAGAACTTCACGATTGTCTTTTATTTCTATCATAAAATTATGATTTTATAAATATATCTTTCAATTATTTGTACAATTTACACTGATTGATACTGATAAAATCTTTCCCTTAGTAATATACAGACATAATCATCAATTACATTATTAATATTGCAAAAAATGAAAGCTATTTTGAATAAACTATTTAATTAGAGAAATATATTTAAGAATAGCTCCATAATAGATATGAATTAAGATAAAAATTATACCTAACTAGAGGAATTCAGCAAATATCATTGTAATAGATATGGATGAAAATAAAATCGCTTTTAGTCGCACATATTAAGATTCGCGTTATTATTATATTTAAATGCAATTATTCTTACTGCTATTTCGCTTGGCCGATCCACAGTCTCACATGCCTGCCTTTAGCGCGATTTTAACATCAAACACTCTAATCTCTTCGGCACTCTTTTTCAAGCATTTTACACATCATGCATCAGTGACCAAAGTATAACTAAATTGCGGTTATTTATAACGTTGCAATGCTTGCAGATGAGATGGTGACTGAAAAGGAAAAATTCAAGGAGGTCGGGGACGGCCTGGATATGGCGTTTTTCGAACTCTATGGCGTATAACGCGGCTATTAACTATCCTCCTAACGCTTCAACAAAAAAAAAAAAAAAGATACCGATAGCCTTTCTTACAAATCTAGCTTGCGCTTAACAAATTTTCCGTAAGTTACCCGCTTTTTAACCCGCTCGCTGCTAAAACCATTTTTTTACTGAACGCCTTCTGAAAGAAATCTTTAAACAATTATATGAGATATTTCTATATATCTTCTTTTCACCGCTTAAAAACTGAATATTTCATTTACTCGAAAATTAAAGTTTCATGATATTTTCATCTTCTATTTTTTTTCTTATCTCACGGTTTGTGCAAATGATTAATGCATTCAACTTAGACCAAACGTATCCAAGTACACTCGATGAACGGTAGCTAAACATTCTAATGATACTACGTTTTCTTGCAGACGAGCTTGTCCACGAGAAGGAAAAGTACAAATACATCTGCGACGACCTGGACCTCACCTTCACCGAATTGGTTGGTTAAATCGGCTATCGAGTATCCGCTGTCGAATTATTTGGTCGTGTACATCAATATCATGCGCCCGATTCGATCGCGGTCAAGTCATGGCATTGGCCACCCAATGCGTATTTCGTTATTGTAATTAAAATCAATGTACTATAAATACGTTCCGCGTTCAATATACTCCTTTTTTTTTTTATTTATCGACGACTCTACTTCTGGCTTTCGTGCGCAATGGCAGCTGCTGAGCCGTGGTTATTTATTTATTTAATTATTTATTTCGAAAACTATTTAGATCAAAATTAAGAACAGAAATTCTAACATAATTCTAATTGCATTATTTTGTTTTAATAATCAAGCACGAAGTAAGTAGAGCAAAAAAAGTACAGTACATCTGATAATTCTGTATGTATTATTAATAGAATATTCTTGAGTTCTAAAACTTAATTATTTCCCATTATAAGTAACTTGCGACTTATAAAACTGTTGAAAAACTGTATAAGGCTATTTTTGTTTCTAATACTTCAGAGAATTAGGACAATAAAGTTATCATATAGAATCCAATGTACTTCTTTCTTTCACCTATAAAATATACTCTATCCTTCAATGAGCTAAGATATTTTAAAAATATATCCCATACCTATACAGATCTTATATTCTATCATTGTAAAATGAATATTTGAAAAATAATTATTTCTTAGATTTTAGATAATTGAGTCGGTTCCTGAACATAATTCTCCTTCCTTTCACTTTGAATAAGCCGCATTACAAATGTAACGATCATTCAAAATATTTAATTACAGGGTCTACACGGTCTTTATCTCTCTCTTTCTCTTTCCAATTAAAAATATTAAAATATACACTCGATTAACCATCATATCGTCCACTAATACCACATTCCCTCCCTTTTCATTGCAGACGTGCTGGTAAACGAGCGCTGTAAATACAAAGCGATTGCCGATGAGATGGATCAGACATTCGCCGACCTCGCCGGATATTAGCAGGCAAGCTAAAATGCGTACGGTGAAGATGGGGAAAGAAAAAAGAGAGAAAAAAAAGAAACGGTTTGTTCACGCTATGACAAAAATGACACTGCCAGCACGCAGACCCTTCGCCACACGTCGTCTCGCCCGATTAGCATTCCATATATATTCCCTAGAGGAAAGTCGAGAACGAGGAGAATAATATCGCTGACATTTAGCATTAAGCCGAAACATGCAGTAACTTGACCGTTAAATTGAGTTTTCCCAAAAAAATGCCGTCACGCGTTTTTATCTTCCTCGACTCGATCCTATCCGTTGAAGCAGGCTCGTCCAGCATTCTTTTTTGTAAAATTTTACATAAAAATTGCTTCGAGAACGAAACTTTTTTTTTAAAGATAAAAATGCAATATAAAGAAACTTGCACCGAAAATTCTTCGGAAACAAAATACATATAACTCTTCCAATACCTGACACGAAATTCCTATTCAATAATAATAATTTAGTGATTGGTTCTGTTACCTGCGTCCGTATCCCTTCACAGCAAGATGTCTTATCCTTCATATCCAATAAATTTCTTATTTCTATTATTTCTATCGAGAAATTGCGACTTTTATTATCCACTAAATTTAAGCTTCTTATATCTAACGGTATTGTTAAGGAACTTTCAATAGGATAAATTATTTTCATCTTGCTCAACCGCACAATTTATTTTGCTGGAAATCACTGAAAGTTGCGCTGTTTCGTTAACAAAAGGTATATACGTCTATTGGCCGGAAATGATGTTCGTTCGAAAGTTGGATTTAGCCTATGCTTACTCAAATCTTCATCGCAATCAAGTCCATATGGCCTTAAATATTACATCCTACTTTATTGCTACAAAAGTGTTCAAGGTACATCTATCTGTAAGCAGGAAACTTGTACAAATATTCTTTTTCAATATATTAATTTATATTTATATATATATATATATATATATATATATATATATATTAGCTATAGTATGTATATATATATATATATATATATATATATTATAGCTAACAAACAAAGCGATTAGCATCTCTAATACGAAAATAAACATTTCCTGCTTATAAAATATTTTATTTGAGAGACAGCGCTAACATTCATCATTAATTATTATTAATCTTTTTTAGATTTGCACATTCCGTATGATTAGACAGTGCGGTCTAATTATAATCAGATTAACACTTAAATTTTTTTTGCATTATATATTAAAAAATACCATGTATCATCTATAGTTTCAAGCCATGCTTCTATGTTATATTGTGCAGTATTGTGTCAAAATATTGATGAATTATCGAAGTAAAATATCTCATTTTAATAGAATGAGATATAGTGTTCATTATAGCATATAAAATTGCTTCTATGATATAAAAAGGTTTGCAAAGCGATCTGGGCTAGATTATGATATGAGAGGAATAAAGTGTAATAAGGATAGAATGATATTACAAATACGAGAATTGTACGCTTGAAATGATCGAATTGAGAAGTCGATCAAGTTCGATATATTCACGGCTCTCGGCTACTTTAATGCTGAAAATTGTATATCTTAGTCTAATCTTTTCCAATATTAATTCAATGATCTGACGATCATGTATGATTATGCAAGTTACTAAAGTAAACAATAAATTTTGTGATGGACCAAGCTCAGAGACTTTCAAACGTGCACTCGATGCAGCGCTCTTGACTATCTTATGTGATAATTATCATTTTATTGTATTTATATTACTTTCAATAAATATGCATATTTTATATCTCTGCATACTAAATGTTTTACTCGATTTTGCAATTTCGTCATATTATTAATAGATCGTTTGGCTAATGTTGTTTCACAATTAATTCATGAGTATCCGCTATGTAATTGAATATTGATTGCTTTGATAATACTGAATATCGATGGCGTTAGTGGCATTTGCAATATCTTTTCAGATATTAAATTTTATTGTCGTGACATTAAAACTTGTGACGTGATCACATTAAGATAGATGTTTTAATATTTAAAAAAAATATAAATATATCTATTAGAAAAATAAATATAAGAACTATCATTTCTTAAATTTCATAAAGAAATAATATATATTATTCAACGAAATAACACAAAACAAATACCTTTTTTCATAAAGTTTATGCTTAAAAATGAGAATGTGCAAATAAAATAAATTATATATATTGTAATAATAAAATACGATAAACACATTTTTTCAGAATAAAGATTAAAGAAAGAAATCTGATAGAAAAAGAAAGAAGGATGCCATGTTGCAATTATCAACAATGAATTATAGGTTTACATAACGTACATATTATTTATGATTTACTATGATAATATAATATTATTCATTTAAACACAACGCTAACATATATTTCTGTATCTTGCAATTAAAATATGAAATCCTCTTATCAGCGATCTAATAATTACAAGAGTGCTGAGTAACATGTTTCCAAAAATATCATTCTCTTCATTTATAAACGATGTCGCACAACATCACATCTAGCTCGCAGAACGAATTATAACTTTTATATAATTCGTTAATCTGTATAGTTCCATCGAACGTCGTCCCATGATATAATTTGTCTATTCAGGTAAATGCGATATAGATATATTTCTGAGGAACCAGTTTGATATTAATTTAAAAACGCAATAACAAGGTATTACAAAGCACCCCTTGGTGGTAAACATGACATTCCATCAACGATCAATTTAGGTGCGATTATTAGGCATAACAAATGGTAAAAATCAAAGTAGAAAAGAAGAAAGTTAATTGTCATGCTAACCAACACGGCTAATACTGCGCATTTGAAAACATGAATTTCGCAAAAAAATGCTCGATATAAGGATAAATTAAACTATTAATTTTGATATTCAATTAAAAGTTCTCTAGTTTTTCGGTAACCTCAGAGTCACCAAATACAATAACTTATATCGATAATATGAATACACAATTTTGGAGTGAGATGCGAAGCATATATGTGAACGATACGAAATAAAACTTACAAACTATGCAATAAAATATTGATTAATTTATATTTAGATCTCTTGTTAATTAATTGCAAGTCAGTAACGATATCTAACAATAATTTTCATGTTTTATAGTTAAGAAGGCAAGTGTCAGCATCTTTTGCGTCAGCATTTTATGTTTCTCATTATTTTAAATTCAAAAGAAGACAAGGATTAGTCAATTATTTTTTTTCAAACCAAAATACATCAGCGTGATAAGTAAAAGTTATTGATATTTCTTCGAATATATTATTCTAATGCACTTTCCTACGGAACAATACATTACAATACATTATGAAAAAATTTAATTTCTAGATCGCTAGTAATTCGCAATCTATATATATATAAGGCACATTGTTTCTTTTCAAATACAAAGAAAAATTTTGTCCTACGTTTCGTTACTAGGGAAAGAACTTATCAAGACTAAATTGCTATTTTATGAACATCTTTGAAAAAGAAAGAGAAGTTAAAGAAAAAAGTATGTAATTAAAATACAATAAGGAGAAGAATATTAGTTATAAATGCAAAAGGTCAGGAATATAAAAATCTGTCTAATTAGTGTGTAGAGTTTACATAGAATAACAAATAATATAAAATTCTAATAAAAATAATGATTAACAAGAAAGATCTCATAAAAAATTGTTAACTGAATCAGATTTATGTATTTTCTCGATATTTTAATCGTAATAATTTAAATCCTAAAAAAATGTCAAAACGAAGGAATGATAATAAAACTAATAGAAAAAAAAAATAAACGTGACGTCTTACTGAAAACTGCATTGCATAAAACATATATCTTATACTTGGTTCTACCTAATTGTTGGCTTATGTCAAAGTTTACATCATTTCACAAACTGTTAGGAGTTTAATTGTAATCGGCATAATTTATCGCAGTTAAAGTTTGGTCCCATCATGGAATTGCAACATATAAAATTATATATTGTCATCTAATAGAGACTATTCAACTTTTAGTATTCATGAATATTTATGAAACTAATTTTGACTATTTGTTCTTTAATCTGATTCCTTTTTATCAATGTTTCGAAAATATACGAAGTACTCAACTTAATCCAAACAGACGTCATGGATGAATTAATATCTAGATAAAAATGATCAAATTGATATCAATTCGTATCAAGAATTCTTCATGAATGATTAAAATATTTAATTTTCTAAGAAGACAGTTTGCCGCTTCGTTCAAACAAATCACTTCACAACTATAATAAGAATCGAGTAGAAGTGCTATTTCGAGTATTGTATCACGTAATTTTCCTTTCAACGCCGCGTCTTCGTTCGGCAAAGCGTCGTAATTAAGCGCTTTGATCGAAGTGATGACAATAGTTAGTGGAAGCTCAAAAAAAATAAATTTAAATCTGCGCCGGTTCGACGTAATTAGCAGGTAGCATGCCGTGTCGTCCCGTACGCTGCACCAGTCCTGTCATCCAGCCCTCATCAACGGCCGTGCAATTGACGATCAGATCGCCGTCACAGAAGCTCACTTCGTCGAGATCTTGTGCCTCGTAGTCATACATCGCTCTGTACACTCTCTGTACAAAAAAAAAAATTTATGTCTTTAAACGGAAAAAAAAAAAAAAATTTTTTATGGAAAATAAATTTTTATATGTTTGAAACATTTCTACCTTACGCTATCTTTTTGCAATTAAGGTAAAAAATTTAGTTCGTAATTTAGTTTCAAATTCTCTTCATAAAATCTTTCACGAATGAATAGCCATAAGTTTTACATCGCGTAAAGTAAATAAAACATAGAAGACAGTACAATGAGACAATAAGAAATTAAAAAGATATTTACTCCAACATTGGAAGGCGGTGGCGGTGATTGATGTTGAGGTTGATGTTGATGTTGATTATTATTTATCGTCGTAGCTGGCGTTAACGATCCATAATATTCATTCACCGGGTCGATGTCAGCAACCGAGCCGATTTTTCGTGTCGGTGGATTCGTCACTGCAACGCATCGTACTTTTTATGAGCCGTAACAAACAAATCGTTTCTACATTCGCTATTATTAAAAATGCTTAATTCGTTTTATAACGAAGCATCCATTTGTCTTCAGTTAGTAACAATTGTTATTTAGCGCGAATCTGTGATCTGCCACAGTGAATTATTCCGAGGCTTCAGCAAAGAGTGAACACGGAATCGCAGAATGAAGAATATTAAACAAAGGCGATTACACTTTCTATTTTCCCAACAAGCAATGTCGCAACGATTAATTCCAGTGCAAATTGCTTCGACGATTTGTCTTTGTGATGAATCGCGAGGACGATAAAGGCATAATGATGCAAGTATAAAATGTACGAGCGTTTAAAGTCTGACGAGCGGCAATAAAGCTATGGGACGACATCGACATCACGATCCAAGATCGTATTATAATACGTCTGGCGTTACAATAGGAGTGGCCACAAGCGTTTGGCCTACCGTAAAAGATAATCCAATTAAAGCAGCATCTATTGAAACCAATTACGCCATAGACCATCCCACACGATCGTACAAACAGCCGTAGAATACAATCTCGGATAAAAACATCGCGATAAAAAAAAAATAATATCATTAAAATCTTTCTTTCATCTTTCGCGAATCTTAATTGTTATCGAGATACAGCTAAAAATAAGATGATTCTAAGATACGTCTATGAATCTATAATCATTCGCAGATGTAAATAACACGAACTTTGAATCTCGATCATAATATTAATCGCAATTAAAATTCAGATATCAAACGTAATAATGTTACGTGTTAAACATGCAAATGCACATAATTCATTCGTTATTTTAGTCAAAGGAGGGATATCTCATTATACATTATCTTATATAATCTGAATAATAATAATAATAGTAATAATAATAATAATAATAATAATAATAATAATACTTATGACAAGATGTTAATATCTTATGCCGAGTTATTTTTATAATTGTACTATATTATAACAATACGGTCATGCAACGTCTTCGCACAGCGAAAGGTTGTCGCGATGATTGCAGCGAAGGTAAACGCACCTGGTCCCTTGTCGCTCGTATAAATGACAGTGGTGGCGGTTTGCCTTGCGGAATAGGGACTCGGCCTCGCTTCGCTAAGGGGATCGTAATCGGCGATCCTACCTGGTGTCCTCTGCACCGGCGAATTCGCCGTCCTTGCAGGCGGCGGATTGGCGTTTATGCTCGATGCAGGTGCGATCGTGCCGTCTGTGTACTCTACGTACTCTATATCAACAATGCACGAAAAAGCGCTAGCGACAGCCTTCGACAAGAAGCAATGCGATCTGCCCACGACGAACGGGCAATATGAATGTATCATGAATGTGAAAAAAAAAAAAAAAAAAGAAAAAAAGAAAAAAAAAGAACAAGTGCCCGTTCTGATCTTTAGATCGCTATTGTTTTTGATCGACTGCAACAATATGTGTGTACTCATTGTGTTATTTTTAATACACAAATAAGTTTAAACGAGGTACATTATTATTATACACAGTGAATTTATGAATATTAATATATGTATAATGTATAATTTGCATTTTTGATGATTACACAGATATTACTGCTATGCAAACCATCGTTAATTAAGTCGTTAGCCAAGATATTTTATTAGATAATTATTCAAAGTTAGACGAATGATTGATTATATTATAATGAAAAGAAGAAAAAAATATATATATATAATTATTCCAGATATAAATAATCTTTGAAGCTAGGTAATCTATCAAATACATAAATTGTATAAAATATTGTTATATGAGAATATATATGAGTTATATATGAGAATAAAAAAAAATATTTCCAATATTTCGTTTACTAATCAATGAATTTTTCCAATACTAATCTATTAACAATTATATAACAAACTTTGCAAACTTATGATTTTTAATGCGGTAATGAAATTTTACACCCTTATTATTATTATTATTGTTGTTACAAACTGTACCTGATATGAATTCATGAAACAATACAACAGCATAATAATATGGACACAAAACTGTGTGATTACATTTCCCATTATTTTATTATGTGTAAATTAAGAAGACACGATATTGCAATAACTGAAAGAAAACGTAATAAACGTACCATCGAGGAATTCACCACCTACCTATCTGCTCGCCATTTTCTCCGGTCATTGTCCTCTTTTGCTCCATGATTGCCTTCTTCTCGAGCTCGCCGTGATAAGCGACATTCGAAATGATCTTACTATTCTGCTTGATTCTGAGAGTTTCCGGATCGTCTGCCACTTGCGTAAATTTCCCTTTCGCCTTCTCGAATTCGGCATGATACTTCACATTACTCTGTATCTTTGTGTTCTCCGCAATACGCTTCAACTCCGGTGTCTCCGCCATCGTAGTGGCTTTGGCTTTTGGTATGTGTCTGTCAAAAAGCAAAACAATTTTGTCATTGCTACGAGAAATATTTGATAACTAATTATCAAACGGTAAAAAATAAGGGGGAGAGGGTATCTGCTCTTTCGAATTCGAAACACTATTTCTCGTTCCTGGGACACCCGGTATATTGCATTTCACACAAGTTTCAGTTTTGCGCTTCTCTCTCTCTCTCTCTCTCTCTCTCTCTCTCTCTCTCTCTCTCTCTCTCTCTCTCTCTCTCTCTCCTAACGAAAATATCTCGCGTACACGAGAATCTCGCATTATTTTACATGGATTCCCTCAGGCGACCTCCTTCACAAAGGAAACATGGAAGTTTGCTGACTAATGCAAGTTCCAAGTGAACGACAAGCGGTCAACGACGTCAGTCTTATCGTGAGCATCCTTCGTATACGTCGATTATAATAGCTAATTATAGTCACGGAGAGAAGAATAGCATAAAGCGGAGTTATGCACGTCGAATTGTGCGCATCAAAGTTACGCGACTAACAATGGCTTCGGAAAATTCGAATTTCTTACATCTCGCCTATGACGCATATAATACGTTTAACATATGCCTCGCACATGTGATAATGATATTTGCATTCCTGGTATCATTGTTAATCCACAAAAAAGCTTTATCTACACAGCTGCATATTAGAAATTCACATTTCCGTGGAATTAGACGGAATTTATAACTTTAAGTTTATACACATATACGATTTTGCTAAAAAATCTCAACGCTATTAATTAAAGTTAATTCTAAAAATAACAGGAGTTATTATTAGAAAAAATTTAGAAATAATTAGAATTATACTAATTTAATCATTAGAAAAATAAATGTGTATATATATATATATATATATATATATATATATCGCAGGATTGTGACAAAATAAATCTAATCATAATTGTAAGTTAATAAATAACTATAATTATTTATAGGCGACTTTTTAATTCGGTAATACTTTGCAAGCAGTACAGGTCTCGAACACGTTGTAATTGTAAGGACTTATTAATTAGGCGGGCAAGAGGTACGATATATCCTGAACGTGATTAGCATACCCTAGCGAATTAAGCGTGCATAATAAACGAGTCAATTTTAAGCGGATAATTCGTCCCGCACGCTTTTTGCTGTACGCGACGCGCGTTAGAATAAAAATAATTATTAATTGGCAGGCAAGCGGGTAAGCCGAGAGAAATTCGATAGAAACCTTCTTGTCGGGAATTCGACCGATTTAATCGCGGCACAGGTACCTATTTAACGAGATAGAAATCGGCACGCGAGTGCATAACGATATATGCGTGCGCTTGCAGTAAATGACACGCGTGAGAATGCGATTTCAGTGACACGCGCGAACAGTATCGTAACGTGATTCGCATAAAAAAATGCTGGTGCTGACGCAATTAAGGAAATGCTTCGCATTGTTTTTATAGAAATTCCAGTACATTAACCCATTGATTGCTGCAACCTCCCATCACGTCTCACGCGCAAAAATGCGTGCGCGTGCAAAAATTATAAAAATTATAATCTTTAATTTGTTGTTATTTATCTGTTGTCTTATCGTAAATTGAACAGGATTATGAGATCGATTTTTCTCTTTTAAGTAAAAGTCTGTCTTCAAAATTTTTAATAATTGCGTTGCTTTCTGCGATGCTAATCAATCGAGTCCCGTACACCAGTCGTCTAGAATATATAATCGTAAGTAAATTGTATAAATATACATATGTAACGCACGAGTCTTAACCGACTTTGCCTGGTGTATAGGCGCGGGACGTAATCGAGATTTGTGTCACGACTTCGTTTCCCATATACGATGTCCGCGCGTTGCCCGGTAATTGTGCCACGCGATTACATAATACTCCGGCGCACCGTCCACGAATAATAGGCATGCACTCTGACTCTCTTTGTTCGGAGAAGACGAGGGATAGTCATTGTTACGTGCCCGGCGAGGAAGAATTATCCTCGAGTCGAGCGATGCTCTGCATCTGAGTCCCTCGAATTTGCCGTGGAAAAAAAAAGAGGAGGCCCGCTAAAAGTAGATGTGTTGAGAACCGTCGCAAAAGGAAGAAAATTGGAAAATAATGCGGGCCGCGCCTTTCCGTTACGACTGTTCTACGTTTTTCCAATTGTCGCGCCGCAGATATTGATAACAACATAACAGGAAGATGTGATAAGAGGTAAAAATAAAACGTACTTTGCAATTTATCAGATATAATATAACGCAAAATAAAAAAATTATAATTAAAGATTGACTAATAGGATAAAGAAGTGTGTTTGAAACAATTGAAATAAAGAGCAAAATTTTTGCAAAAGATCACATATCTTTTTGAAGTGTTAAGAAATAAAATTTAAAAAAATTTAATTTACGCATGAATGTGTGTGAATAATAATCTTATTAATAAATCAAAAGTTTTCAATAAAAGATTTACGAATGTATACGTATGATCAGTTTTTTTTCCCCAGAGGATGACCCACCAACCGCGATTAATACGCAACGAAGTGATTCATCGAATAATTTAACCGCATATACATATGCGATGACTAATCTCTTAACAAACACTTGTCTACCTACTATGATATACGTTACTATGATATACGTTCGTAATATTTTTCGAATTTTTTTGACGAAATTTTTTTCACTAAAGCGAGAGTGAAAATGTGGGAGTTTTAATGTTAATGTAACATGTGGTTCGAATAAAATGATGCAAAGCATTTCATCAAAGTGCTGATTTCAAATGATTAAACCACTCGTGAAGTGTCATGACGCGTTTGATATACAATTTGAACATTTGTTTCAAATGTTATTCAAATACGTGGATCAAATTAATATATAAAAATGTGATAAATGTGATAATATTTCTGTGATTCTTTTAAATATAATATAGCGGAAATAACATGTCAATTATTCGTCAACAATATTATAAATATCAATCGAATGACAGAGCATTACAAATTTACATATATATTCTCTCGTTTGATCGTTCAACGAAGCTTCTTCGACTTGCTTGTCTACATCACGCGACATTGCACGTTTGATTTATCGAATACCCCACGTACGTAAGTCTCGGTCACTAATGCGACGGAGATGATAACATTTGTTGCGTTATCATTACCTGATTGTCACATCGGCCAAATAATGTCAGGGAGACGGTATCGATAAATTATTGAGAGAATCATAATATCGCTATCACAAGAATCATAATATCGCTCGATAAGCGAATAATTGAATACACAAAATTATACACATCAAACACTAGTTAGCTATGTTGGTAACAGTGTTTGAAGATTATTATTTTTCAATCAGATAAACATGAATGACAAATTTAAACATTGCATGATCCTCCTCATCTTTGCATTTATTTATGCACAGAAAAGACATATTTCTGATAAGAAGAAAAACAAAAAAATATTCTTGACGTATTTAATCTTATCGCTACCCCCATGCGATATAAAAACAATATTGAGATAAGAGCGACAATTTCTATTTCTTCCCTCTGAAATTCCGTGTGTCTATATTATTAACTTTTATTAAGGCGTTTCACCCTTAGTAGTACAAACAGGTGTGGATTAAGTGGAGGATTGCAAATGTTGCAGGATTCGAAATTACGCTCGCGCACATTTCGCTCGTGAGAGCGGATTACGTACGATATTACACCGATGCGCACAAAATCTGTGGAGTCTCGCGCGATGTTTCTTAACGCGGGAGAAATTTCTCAAGGCGGGTCTATTGGAATCCGTTACCTACGCGTACGAGTCTCCAATGGCTTCGGAACTTGCCGTCGTCAATCGTAACGACAAAGCGAAGCCGTACTTATGTCCACATTCTAGAAATTCTCACGAAGGTCGAGAAAAAAAAAAGAAAGAAATAAAAGTTCCCAGGGAAGATACACGTTTCAACTTGTACCACCCAAAATTTGCTTTCGTCTAATGTTGTTATCTTAGAAAAATATATATATTTATGATATAGTTTTAAAAACATTAAATAAAAAATATTAAAAGATTCTTTAAAAATATGTTAACAATATTTTTCGGATAGTTTCAAACGTGTGTGTGTGTGTGTGTGTGTGTGTGTGTGTGTGTGTGTGTGTTTCTTGTAATTATATAATCACAGTTTATATAATCATGATAAAAAAAATGCAAAATAAATTGAGTTGAACGTAACTGATTATTGGTGAAACTGAAACTGCAACGTACAATTTGTTCGATTAAAAAGAATGTCATTCGTATCGGCAATTATTTTGTGATTTAATTAACTTTAGAAAATTATACGGTTCTCATAAACAGGCGTAATTCTTTGCGTTGTACAAGTTTTGCCGTCTTGCTCGCAAATGTTAACCTTTCAGTACAGATATTATTTCCTCAACGGAAAATTGCTTCACGAAAGTTCAATATACTTTCCAGAAACTCCACTCTCGACGTAAAACAATGAAATTGAGATTTTTATTTATTTAGAAATTTTTTTAGTTAACAATGTATACCTACAAGAATACATACTAAAGATCATACGTTTATTCTTAGATGTCTGCTTTCAGAATTACTTTGCCTCTTCAACATGATCCTCCATCCAATTTGAGATAGGATGTTCTCAAGAGCAATATGTGTCGCGTTTAAACAAATCTAGCGACTCTTCCTTTCCGACATAATAACACGAATCTCGTGGTAAAATAATTTATACAGAGCTTTACACGCTCACTTTCGATCTCGCGCTGAGAAAAACTCACATGCCACTCGCTCGTTCCGACTCGGTTTTGCGCGATTCGCGTAAATCGTGAGTCGCGTTACGCAGAAGAGATAAATACCGGATGCGAATGCGTCTGTAGCGATTTGCTTTTAATCGCAGATTTCTAGCGCAAGGGATCTCGTTGCACACGAGACACTGCATCGCACGCGTACGAGGGAGAAAGAGAGAGAATACGAACTCTGTGTAATATAAAAATTTCGTATGCCCGCCGAGATAGCGAGGTCCAGAGGTGGGATGCATTGTGGGACAAGGTCGGTTCACTGTAGGCATGCAGACAGGCCACGCTAGGCTGGGCACCCCTTTACGACTAGCTGTTAAATTGTTCGAAGCTAAAAGTGCGACGTGACAGGCGGCGGCGTTTCCTGTTCCATCTACGCGTCGTCGAGGCGAACGACTCCCATGCGATTCGGCATGATCACGTTTGCATATGCATCGCGTTATACTACGGTTAAAAACGGTCGCTCTCCATTTCTCCAAATATATTTAGGTGTATTTGCGTTATAACCAGAACATAAAAATATAAATAGATAAAACATGTTCGTTTTTACGCACGAATAGAGAAAAATTTTATTACCAACGCGCAAAAGATCGCCGTGAGACGTAAGCGAGTGACATTCCCTAAATAGAAAAGATCACCGTCGAAGGAAATGAATCATTCACGCTGAACCAACCGATGACCGCGGATGATATCATTCGTACGATTTTATTAACATTTGGTAGAAAGGCGTGACTAAAAATATGTGTAAAAATAGCACGGGACTCGAGGAAGTTTGTAAAGCGTGGAAGGAGCATGATGCTTAGTATCAAACCTTTTCTCGAGTACAAATTTTTCGTTAATTTAATTAATTAATTAATTAATTAATTTTTTCGGGGGCCGATGTTTTTATTAAAAAAAAATCGATCGAATGCAATTTTCTCTTCTATAAATATCTAATTTTTAATGCATCTTTCAAATTCACTTCCGATATAAACATTCTTTAAAGCAAATGTACTTTTATATTTGTACCCACGCTAAACTAAAAATCATAAAACAGCAAGAGCGAACGCAAATGTGAAGTAAAAAAAGACAGAAAAAAGACGCACACAAGTCAGTCTCACATGTGTTCTCTTTTACTATCCGGTGAAGCGCTTAATTCGACGTATATGTATATGACGTATAGCGTGTTAGCGAAGCAAGTATGTATGTGCTAAGAGAACCCAGAACATGTGTTTATTTAATCGTAACGTTATATCCGTGAAGAGATCACTTAATTCGCAATATTCCTCTTGGATAATCTTGAATAGACAAACGGATCTGCGGAGATAAAATTTCGAATTAGTTTCAAATCACGCTTGGCTAAACTCGTGACGAATTGCCTTAAATAGAGGTGCAACGTGCAATAGAAATAGAAATACGTAAGAATTAACGGGACGTGATAAAAAATGCTTACAATTATCATGCACAACAACGTCGTAAAATTACGTTACCGTTAATGATTACAACTGTTAAGCTGATTACATCTAGTAGTTGCATTACACAAAAAACACATGTTCAACGCGATACAATGCTCAGGAAATTTTGCAAACATACGAATCAAGATGATTTTTAATTTTTATATTACGTTTTATTATGTATTTTATTAAAATATATATTTTTAAATGATATACGACATGATTGTTGTAGATCAAACGACCTTCAATAACTGCTATATTTAAATATTGAACTAGAAAGGGAGATTAAATACTTTATAGCTGCATGTCCCATCGTAGAATGTGGGAGCAAAAATAAATTAAGAATAAATTGTGGTTGTTGGTCCGCATAGGGACAAGATAATGAGCGAGAGAGATAAAGTTATGGCGTAAAAGGGAGATAAAGGGGAGGCCATCAGACGAATGAATGAACTCCTCGCAGCTCACACGTGTTCTGCTTTGCCTATTCGCAGTGCATCGCCGTCATTTGACACGCATCGCTCACATATGCTCCGCTTATTATACGGGGTACAAAAATCTTTCGATGAAACATTATTTGCACAGTGTCGTTGATTTGCGCTCATTTCCTTTGATTAATCTCAAGAAAGGCAAATGCCTCGAGCAGACAATAAATGCGGCGCTTTATGTCAAGTAAGCAACTTTCTAAGCAGCAAAGACCGTCTATGCGAGATGGTTAAAATCAAACGAAATAGCCTCAAGCAAATTATTGAGAAGTCGTATCTTCTTTTTAATTGAGCGAACGTTCACCTGGAAATTTATGCAACGTAACTTACAATTTGTAACTTATGATAAATCACAATGTATTTTATAGATTTATTTCATAAATGTTAAAATTGTAACTAGGCGCAAGGCGGAAGTTTATGATAATTTTTAAAAAATTGCAGGAATTAGGAGATTCCTAAACATACAACTCTGCAATTGTTTGCGAAATCAATTTTAACCTTTAAGTATTAGTATCCTCTGTTCGATAGTCCTTTAACATTTTACAACGCTTTATGGTCAATCAAGTATTTGTCACCATTTGTGGACTGCGCATTCACGTTTCCCTTTTTGAGTGTATATCGGATGACGCTTTCTCGCCGGGAAAAGGATTGAAGCATCTCGAACGAATTACTTGTCATTACGCAGCATATTATACGCCATATAAGCGCAGAAGAGAGGTGCTCGTATGTAAGAGGAGAGAAATGCAGATTCGAGTTGCGACTCGGAGATTTCGTCATCGCGACGCAAAACCGGAATACTGTACGAGTCACGGACATATCTCTCTCTCGGTGCAACGTGGCATACCGATATGAAGAGATCGAGGTACGCAGCGAGAAACCACGGCACGTCTGATTGTCGTCAACAGCAAATCGAATCTCGAGGACATTCAGACAGAGAGAAATTATGTACAAGAGTTATCTATTAACACGTAGTTGACGAGACGATTCAATTCCTACCAAAAGCAAAGAAAAATTTAAAGTATCTAAAAAATTAAATCGCAATTCTGATTACAGATTACAGATTTGTAATATGATTTGGTTTTAAATTCGATAATATATTGTAAAAAAAAATATATAAGCAGTTTTTAATGAACAAACGATAAAAATTTTCTGAGATTTTTAGTTTAACATCTTTAATTTAAAACATTTAAATTATCAAAAATATTTTCTTTTTAATCGATAAATAAGTAGGATGAACAAAATTACATGTTTAATGAAAGCGTAAAGAAAAAAAAAAAAAGAGTTAAAAAAAATGTCAGGAGGTTATCGCAAGAAAACATTAAATTCCACACGTTTCCTCTCGGGACCTCCGTTTTAAAAAATGTACAATTAATATCCGTCGAAGCGAAAAAATTAACCATAACGTCAAGTTAATTTCAATTTTTTCGACGGCTTTGATTACTTTCAAATCGTATCAAATGTCTCTATTTAACACGATATTTGAAATCTAATTAAGATAAACGTTATCGATATAATTTTTTTATCATATACAAGATTTTTTTCTTATTTCATAAAATTTTCATGATTCAGATCGTGACCTTTTTAGTTTCGTTTAAGACAGCGCTGTATTACTGATAAGAAAGTTAAATTGTCAGTTTTTCTGGAGTAATAAATGTCTATCGTAAAATGAAATCTCATAATCATTCCTATTAACGATTAATTCAATATTCGTCGTACTCCTTTTTATTCAAAATAATCATCAGTCTAGTTTCACCACAACGCGAAATAACGATAAAAAATATTGATCCGTCACTCGGTGGTATTAATTAAAATCTAAATTATAATTATACTTCCGGGTTTTCTACGTGTATGCATATGTGTGATTATACGTCGTTACATTAAGCTGTAAAATCAAGTGGAACAGAAATCTCCGCGACGAAACTGGTTTTCGATCAGTTATTACGTTCCTTCGATCGAACATAATCTCTCAATCAACTCATTACATCTATTTTTAAATATAGTCCTGTTCAAGAGTGAATTTAAATTTATTTCCAGATAAATGTAAATGGATACGTGTTATAGGAGGCATTATCTAGAATTTTTATATCTAATATTTTATATTAAAATTTATATTTATTGCTTAATATCTAATATTTTATATTATATTTATATTTATTGCTTTGATGAATAGGGGAAAAAAAACCGAATAAGAAAAATGTTACGGCATTCAAACATGTGGCATTCGATGACGTGCCGCCGCTTTCCAGTTTAATTCACCTATTAGAAGTTAGCCCCCCACTTTTAGAAATAACTTATTTTGAGAGTTGTGCTGAATTGTGCTACATTGTGCTCGAATTTTAAAACCGTAATGTAAAAAATGAAAAAAAAAAAAAAAAAACGATATTTTAGGCTAACTCCCCACTTTGCGAATTTTCTCGATTGCGATAGGTTGTGCTAGGTTGTGCTAACATTGTGCCAAAAATATTAGCTTTAAAAAATAATAACAATAGAGGTTATGATAAAAAATAGATTTGGGGAAAACAAATGTATAAATGACATTTATTCTTGTATCGGTCATCTAAAGAGCATGCAAATGCATATCTAACATATACTCGCTTAGCACAAGTCGGCACAACCTAAAATAAGTTAAGTTTCTAAAAGTGGGGGGGGGGGGCTAACTTCTAATAGGTGTTTAATTCTTCTCTTTAGATGAAAGCGCGTTTAATTTACGAGACGAGCGAACACGCGAGACGTCACTACGGGATTGCGGATTGCGGACTCTTAGCGCGTAGAAAATGACATTTGTTCTGCTATTTGTTGGAGATCTCTCGTGCGAGGGAGCGGGACACCCGGGGCGGAGGCTTATGCGGTTTATGCAAAGCGTCATGCTACCGGCGACGTAGCATGCAAAAGGACGCGCTCGTCGTGTCTAAAAGTCGCTTCGCTGCCTCTGGAAAGGTGGATCCTCCGGAGGAAGGCACGACAGACGTGCATTATCCCGCGACCGCGGGAACGCGCGGTCGTTCGCTTTCGCCGCGCCGACACGCCTGGTATGCGTTTAACTATCGGAGATTCGCAATCGCGCGAACGAGCATGCGAGCGAACGAGCGAGCGGCTATTCTCTCCTCTCGTGCTCCTCTCGCCCGCGCGAGTCCTCCCCTCCCCGCCCGTTTGTTCACCGGATATTAAACGTCGCATTATTGCGCTACGCGTGCGTGCATGCGGGACGGTGGAGCCTGCGAAGCGCGTGCGTGTGTCATTAGCATAGCGAATATCGTCGATGTTGCATATTTCCTTTCTCGTGAGTGCCAGGCGTATCCGCGGCGAGATGCTCGAATTGCCCATTTAGGGATGTTGAATAAACATCCGATCTCACGCGTTAGATCCTGCTCGAGAGGGGGGGCTAAAGATGACATTTGTGCGTGCGTTAAATACGAGAATGCGGAACGGTACGTTTCTTCTCAGGCGTAGACGGCGATTATGAAGGTAGCATGTACACTCTAAGATTGATTAAGATAAATTAGACTAGAGGTGTTGTACGAGTTGAATTGGAGAGATTACACACAGTTCGTTTTCAAATATTATAATATAACAGCCGTAAAATACAAAATAAAGGAAATATGGTCAGTATACGGTGCTATACGTGGAATAACGTGAGTACGGAATATTAGGAACAAAAAAATTAACGCAAAATTTTATTAGGTTTTTTTCCAGACAACGGTTCTCGTCAACAAGTATTAGGTTACCTTGGCTTTGATTGCGCAAAGCAGTTTATTATATGCGACAGAGAAAAAAAGAAAACGCGACAAACTGTTTGGCTCGCAACGTCGACAGCAATTTTCGCGGGTCAACTTTCTTTTTGCAATAAAGTGGAACGTGAATTTCGTCAGAGATGCAAGAGACGCAAGAGGTGCACGATCACCTCGTAGAAGGGAAATCAAAGACATATAAACGTTTCTACTTACGCCTCGCAATACGGCTGTTTGTTGAAACCCTTGTACGTCCGCATGTTCAGGGTCATACCGCAACCCTGACACTTGAAACATTGCTTGTGCCATATCTGTAATAAGGAAACATTGTTATTGACATTCCACGTCGTATTTGTCAGGCTCAGTTGTGTAATAAACAACGCGAAGAAAATCGAGAACGATTAAAAATGTAATTCTTAAATCTTTAATCGATCGTGATACGAACCACCAGTTCAATTTGATATAATAATGTTTTTCGTATTCTATTATCAACGTTGCTTTCGGCAATGCTTATCTCAACGAGCTTTATAAAAGCAGCATTTCTATAGATATTAAAAATTTATCTTTTACGAGTTTTACTTGGACTTCGAGAATATCTTAGTCAATATTATATACATCTCTCATTTAGAACTCATATGCTTATAAAGTATTTACTTTCGCCAGAGCGATTTCATCACATAAAATTTTATTGCACTACACTTGCGGGAAATAAACGTCAGCGATAAATAACGATTGATATTATTGGCGATGATAATATTACAGGCATGGCAATGATATCTCGCGTCCTTATCCTTATGGACTGTCAATATTTCATAATAATGATATCAATATGAAGGCAATCTAATTTCTTATACGGGTAATCATATGATATTAATGAGGCGCTTGCAATTATCACACTTGCAGTTTTTTTTTTTTTTTCGCTATAATCTCTCTTTTTTTCTTTCAATGAGGAGATATTCTGCGGTAGTTAATGATTCGCCGAAATTAATTACAATCTTCGCGCTCTGCTAAAAGATGAAAACATTATAATGTTGGACCAGAAATTTAGCAAATATTTCAAGCTTATCGAAAGTTTTGTTAATAACTCAAATCGAGAAAAATATCCGAACAAATTATTCAAACGAATGAATTCATGAATTTTTAAATCAATATTAATAATTACGCAACATAAAATCGTTTTAACCAAAATAAGATGATTAAAATGTAAATTAGTTATATAAGAAACGAGTTATTTTATTCCGGACAAGTCCGGCGAAAAGTTTTCGAATATTTCGTTCTCTCTGTAGAACAGATAATTATTTCATAGAGTGACGATCTTACTAAATCATTAATAACTCTTGTATTTCTAAAAAAAATAAACAATAGTCAAAGTATCAATATAATAGTGTACTTCGACCTAATTCACAAAATTACAAACCGATAAGAAAAAAAGATCATTTAATACCCGAGATAAAACTCTCTACATCTTAATGACATTAAAAACGAGATTATTGTAATCTGTTCTCTTCCCCATTCAGAAGAAAAGGCTAAACGATATTTAGTTTGATCTTAAAATGGCACTCAATCTTGTCACGTTATACTCAATCTGCCATTGATAAATAAGATACATGATATTCGTGATACAGTGCAATGAGCATTAACCAAATACGTCTGCTGCAATCTAGCAGCTGTGCATATCATCATTCTACCATAATCTTTCTCGCAAACATTACGAGAGACGTCGAGATACTTCAAACCGGAATGGTAATGCGCGAAACGTTATTACGAAGCTTATGGTAAGATTACTGATACGAGTTCTTCCGATTGCTTTCATATTCATAACTCCAGATTTGGCAATATCCCTCACGATAATATCCCTAATGAGCTAAATATCAGTCATCGAATAGCAAATATGGCTTATCATACTTTATTTGATAATTGACATTAAATTGATAGATACCTTGTATAGTATGTATCTTTGTTTATATATCTTTGTTTGTTTGTTTTTCACTTACATTTTTACTATAACATATAATTTTTTTAAACTTTTGGCAATTATGTTAATAATATCTTAATATACACCCAAAAAACATAAATTAAAAAAAAGTTTGCAATTTCTTATACATATTACTGTCATATGTTTCTTTACATTATTTTTTTACTTACATTCTTAATTAAAATTCACATAAAACTGCGTTATAAAAAAATAATAAGTTTTTTTTTTTTTTTTTTTTTTTTACAAAGATAGATTTAAAACTACTCCGGAGTAAGCTTTGTTACGGCTGGACAAAGCATACGTATGGCTTTATTCATCGCATCAAGCCATATATTAAACTAATCTGGACAATCGAAGGTCATCGTAGTCGTATCGAGACCCTCGGCAATCGGCAAGGCTGCTCTCAGGAATCGACAAAGGTTACAGATCGCGAGAGAACGCAGTCGCCGACAGTCCGATCTTGATAATCTCGCGACACGAGATGATTCATTACTATAAAATGAGTCAACTTTGCAACTTCCTTATTATTCCTGTGCTGAACGACGAGAACGAAGAGAATTAATTAACTTTCAAATTGTTAGAAACTTTTTTGCGTAAGAGCGAAAAATAGACCAGTATTTTGAGCGCAACGAAAAGATACCGTAATACTTGAATATTTGAGAGAGACGTCATTGAGAGATACGCTCACTAGCTATTCTTTTACACGTTTACACGTTTTACACGTTCTTTTACAATCGCTAGCAGTTTTCTCGTAACACTTCCTTCGTTGCAAAATAGTAGCACGGGCAGGAAGCCAAAGAAAGGCAGACAGCAATGTATTTCAACGATCCTTTCGAAAGTCGCGTAAATCAGGAAATAGTTATAGAAACAAAAGGAAACAGACCCATTTAAATAATTATGTGACTTTTTAACCTAGCTTTTATATCTCACTGTCAATAAAATATAAAGATTATTTTTTGAAATTATCTCTTATCTCTCTTGGAAAAAGACACAATCACATTTCTATAAATAAAACAAACTATTACAACTATTTCCTATCAGAAAAATTTCCATTAATCGATAATTAAGCAATAGCGAATAGCATCATATAAATATGAAAAGATCAAAGAAGGTTAAACAAGGGTTTTGCTGACGGTAAAACTTTTGCTCTTAGTTTCGTAAAACTATGTCAGCAAACGGTTGTATTAAATACAACACCGATACGGAATTTTTTTTTTTTTCGCGGCTTTTATTTTGAACGCGACTGGTAATAAATGTTAATAAATATATTTCACGTTACGCATACAGGAAGTGACTGTTTCCTGACATGTTAAAAATCAAGATTTACGATATACGAATAAAAAATAATTTAATAATCTTTTATTATATTGCGTGCAAACCTGGGAGTGGGAGGGGGGGGGGGGTATATACTTACTTTTAATTTACAACGTCATAATGTTCGAAGTTGTTCCACCGCGCAATCCTGATAAGAAATCTGCATAGGGAGAATAACACGTAGAACGGCTTTCTTAACCGAGTACTTTCACCCGATTTCGGTACATTTTTCGCCTGTGCAAGGCTCTTGTGTTTCGCAAGAGATATCTTATTTATAGTTGCTGTATATACGGTGTCCTGGATTGAGAAGAGAGCGGTCAACGTGCGGCAAAGCCGCCCATGCGTCTTAAATACACGCGCTGCATGCGACGGCGCTATGGAATATGACCTTAATTATGCGCTTAGGTGAAAAGCGATTTAATGCCTCGACACGCATAAAAACTCAAGAATCCGATAATGGCCGCACTCGAGTGCTCTATAACCATTCTTATCGTTGATGACTTGCGATAAGATAGGCAACCTCCATTGACTTGTTTGGCGTTAAGCAATAGCCGGTACTTATTATACATAGAATACATATAATTACATAAATAATGTATACTCGAAAGATATCTGAGTGTTTCGTCATTCTCCATATTAAATATTATATTTGGGAGTTTATAACAATTACCATGGAACTAAGTAAATTACGAGTTGCTAAATGGAATTTGTTACAAAGATTGCGTTATTCGTTAGAGATTATATCAACGGCACGGAAATACACCATCGTCCAAAAGCGTCGAAGAAGAATGGCGTTTAAATTGCTATCGCGTTTATCGCCAAAAGTGAAAGTTCGGCTACGTAGTGAATTATCGAGTAAGTGGCAGTCAGTGAAACAATGACAACCGAATGATTTCGCGTGCCTTTCTAACAAGCTGAATATTGAATACACACATACATGCTACACGACAAACATGATGCAAAACACTTTGTTAATTTATATAGATTGTAATCATGGAATTAAACATAAAAATATTGTGTTTCAACCAAAAACAAGATATAAAAATCCGTAAAAATAATTGTTCAATAAAAAATTTATCTAAATCGTTATTACCTTATAAAATTATCAATATTTTGATATTTTAATATTTTACTTGAATCAATTTAATATAAACATTATAATTATTTAATAAAGTCGATTTTATTTATACGATCAATTATAAATTAAATTGAATCATCTTTAAAGAAGAGGAAATCAAATCATTTGTTATCACATGATTTCTGAGTTATCAATCAAGTTATCAATCAGGATATCAAGTCATTAGACATGACTTCGCAGATTTGTATTTTATCTTGATTTAGAATTCATGTTACCGTAGAGTTATCGCACTAGCGGAATGAGACTATTGTTAAATTGTCTCATGTTTTTCGCTTATTAGTATGATTTCCAACAGAATATACATCGTGATAATATAAATTAAAATTAATTTATTCATGGGCAGGTCGCGAAAAGAAAACACTGTTAAAGAAGAATAGTCCTAGTCTTTCCCGCGTGCGTCACGTGTACCGTCTGTGTAATCATTATATTCACGCCTTTGCAATCGACGATGGTGAGAAACAATCGGATGCCGCATCGCATCGTTGGCATAGCAGGAAATACTTAATGATTGAAAAGCAACGAATCCAGAAAAGTGAGAAGTCATTTAATCGGATTGCGGTCAATCGAACGTAACGAACGCTATGAATTAAAAACGCAAAACTGCGCGTCAACGACGACTGAGTAAATAGTTCGAAATATGTTTGAGAATACTCTTAATCCTCGATAATTAATAATAAATTAATTAATAAATCAATCAATAAATCAACGACAATTTAACGATTTCTCTGACATATGGAAAAAATGTGAAGAAATTCCAACATACGTCAATAAACACGCAATGTTCGTAAAGATACATAAATATCTGTACAATATATTCTTCCGTGAATTCTTCGAATCGGTAAATCTCTTGACTAACAGAGAAGCAACAGGTTAAGATCGACTCCCACCTGTTGTGACCACGTATGTAAAGCCCACGCAACGGGTAGCCTCAGTTCGAAATACGTTGCAGTTTTGTTGTAGATCGATCGCTGCATATATATATATATATATATATATAAAATCATGAACAATATTAAATTACCATCATATTTGTGAAAAAAAATTATTCTCATGGACTGTTAAAAATAAATGACAAAATAAATTTTTTACAAAAACATAATGTAGATGCGATTATTAATCTTATATATATTTTATCTTATATAAATTTCTCATTATAATTTCTATATATATATATATATATATATATATAGAAATTATAATGAGAAATTTTTGCTTCTAATGAATGTCAAACAAAATTAGAATTTATAAGATATTTCAACTATGTTGCTTTTTCTCTCTTTTTTATAAGATTATTTTTTTAAGAGAGAGAAAGAGAGGGACAGAGAAAGATGACATCATCAAGAACATCAAAACATGAACGAGATACTGGCGAGACCACGCCCAGAATAATAATAGCTATTTAAAAGATATGTTCCTATTAGACACAAGAGATAAGAGGGAGACTGGGAAATAGCAAGTTGCTGCTCTTCATTAATAGGACGTAAATTAATCACTATTAATTTATGTAATATCAAGCGCGCGTAAAATAATTGTATAATGTAAGATAAAAAATGAATAAAAGTTGTATGAAAAGCATAATTTTTACATCGCTCTTTATCATTCTTTGTCATTTTTATATTTTCTCAAAAATGTTAAATATTTTGCAGTTTCAGTATCACGGATACTAATCAAGAAAATATGTAAAAAAAAAAAACATTAAAACAGCATATGCGTTAATCAATAAATGTTTCAAAAGATTTGCTATGAAAATATATCGAATACTAAAAATGTATTGCATATAATAAAAGAAATTACGAATTTCTTGTCCAACAATAAAAAAATTTCAGTTAGATTAGATTAAATTTGATTAATTATATTGTATATATGTTATATGTTGTGTTTGATTAATAAAATAATTATACTTAATTATACTTAATTAGATTTACAAAAGTAACAGCAGAAGAGAGAAATAAACTAAAAAGCTCTGGTCACAATTTTTCATTAAAAAATCCATCGGTCGACGCGAGAAGACGCACTACGAACAATTTCCTTCATTAAACACTTCCCTTAATTTTCCCTCATGCACTTTAATCCGTCTTCGGTCTGTTGACCGCGTAACGTTATGCGTCTCATCTCAATTCCTCATCGTATCGCACTGCTCTTCCATTTCTTTCGTTCTTCTTTTCTCCTTCGAAAACATGGGAAAGAGAACGCAGTTGCAACTTGCAACCGCAATTTCACGAGACATCGTCGTAAACATATCGCAGTGGTAACAGACGTAAATTCGGATGTAAACAACGATTTGTACGTAAAAGTGCATAAACCGTAATTTGCAAGCAAAAATAAATAAACAATATGTACTGTTTTTCGTTATATGCTTCAAATAATAAAATATTCTAGATAAACATTGAAATAAAATAATTAAAAGCATGTAACTATTCTACTACATTAAAGTCTAGAAATTAATTCAAAATAAAACATTTGAATAATTGATTCAGAATTTAGAGAATGTAATGACAGAATTTCTCACAGCAAGCTCACATTGAAAGAATAGATTACATGAAATTAGTATTTACCGAAATATTTTTCTTATTTTATTTTATTTTTTTTTTTTTTATTAGCTTCATTTTGCGACGTTAAAAAGTTTCGATTTATTCTCTTTGCGGGAGACATCAGAAATGGATGAAGCACGCGATAGACGCATGCGAGAGCGCGAGAGGATTTAGAAAACCAACGTGGCGATCGTGCGGCACGATACACATCCAAATTTAGGTTCCTAACTTCCTCTACCTCCTCTCGAATGCCTGGAGCTCGTTTTTCCGGCGCGGAATGCCGCCTACGTGATTAAAAAACCCCGTTAACTCGCCTGGCGAGTTTTATTAACCCTCTACTATCGAGATGTATAAGTGAGATATGTTTTTCAAAGATATACCGTCTATATTTATACGTTGTGAATTTCAATCTTATTCGCAAATTAAGTAAATGATAAATGACATATTCACATATTTGCGAGCATCCGGGATGAGATATGAGCGAACAGATAAGAACGTTAACAAAGTTAAATACTATTCAAATTCTTCCTCAGAGAGAGAGAGAGAGAGAGAGAGAGAGAGAGAGAGAGAGAGAGAGAGAGAGAGACACATATATTCGTGATGAAATATTAAATTTTATGACAAATTCGCAATGGATACGAAAACTATAAAAATTAATGATAAAAAAAAAATGAATAAAAAAGAACGGATTATCCTAAGTAAAAACACACTGACGCAAGATTTCAAAGTTCAGTGCATGCTCCAGAACGTATCTCTAAAAGATAAATCTTTAGTGTAAACAAAATTATCATCCACGCTTATGGAAGGAAGAGATTCGGCGTAAAACTGATTAAAGAGAGAAATCTCTTTTTCTCTTTCTTTCTCCTCTATGCAGAGAAGTCCCTCGGTATCGGTCATTCAACGTAAGAGTAAACGAGATGAGAAATATCGCGGCGAATGGAACTGAGGACGGCTTGGCGAGCGGAACTAAATGAGAACGGTACATCCTGTAATCTATCGCAGAAAAAGTTTCAGAGAGTCCGCTATAATGTGCCAACCTTCTCGACATCTCGACGGTTGTGGAAGAAGAAACCAGACATTAAAGACGATATGCTAATTGTAAATAATAATTACAAGTTAAAATAATTTTTTTCCGTCGTAGAGTTAATTTTTTTTATCGAAGATCCTACGCACAATGGAGGAAGTGTTAGAAACAGGAATAAATATTAAATTTTGGAAGTGAAAATTTGGAATAAAAACGTAAACGTAATGTGTAATAGACACACAAGTAAGTATAAAATATATCTCCATTGAAAATTTAAACCTTTATTCCGAATCTTCATTTTCAAAATTTAATTAACTAACATTTCATTGTACGTATGTAATGCATTTAAAGTTGTAATAATACAAATATAACAATAGTCGAATGACTTTTCGACTAGAAAAAAGATGGAACTATTAATGTAATTGTGTTTCACGGTAAATAATTAAAAATCTCCCTCAGATTATTAAATAATCAAAAATATAAAAAAATGCTGTAAAATTATAACGAGTTTGAGGGCATACAATAGTCTTGAAAAATAAAATATCGCTCGCGTACGAAAGCCTATATTTACAAGCTACTTTTAAACGATAAAATATCGAAGTATCGCAGGACTGAAATAAATTTTTTATAATGATCCGACTAATTCCAGAGTCCGGTCTTTCACGCGAATAAAGCCGGATAAATTAGCACAGCGAATGGAAGTAAATGGGAATTGCACGCTACGGTCTTTCGCGATAAAAACACTTGGCACTTGTTCGCAAGGATTCGCACACAACTCGCTCCGTTCACAGTTTTGAGCAAAACGCGAGTCATAAATCCGGCATTTCAAGGCTTATCCTCAACGAAAGCGGAAGTTAGTACACACGGCGAACGAAGTAAGACGGTATTTACTATATTCCGTTTGAACGATGATTAAAGAGAGATAAATTTCAACACGATTTACCTTGAAGCCGGAAAAGTTTACAATAAATAAAACTAAACAAATATTCCATCATCTTCCTATTTAAAAGTTGCTCGAAAAGTCAACGTATTTCACAAGTACGTAGCAAGTAGACATATATCGAAATATCATTAGCATACGTGTAATTACACATAATTACACGTATATAGATAATATATGTAAAATGTTCTCAAGCGATAATTTCGCAAAATGTTACTTAAGTTTCTCATTCGGTAATTATTTTTAAAACACATTAAAAAAAAATGTTTTATTAAAAAGAACACACGTAAATAAAATGAAATACAAAATATAATTGCAATACGGCCTTTTCTTTATTTTATTTTACATTTTTTCTTCTCAATGTGATTCTTTAAAAAAATATTCTTGTTTCTCATCGATTTATAATTTATTTTTCCGTATGTGGAATATACTAAGAGGTAAAACCGTACGACTATGTTAGACTGTCCGCTGTCTATAGTCGTAGATACCAGTTATAACGTTCAGTCGAACCATTGCAAACGGTACATCCTGCTATGCACTCCCACTCCGTTTCTACGTATCTCGAAAAATACTGCGTACCCGTTTTATGCCATACCATAAGCGAGATCACATTCTATCGATTCGGGGGAAGAGAACCCCCGCAAACAATTCCCTGCCACGTTATTGCAATTTAACGATAATCCAGATTTGAGATTTAATTGTCTGACTTAATCTCCTTTCAAGTGTTAAATGTGAGTGAGTTTTTAAGAAATTTAAAACGCCACGAAAATTCTTTGGAATAATTTTATCATTATTATATTCGAGATATTCTATAGGTCGAATTAATAAGTCAAGTAAACATCAGAAAAACATCAGAATTATCGGAATTCTGTAGAGATTCTGATCTTTTCGTAAAAACAACCGCAGATGTAACACAAATTCATGAAAAATATATCGCTCTTTTTTTTTGTCCCAATCTATTTATTTATCGCATTTAAAAATCGATTACTTTATATTTACGTTTGCTACCAAAATTGGTTCATATTCTCATTATTTCATATTTTACTTAAATTTTAACTAATTCGATTCAAAATGAAAATAAACATAAATAGATATCGATGGCAATGACCTAACAGTTTCTAAAGTAGCTCATATTCGTCAAATCTAATCAAAAGTCTGTTAACTCTCTGTGTAATCTCCAGAACATTCACATTCTTATGAAATAAAAAACTATCTCTAGCTTTCTGCATACCTCGTTCACGACATGTCAGCGGCATGGCACGCAACAAGTGAATCTTTCGGTTTCCAATTTTTTATATAATTATTCTCGAACTATCACATTCATTTATAAGTATGCGTGTGTATACGCAAATGTAGATATCGTTTGATTCTTAAAATCAAACAGAATCAAACCGAAACCTTTCGGCTTCGCGCCACGATGCGGATGCAACAAGTAAACTCCCTTTAGCGAGAGCGGAGTTCTACGGCGTTAAACACGCGTGCACCATGCACACGCGCACGCATGCACGCATACACGATGAAGAGAGAGCGTCGATCGGCATGGACGAAGGCCGCCGCTGAGACGAGCCCTACTCAATGGGGCCCAATGAGGCCGAACGAGAACGGTACATCTCTCCCATTTCTTCCCGAGGAAAGCGGCGCTCCTCTCGGAGAATCGGGATTCGAATTCCTCTCGAGACGCTTCCTCGGAAATGTCGGAGATTCTCGAGAGGGACTCTAGGATAGGAATCGAACCGTTTACGTTACCTTGTCGAGACACTTGAGCTCCTCGATCGGGTAGACCGTCTTCTCACAGCGGGCACACGTCTTGCTCATCTTTATGTCCTCTTTCTTCTCGGCCACGCTCTCCTCTCCTCTCCTCTCCTCTCCTCTCCTCTCCTCTCCTCTCCTCTCCTCTCCTCTCCTCTCCTCTCCTCTCCTCTCCTCTCCTCTCCTCTCCTCTCCTCTCCTCTCCTCTCCTCTCCTCTCCTCTCCTCTCCTCTCCTCTCCTTTCCTCTCCTCTCCTCTCCTCTCCTCTCCTCTCCTCTTCTCTCCCCTAGGCTCACTACCACTCACGCGCACACTCGGGGGCTGCTAATTCGCGGCGGGTACACGCGCGCGATCTCCGTGCACTCCTCCGGTTTTCGAGCACCGACTGCGAAAGCGGCACGTATGTAACGCACGCACGAAGCGCACTCGCATGCACGCGCACGCACGCACGCGCGTATGTATACACAGCGAAGCGACGAGTCCGTATTACACGTGCGTGATGTATACACATGCATATACGCGCGCCTCACGCACCACACACATACCACGTACACACATACACTTAGTGACACATCCGACCGATCGCTGTGGTTGCTTCGACACTACCTCGGGACCGCTACTGGCGCCAGTTTGCGAAAATTCGGCGGGAAAAATACCAGCGATTACCTGACTTATTTTTTTATGTAACGACTCGAAATGTGTCGGAACTCGTAACGCATCCCGTTTCACGTTTCTACCTTCGTCGGCCTATCCTTGTCTGGCTCGTACGCGAAGAAACGACAGCACGAAACCTTCGAACACGGGCGTTAGCCGCACCGAACCGCACTGCCCTCTCGTTCTCGTCTGATCGCAAAAAAGAGCCGCCGACCAACAGCGACGGTAGGATGAAACTGGATGAAACTGCGCTAGTCAACGCGACTACACTCGCCGCGCACTGCGAACGCGTATGTCACGTGGTACAACTCGAACGCGCGCGATTGGCGGAACATCAATACGGCTCAGGATCGACTGAATCACCACTGGCACCTACATAATTTTGACAAATGAGTTTAGACTAATATAATTTTTAGATCATAAAAAAATTCCCTTCTATTTCTAATATGTTTTATATATAATATTAATTTAAAAAAAATGGAAATTAGCAGGTTGAGTACCAATTTCGGCGATATTTACATTAAAAATGTGACTTTGAAAAGATTATATCATGAGCCAAAAAAATACAAAAAAATCTTTTTAGAAAATCTTAAGATTTTCCTTTACAATTTTTGTAAAATTGGATTGTACAAATCAAACAAAACGATCATTTATATACCAATTTAATTACTATAAATTTGAAAACTAAATTTTCACTAAATTACTGATAATTAATTTTAATATAATAAAGATATCAATATTTATTGATTATCAATAATAAGTTTCACAATTAAATTTGATTTTGATATATTTTAGTGTTAGTTAGTTATTTTCTGAGAACATTTTACAGAAGAAATAAGTATGACGGATGTAAGAATTAAGTAGAATGAAGTACTACGTTAGTCAACGTTATTAATGATAAAATAGTCCTATTTCACAGATTTATTTACTCTCAATCTAATCAAATATAATATATAATGAAATTTTATGTAAAATATTATTTAATTGAGATTATTATGACTATTTCTATCACTTATTAGCGTGCAATTTAAAATTGTAAAATAAACTTGTTAGATTTGTGAGAACGTTGATAACATAGCATACTAACATACCATACATAGCTTAATTACAAGAACTACAAATAATGTAAAAAGATTTTAAAAAATCTACTTTCTACGGGGATCTTTTTCTATTAATTCTATAATTTCTCACAAAAAAATAATTTCAAAGAAGCTCTTTAAAAATATATATATTTTATCAAAAGTAATTATGTAAAATTATTGATAATATATAGAAATAATTTATTATTTTAATAAATAAATAAAAAATTATAAATATAAAGATTTTAGAGAATAAATAAAAAATGATTTCTAGTTTTTACCGTCCTATTTTAATTGTATTTCGTTTCCACTTTTTCTCAAGCGTTTATAAAATTTTATAGAAACATATATACATAAATATATGCAAAGTGTGCAAATATATATGAATGTTCGTAATTTATTGAAATCAAATATATAAGTTTGTTAAACCCAAATTATATCAAATTACAAATTTATTCCTGCAAAATAGAAATCATTTAGCTCCTGTCTATCAACTGATGCCCTCTACAGATTATAAAACGAATACGAATAATCCGGTTATAATTGTACGATTAATATGTTGATAAAAATAAAAAAAACATCAACTTTTATAAACAATACCAGATATAAAATTCCTTTATTGATGAAGAAGAGACAAAATATACTATTTTAATAAATATGAATATAAATTGTCAAATATTTTCAATTTTTACCTTTAAGAAATTGATAAACTACACTGAAATCCTTATTTGAAAATCCGTGAGCAATAACTGTTCTATAAATTTGATGCGCTAAGGAACCGAGAGGAATCGGAGCTTGCGTCCTGGTTGCAGCGGATTGCGCCAATCCCAAATCTTTGGCCATTAACGTTGTACCGAAACCGCCCTATAAATGAACTTGTTACTTGCTTTATAATCATATATAGCTCTTAAACGCAAATATCGCAAATATAAAAATCAATTACGTGACATTAATATTTATAAATATGATTAAAATATATAACATAAAATTTCAAATAAATCATAAACTCTAAATACAATACAAATTACTAGTTTTGTGATCGAAAATTTGGCAGTATTATAATTCCACATCATTTATCTTCGATTATCTCAATTTCTGCAATTAGGATTCAGTTTCTGCGAATTTATGTGAAATGAAAGAATCGAATCACAAAAAGTCTTTCATTCGGTTACCTCATAATTCTTCGAACTGGGAACATTCGATAATATTCCTGGAACCGGATTGTAAAGCTCGGAAGACCAGCATTTACCTGAACTAGAATTTACAATATCCGCCAATATTTTGGCATCTAAGCCCAGTCTAAAATATTTAAATTGCATTTAAATATTGATATTTCATTAAGGATAATAGCATGATCATGTGCAAGTACTTTGTCTCTCACTTTTGTCCAAGATTGAACGCCTCAGCGGTGCCGATCATACTAATGGCTAATAACATATTGTTGCATAGCTTAGCTGCCTGTCCCATGCCTACGTCACCGCAATGTACTATTCTAGATCCTAGATTTTCGAGAATGGATTTTGCATCGCTAAAATCCGTTTTCGTGCCACCCACCATGAAAGTCAAAGTGGCGTCCTTAGCTGCATTTACACCTGTTAGATTAATACGATGATTATATTAACACGATGACGATTATATAAATAATCGTTTATCGCTCGCATTAATTAATAATTTATATCATTAGATATAATTTTCCTTTTTAATATCCTTTTTTAAATATCCTTCTCATATGCATTTTAATGAATATTAAAAGCGTACCTCCCGAAACGGGACTATCGATAAACCTCAAATTACGTTCCCGAGCTTGCGAGGCAACCGATTGAGACACTGATGGATCCACGGTACTACTATCGATCAATAAGACGTTCTCTCTCGCTGCACTGAGAAAAACAAAGAAATTAATTAATTAATTAATTTATAACGTTTACTTGAATTTGATAGTGTTAAAAGAAAATGTTGACCGTAATGAAAATTAATTTTTACCTAAGTATTCCGTTTTCGCCGGTGTAAACATCAAGGACATGTTGATTCGAAGGTAACATCGAGATGACGACTTCGGCTTCTTTCGACATTTCAGCCACATTTGATGCACAACCAGCACCCGCCTCCACCAAATTTGTCACCGCCGATTTATTCACGTCGCAAACGATGAGCTGGTAACCCTAACAATAAGAGAATTAATAATTTTAATAAATTGATTGATAAAAGAAGAATAACTGTAATATAATTTTTTATTACCTTCTTCAGCAAATTTCTCGCCATATGACCACCCATGTTGCCCAATCCAACAAAACCGATTTTTGAATAACATCTTTTTCCTAAGTTAACAGACATATGAATCATACTATTATTTTATAAAAAATAGACTTTTTTACATATGTACAATACGAATTGTATTAAACTTTTGCGATTTAGTAAAGTTTAAGCCTTTAACGTTAGTTAATTGTACAAAATGAAAATTAACATTTATTGTCCACTATCTGAAACTTCTAATTTTTTAATCCTCAGATAGAGTACGTTGGTATTTCGACTCTAAACCTTCCTTTAGACCTTCTAGCTCCTTCGGCTTTCAAGAAATTCGTTACACCCATAGGGCAATATCCTAAAAAAGATTGTTAGTGGGGATGGCTTAAGATTGTGCAGCTGTGAAACATTTGTCCTCGATTGTCAGAACAAAAGAGACAAAGAATACCAATAATAATATTTCTGTTAACTTTTTCTTAACCAAAATTTTTATTAATTAAACAACGAAAAAAATCTATTAAATATTTATATCCGAGAATATAAAGCAAACATATATTTGATTTAAAAAAAGAGAACCTTTTCGAATATTTATTATATATGCAAAAAAACTACAAGCTTCAATAAATGTCTCAGGTTTTATTTATTCCATTTCCAAGTTGTTTCTTTCAAGTATTAATATTATATTTACATAAGACAAGATACCAAAAATTTTATCTTTAAATCGCTTTGAACATGATAAATGCTTTACGCATATTAATGATCTTATTAAAATAATTTTTATTAAATTGTTTTCTGCAAAATTTCCAATAAATATGTTAAGAATTTTATATATAAAATAAATAAGCATTACCTACTGTTACTGTGAAACTAGAAAATTTCGTAAATATCACAGAAATGCTCATTTCGAATACTTGTCAAAAGTGATGATTCATAAAAGTAAACTATAAATATTCCATAGAATAACGAAATAGCTAACGATGATAACAATAGTTTTGTGTTAACTGTTTTAAACGTATTTGCCTTAGTAAAAAAAGCAATGAAACTTGTAATCAGTTGTTTATTATCATACGTGCGTAATTTAAACGTGAAGAAAATGTTAAAGAAGATAGTTTTTAAGAAAGATAAGAGAAACTCATGTTAGGTTGTAGAAAATCACAGACACGATGGCGAAGAAACACGACAGTAGCGACGTCTCAATCAATGATGTACCATGAAAATACATTATATAACTTGATAAGAATTGATAATGAAGTACTGTTTTAACGGCGGGCGATTCGAATAAAACTAAAGTAGTTCGCTCATCGATAATTCTCGCAGTTACATTAAGAATATAAGCTTCTCCGTTCTCTTTCTTTAAGAAATAATAATTTTAATATATTTTTTATATTATTTACTAGTTAAAATAAAAATTATAATTATTATTAAAAGATATTTAAAAAATATATTTTTTTCAAAAAATTGCTATTTATTTAGAATTGGAACTTTCTAATGATTCTGACAGGCTCATGTCTTTTTGTAAATTGTTAATTCACCGCCATTAGTCAGTGGTGACGATTTGATCAAAGAGCGATTAGAGAGTGCACGCGAGTTATTAATATTTCTACTTTCAGTCGTTGTTATTTATCGTTGTTATTTATGTTGAGTATGTACACGTCAAGACAATCGTTATTATTGTCACGTCATATGTCCATTGAGTCGTTTTTTTTATCTCTTAGAAATATTTATTAAATATAATCTTGCATATTCCATCTTCCAATATTAAACGTTGTTTCACTAGACTAGAAAATTACTTCAACTTGTACTATAAGTACTTTCTCTTTGTGACCTAGAAAAATGAAATATTTCTCTTCTATGGAATACCACGAGAATATGTAGGTCGGTTTAGAAAATTTTTGCTACGAATACATACAAATTGCAAGTGTTTACAATTAAACAAAAATCTATTTGAAATATCAACCATTAGTATTTGCATTGATTACTTTTGATTGATTATCATTAGAATTAATTGTTTATATCTACATATTCTTGTAAATTATTAATTAATTAATTTAATTTAATTATACTAATTAATTTAGGTTATATATTTAATTACACATTTAATTTCTAAAATTAATTATTACCAATTGCTTTCAGAAATTAACATTTTGTTATTAATAAAGAGTATAAGAATATTGTTAGAATAATAATGTTTAAGTCGTAATAACATTACATGAATGTATTATTATAAATCTTTATGATTTAAAGTATCACGACAAGAGAGTTATTGACGTATATTTCACTAAATATCATTATTCATCGTTGTCAGTCATCACGCATAAATGCTGAATGTAAAATATCTCCGTGTGAATCGGTAATACCAAGGACAAAACTTTCTAACTTATTCAATAAACATATAAACAATTTTTGTCTTGTTAGGATAACGTAATAATGAATTCGCCATGCGTAGTTACGTTACTGCCGTCACGAAAGACGTTATCAATTAATTTTTTATGAATCACCAATTAATGTCACTGGCGACGTAGGCGTGGGAGATAATTGTGCCTACGTTTTTTATACGCCACATAATTATGTCAACTACATGTCGTAGCTATGTGTTTATTCAGGGTTCGCTATCGAGGTAGTTATCTGCTGTCAAATTGCACCTCGAGTGTACTCTCCTTGTACACAAAGATACATGGATTGCACATACAAGCGTGCTCGTACCGACACGCTTCCACCATATTATATACACGTGCAATTCCATTCTGGAGTAAGTCTCACCAAGTCGACTCTCATTTTCATGCCGAACATACTCGCGTTACGTACAATTGAATTGAGTGCAATATTAAAAAAAAAAAATAATAAAAGAAAAAAAAAACAAATTTTGAACGACTCATTAATGAGATATTTGATAATTGCCTTGTTTTGATAGATATTAATTAACTTAATTTAAATAAATTTAAATTAATATAAATTTTGTGTTATACCATTAATAAAATTAGTTATGTCTCAACGTGTTAAAAATGTTATATAACTATAATATAACGAGTGTCATAAAAATCTTATTTAATCAATAGTGCATTTCAGAAATCTGGAATATATAAATAATTAATGCGAATGTGAATAATAAATTTAAATATTTGCATGTGTGCAATATTTACTAGCTTATAATAATTCATGACAATCGTTTTTTTTTCACTTCTAAAGTATAATTTTTTATTGCTTTATTTCTTATGATTATGATTAAAATTTATTTGCATAAAGATTATATTGTTGTAAACTGGTCATATTCTGATGTTTCAACATGAAAGTGAATCCGATGATCGGTATTTTATTACTTATTGTTATTCCGGCATTAACTGACAAAAATAATATTATGAAGAATTCGAAAATAAAATCCTGGATCTCAACCGAAAATTTTACGACGATAGTAAAGAAGTCCTTTGTTTACTCCACATGTTGCAATATTTTTTTAAGTGGTTAGTACGTGTGTGTATGTACACTTGAACATTGTACTTTAGAAAAAAAGAGTAACGCGTAATAAATTTTTTTTCAGAATCAATTAACGATGTTGAGATATTATTCCATCAATTTATAGATGTATATCCGTATGAATATCTTCTGCGCAAAAGAATCTACGATTGTCAAGGATATTTTTTACTTGGGCCGACGGATAAAGAAATAGAAATAGCTATGCGAGTGTAAAGAAAATTAATATACGAAATCTAAATCTTAATAAACTTTTAAGTATAATATATAATAAAAGTATAATAATAAAATATACATACAATTATAATAATAATAAAATTACAATCATAATAAAGAAATTTAATATAAATATAAATTGTAAAGCATGAATAAAAAATAAACACAAAATAAATAAAATTTTTAATAAAAAAAAAATGAAATTCTAACATTGTAATTATTCTAACATTGTAATTAAATTCATTTATGCAAGTACATATATTTTTCCGGCAGGGTACCTTCCACTATCTCAACAACCGAAATTCTTGTTATCGTTGATGGTGAATTGAAAAATACTTCAAAACTGTTTAATGTATCTTTATATGGAAATTCCAATGCAAATATTATATCAAGATCTGGAATTTGGACTTTATCAGAAAATTATCTGGAACCTAGATTTTTTTTAAAAGTAGACAGGTAAGCTATTTGCCTAATTTATTATCATATATTTGCATTATAATTTTTTTGTGATAAATTATGTATACAAAAATTAGTTTGATGTCTTTTGTTTCTTTATATAAATGAAATATACATAATATATATACATGAAAGAGAAATTATGAATTAAACACTTGTAAATGACATACATCACAGTTACGAAGAACTGATGTCCGAATTCGATATAGTTAATATGAAGGGTAGAGAACTGCGAATATGTACTTTTTATCAGCCACCTTTTTCTTATCTCAACAAAACAATCAAGAAAATAATTAATGGTGTTGAAGAAGACGTCTTTTTAGCAGATAACGGTAAAGTGAAATTGCTTAAACTTATAATTAATTTCAAATTTATTAATTACTAATATCTTTGAAAAATTAATTAATTGCCAGTTAATTTGAAAAAATAGATGTAATAAAGGAAAACTGAACAATTGTAAAAGCGATCGCAATAACGTATTCATTTTGCAGATGAAGAAAAGGATGGAATAGAAGTGAAAATGTTTCTAATTATAGCGGAGAAATTAAATTTCACTTGGGTAATACGAAAACCGAAAGGAAATTACAAGTAACTCAATTTATCATAATCTTTTTATGTTATGTTAATATATAAAAAATGTCAAAAATAAATTAATTTTTAGATACGGTCGACGCATAAATGGTACAGAATGGAATGGCGGCATCATTCAACTTGTACGGGAGAAAAAGGTATAATTATATATTGTTTGATTTGAAGAAATTTTAATTCTAATAAATCTTGTTTGTAAGGTTAATAATAACTTTAGAATAACATTGTCGAATCATCTGAGATATTAATTATAATAGCTATTACAATACATTTTTGAAGTTTATAATTAATGTGTTATTTTTTATTTTTATATTCTAGATATTTCCATTTTAAATTTTAGATCCTTTTAAGTTTAATTAACATATTAATAATGTTTAATTAATAATTAATTAATTAATTAATTTAATTAATTAATGCAATAAAATAATTTAAAATCATTTTCATCTCCCATATGAAGATTGATCTAGGATTCGGGAGTGTCTGGTTAACGCAAAATCACAACGAATTCGTAAATATGTCCTCACCATCGATTCAAATGTTTATGCATTTTTTGGTACCGCGTCCGCGACCGATCACCAATTTCTGGGCTCTCACGAGACCTTTCTCAGTAGAATGTTGGATACTTGTGATAACTATGTTGTTTGTTAAGAGCATGTATATGTTCACACGCGCCAGGATCGATCCAAAATTTCCGAAACGTAAGTTGAGAACATCTGTTATACACTGACGATTAGAAACAAGGCAATACATAATTAAAATTTTATATTTTATAATCGTCTTCTTCAACTTTCTAATAAATAATCTAACATCTTTATCAAACAATCGGCAATTGTCATTTTTCAAGTGCTTTATGCATAGATGCTTTATGCATAGATTTAAGATGATGACCAATCAATATAGCTAGAAATTTTATCATCTGCATGTGTGTAATGAAAAAAATACTTCGTTCAAAATATTCTTATTTATCTTATTTTTTTGGTTTTATAAAACGAGATAATTAATTTTTTATCACTGCACATTATTACTTATATAATACGAATATATCCCGTTAAATATATACATAATATGATAAAAACGAAATAGATCAAATATATTTTCTTAGGTTTTCGGAGTGCTTTTTGCACAATCACGGAATTGATGGGACGTTTATTGGGCACGTGGGTGCCCAGAAACACCGCCAACGCTAGGTTCGAATTACATTTATGGCAAACTACGAGCTTTCTATTAGTATCCGCTTATTGTAGCAGTCTTGCAGCGAGACTCGCCAATTCGGAATATGAAGATAGGTAGCGAAGATAATTTTCGTGTCTTTTCATCTTTCAATTTAATTATTTTAAGTTTGTGTTTTTAAGAAATTGTATATAATTTTATTGAAGGGGAGAGAGAGAGAGAGAGAGAGAGAGAGAGAGAGAGAGAGAGAGAGAGAGAAAGAAATGCTTTTTCCTTAATTTGTTTATATAAAATGTTATTATTTTATTCAAGCGTGTATACGTCTATTTAAAATAAAAAATATCGAAATCATTGTTTATAGAACCAATTCATTGTTCATAGAATCGATACGATACCTCAATTACTCAAAACTAATTTATCATGGGGTCATGTAGGACCAGTGCCATATTTTCCTGATTATTTCGACATGGACGTATGTAAAATTTATATTCATGCAAATAAACATTTTTTTCTGCTACTTTTCTACTATTTTCTATTATTAATACGATAACATATATACTTTTAGGATCCTTATACGAGTCAATTGCCATCGAGATACATAACTGTGAACGATAATGAGGAATATATACGTACATTAATAAAAAATCATGAATTTGCGGTTTTTGGAAAAGTCATAGACGCAATCTTCTTTCCTGAAGATGATATCTTTAAGGATGATGTTAAAGTAAGTAACACTTATATTAAAATATTAAAAATATCCAAAATAAATTATAAATTATGCTTGTAGGGCTACAGAGTCATGAAAGAAAAAGTGGCCAATTATTATTCGTCCTTTGCGGTTCAACCGTGGCTGTTGCGACCTGTTAACACGGTAATATAATTGCACAATTATTAATTAATTGTTACTTATGCCTATTATCCAAAATAAATTTTTTTGTGACAAAATCCGTTACGTTAAGTTTTCTTGCTATATTAAATATGTACAATCATACATACAATCTATTTGTCACTGGAAAAATGCAAATGATTGTGAACGAAACATTTTATAATATATTTATATTATTGCTAGTTAATTTAAAATTAATTATATTTGCGTGTATAAACTGTGTATAAACATATAATAATGCCTAATTTTTACTGCCTTGTTATGCGTTTATAATAATGTTTGATCAATGTTAACGATTAGACAATGAATAAGCGGAATATTGTTGTTAAGAGATAAGTCAAATGATCATGTAGACTTGGTTTAAAGTACAAAGGTTTAAAGTCAAGTTGTTTATCTTAACTCATACATTTACTCAATACATTTACAAGGAAATTTACTGATTTTTGCGAAATATTTTTTCTTACTCTTCAGTCTTCTTTTTATTTTCCAGATAATGCTATGGTTGAAGGAATCTGGCATCGCTCACTTTCATCTCAGTGACGTCATTCATCGACGAGCCAGTTCTACTCTTCACGAAGTTGTTAAAGAATACGATGATTTCGATGGAAATGCTAGAGTTCTCAAATTAACACCATTAGGCGCTGGATTTACAGCGCTCATCGTAGGTCTTTTAGCATCCACAATGATATTTTTCTATGAATTGAAACAAGCCGCTAATTCGCGATCAATTCGCGAAGTATTTCGAGATATCCAAAAGAAACGAGAAGCATATAAGTCGGTTTGAAAGAAAAAAATATCAAAAAGGAACTGAACTATTAAATCACAATTTAAACGATAAAAATGCCGATTTCTTAATAATTGAATCTGTTGAACATTTCGCAAATATAGAATATGCACAGAAATTTAAAGACAAGATTTCTAGCTAATAATTTATACGTATTTATAAGTAAATATTTATAAAATATTACTTATGTTTTCATTTATTTATTATTTATTTTATGCTTATGGAAAAAAAATTTTAATTGACAGCAATATGTATTATATAAATTGTATTTAAATAACAAAACATAATATATTTTAATATATAAATAATAATTTTTGTAAAACAAAACTAAACAAAACTATATAATTCTTACAATATTTTAAAATTATAAATGAGACAATCTTGCTTAAAAAAAATTATTGATATTATTCATTATCAAAAATTATATATAACAATTTATGAAAAATAATTATGTACATACAAATAATTCTCTGTGATCAATGCTCATTTAATTCAATATCCTGCTAATACTATTGTAAAAAAATCTTTTATTATAACTTTTATTATAACTCCTTTATAATGAGCCACTGCTTGCTTCGATCTCTCAGGTTTCCTTTTATTACATCTTATATATTTTAAGAGTTAAGACTTACACACAATTCGCAATCCTCAATGCTCTTGGAATTTGAAGACCCAGAGACAATTTTTTGACATTAAATTATTTGATAAACAATAAAACGAAGAGATGGTTTACCTAAAAAAAATTATTGATAATAGAAACTTATCAGCTAAGGGCCATTGTGTTTCATTAGTCATGTTCCATTCAACTCAAAATCGAGCGTCATCATTGATAACTAGGTGGTCTGATTGTTTTTTATCAAAATAAATGTTTTTTATCATGTTTTTTGTTATTTTTATCTTTATATAATATATAATATGAGTAAAAAAATATTTTCATCATAAGAAGTATAGAAATTCAAACAGGCCATATTCAAAATAAAAGAGCGTTCCGCTGAGGAAGTGTGCGAAACAGAAAACTATTTATTAATTGCTTATGCTCATCTTAAATAATCAGTCCTAAAATAAAATACTAAGCTTTTTTAAAAAAGAAGTTTTTTTCTCTTTTCTGTTATTTTTTTCCTATTTTCTATAAATCAAATCTAAATTACTGATTTTCAAGTAATTTAGATTATCAAATAATTATATTTTTCTGAAATAGACACCATTATACTATTTTTTTTCGTATTAACATTGGATTGTTTAAAGCTACAAGAATTTTTTTTATGTACGTCTATAAACAAGTTATGAATTTTCATCACAATAATGCATTCTGCCGATTCTGCTTCAAATTCAAATATGTACAAAAAAAATTAAAAAAACATTTTATATAATTGTACAATCATATTTTTAAATGTTGAAAGAATATATAGAACTTTTTCAAATTGTATGTTACAATAAAGATAATAAAAGCAAAACAACGTCATTCATTTGATTAGTAGTTAAAAAATTATTTAGTATTGCAATTTTTTGTGCTTCTTTAGTAACTGATAATTTATCTTTAAATAGACTTTGGAATTATTTTCTATTTATTTTATTTACTTTATTTTATTTTTTTCTTATTCTTTTTCGATTTTTCAAATTACTTATGTAAACTATTTCTAAATTTATGAAATTAACTGATAAATACAGATGTCAAAAAGTCAAATATATTTGGAAGATACAATCAGAATACGTCGTTAAAACAATTTCTGCATATTTCAGAGATCGTACGCAATTTCTCAGAAAAACGGAAACTGGGAAAGACCCACATCTGCGATAACATGAGGACAAAATAATTTAGCAATAGTTTCAACGATTTCTCATTGTATCATCTCATATTATCTCATTGTATGACGTACATTCCACTCAGTATCAATACTTTTCTGAGTAAAAGGAAAACGCCACTTTTTATGTGTATCATAATAATATACACTGACCTGCGAACTCTATAAATCTCGTGTCGTGGACAGTAATTGGCTACATTGTGGTGCGCGTTGTTAAACTGAATAAATCTATATGTGCAATTATATCGTTTCTCATTTTCGTTGAGTCACAAATGAATTAAGTTTTTATATCAATATATCATTAAGCAAAATAAAAACACTTGCCGTTGCGTAATAAAGCTAGCAAAGCTATTAAATCTTTCTAGAAGTGATTATTATATTTCTAATAGACAAAACAGCAAGATGAAAAAAAAACATATTAATGACGGTAAGATATTTTTATATCAAAAAGCAAAAATTGTGTTATAATTGTGTTAAATTTGTGCTATACCACTATTATTAGTGAGAATATAGATCTAAGCTATAAAAAATTTTAGAAAAATGTAAAAGACTAAACAGAAAATTATATAATCTTAACTAAATTATGTGAAATTTTGTGAATCGAATATTAAACATTCAATAAAACTAACATATGTATACTATATTATAATCGCGTCAAATCAAATAAATAAATAAACAAACAAATAAAATTATTAAACTATTAAACAAATACAAATCTGTAAATGAATAATTTATGATAAAATATACGTATTTGCATGTCATCGTATCATAGTCCAACCTTCGACGACGGATGAACATTTGAGATTATTGTTAGAGGATAAAAATATAATCGATCCAAAATTTACCAGTGCGACACCCAATGATCTTCCAGATTGGTATGATCAAGAGTTATTTAAAAAGTAAGTATTTGACATGTAGCAAAAAATATAAAATTCGCAAAAAAGTCGTAATTCGTGACGAAATACATGATATAAATTAAACATATTTTGCTCAAAAATGTGAATTATTAATAATAATAAAAATACTAAATTATTAAATTATTTAGACTTTTTATAATTAGTTTAGTTTATAGATAATATAAATTGCTACAAACTTTTTTGTGGGCACAGTACATTAACGATATGTTAGAGGCAATAAGATTTTAATAGTATTTCTATTAAATTTGTAAAAACGGCATATTTTTTTAATTTTAGAGCTCAAAACTATTACAAACGAAACCTGTTGTCAATGCTATTATCTAATTTTGTTGGACTTCTTGCAATAATAGTAGTTCCAGAAACATTAAGGGTATTCCAACTTAATATTTTCTATCAAAATACTATATATATAAAATAGTTATAAATAATCTGTGTAGAAATAATTTCCGTTGTTTTAAACATGTTACAATAATAACTTTAAATACTATATTGCAATATCTTTAATCATCCTTTATTAAAAACTAGAATTCCTTATTTTAATAAAAGTAACAAAATATTCATTATTTAGTAAATAACTAAAAATAATTTCCTAATAGGTACTTATATATACAAAAAAAAGCAGTATGCCGTGTATAACTTTCAGCAGATATGTCCAGACTTTACTACATATGTATAAATTACATACATGTGACCCAAATGATCCTAATTCTGAGTAAGTTTCATCGAACTATGTATATATTTTCATATTTTCATATTTTATGTACATTTTTGTTCTTATTATTCATAAAATTAACTATTATTTTTTATTACTTTTTGCTACAACTTTTTACACATTTTTAATCTTTATTCTCATTTCTTGAGCAAGGAGCAAATAATATATTAGCATAATATTTTTTTAAATTTTAATATAAAAATTAATGATATAATATTTTTATTACACCTTAAAATTCAAATCTTTGCTGCGTCTTGATTTTTTTATATTTTTTTTGTTATTAATCTGTAATATTTGTATAAAATATTTTTAATCTGGTAGACTCTGTTATTCCGTTTTCAGTCTCTAAATAATAATCACATAATACAAATTTATTTTCTTTTTTACTTTTTTATCTTTACATCAAAATTTTCTGTATGTAAAAATGTTCATTCATCAATTCATAAGTAAATGTATTATAAATGTATTATAATGAATTTATATATATGTATTTATATAAATTCTTACATTTTTACGTTTTGCTAGTTGGTACAAGACAATAAATGTAATTCGCCAAAAACATAAGATAAGTAGTAAGAATGCAATGAATGCTCGCGTCGGAGGAATTTATCAACGAGATGTGGCAATCACACAATTTGCTTTCATAGGATATGTATTGATTGCTCCTACATCCATCGGTTTACGTAATGAGCCAGAAGAGGAAGAAGCACTTAATCATCTTTGGCGTGTGATTGGTCACATGATAGAAATACCAAATCGGTAATATATATGACAATATCAAAAGTACATTTCAATAATCAGCATCAACAAACATAATATTTTATTAATATTATAAATTGTTTTATAGTTTATAATATAATTAATAAAATTAATAAAATTAATAAAATTAATAAAATTGGTAGATAGATAAACTGATGTATTAACTTTATAATTCTTTATCAGGATCATTAATTATTTATCTTGTTTTTATAGATTAAATCTATGTCGCAAAACTGCAGCGGAAACTCGTGAATTGTGTCAAAAATTAGCTAATGTTTTAGCAAAGTATTTAAGTGAAGCTCCATATGAATTCTATCACATAGTATCAGCTATATTAGATGGCTTGTGGTATTTTGATTTGACTTTAGATAAGGATGCCTTGTTAGCATTTACTTATCGGCTACATGGTATTAAATGTGAGTATTTTTTTCACTTATAATTTATAATTACTAATTTATAATATATAAACTCATTCAATGTTCTTGGTCTTGATTAAGTAAAATTATATTTCATTTCATCTTTAGATAGATCTTTAAAATAGAGTTTTAAAAATATAAAAAATTTATATTTTTTTTTTAAATTATAATTATCGCTTATTGTTTTTATTATTGTTATTTATTTAAAAAGATTCCAATATTCTATTTATTGTATCTATTTGTATGTACTTCCGTATTAAGCTTTATTTTTAGATTAAATAAATATTAATATTAGATAATAATTCACAATTATACTAAAAATTTTAAAATTATACAAAAAGATATATTAACATTATTATTAATTATTCTATTGATACTCTTATATTCTGAAATTTGATAAAATTCTGTTAAGTTTATAATGTTTATTTTATATGCTTGCTATAGCAAGAAAAGGTCTTGCTTTAATAAAACCATAATTTCATTGTAGAAAAATATCATAATTTATATTTATCAAATGACATAATCCTTATTGATATTTAACATTGCCTTTTTTTATCTTATATTTTTCCAATGTATTAAAAATATATTATACAATGAGCAATCATTGCTTAATGTTTTTTAATAAAAATAAGAGACAGTGGATAAATTATTTGCATTTCAGATAAAAAGTCGCTGGGTTGGTACAGTCAAATAAACATAAAATATCGTGACTTAATATTTTATCTCTGTCGTAAGTATGCGCAAGTTTGAATAATAATAATAAAATTATAAAATAATTATTATAAAATTATCCACATGCTGATAATCGCCTTTCAACCTGTTTTAGTTATACCCTATATCGGAACAATAGTAAAAATGTTTTTCAATTATCAAATCTTGTTGGCACTTTGGCTTGTGAAGAAATGGTCTCTTCTTGCGTGGTACTCACTCGGAAAAGAAAATTGTCGAATTATTTTATATTCCAAATACTATTGTAAATAATCACATTTTCATATAAGTACAGTATTGGATATAATTAATCATTTGCTCTTTTCCAAAAAGTTTTGCATCAATTATGGCATTCAAAACTTTTTATGTTATCATTAGAATTCTATCAGATTTTTTTAAAACATTTCCTTTTTATTAAATTTTTATTAAATTTGCTATAATTAAAAGTTTAGTTTGTGAAAAAGTGAAAGTTTTAATCAAATATTTTTCTTCGGAGATTCAACTGATTCCAAGATATAGCTTCCAAGATGTAACTTTAAATTAGTCATAAAAATATTTATTATAAATCTTTTTAGTATTAATTTATTAATTTATTAATTTATAAATTACTTTTATATGTATACATATTTTTTTATCTAATATTTTAAATATTATAACCTTTGAATATTATAACCTTATATGTTATATCTTTATTCTTACAATTTTTGTTTTATTTATAAAATTGGGAATTAATAAACTTCTATACATTTTTAGAATATTTATTTTTTATATATAAGATTATACAGAATAATATTGAAATAGATCTCATAATCTCATTTGATAGCGTATTCTACTTTTTTTAAGGATAAAAAAAGAACATATAAACCTTAGAGAGAACATATAAAAATTCAACAATTCCTCCTTTCCAAAATATATACATCTTATGGTTATGAAATATTAGAATAAAATAGAATATTTTAGAAATCCTTAAAACTTACTTAAGGGAATACTTAAGGGAATAAGGGTTATAAGATATTATATAAAAACATATATTTAAATTATATATAAAATTAAAATTAAAATTAAAATCAAAATTACATATAAAGTCAAACACAGCGAAAAAGAAAAACGACAAAATAAGAATAACAGAAAGATCTTTTAAATTATTTAATATATTAAGATTATAAAGATTCAACTTGAAATAAAAGATAAAAAGTACTGATAAAAAAAGTTTCGTTCCTTATTCGGCGGGTTCTACAAAACATTTATCTGATAATTTATAATTGTCTAATTTTGTAATAGTGTCTTATAATTTGCACTGTATTGTATACATTTTCAATTGCGCAGAAAAGTTTTAAAAATTTAAAAACATTATTGTGTCATTTATATGTGTCATTTTACGTGATTTTATTATACACAGCGCATGACACACACACATACACACACGCGCGCGCATACGCACACATTGATAAATAATTGCTGGTTAGACAACTCGGAATATCTGGGATATGTAACTGGGATTGTATAGCATGTGAAGTGTTTCAGAACGTCAGGAAAGTTGTGGACAATCGTTTCGTAGGCACGGAGTTCTCTTCAGTACCACGGTAACCGGTTTGGCAGAAAGACACGCTACCTTCTGCAACGTGCAATCAGTGTATCTCAGTGTACCTGTTTTTAATTTTTCGTTATGTCTGTTGTTAAAAATCTACGAAACAGTGAAACAAAAAAGAAACATATCGATGATGGTAAGGCGAAATATTATGTGTTTGTGAAAACAAGTTTTCTTTATGACGTGTTTCTATTTACAAATGTGTTCATATATTCAAAATATTTTAAATTACTACTATGTAAGTGTACTTACAGTGTATTTTTATTGTAAATTATTTAATTAAGCTTGTTATGAACTGTGATGATTTAGAACTATATTTCTTTCGCTTTGATAATCTATAATATTATCAGTAATATTATCAGATTTTTAGATATCTCGAAGATATTCCACTCATTTTCTTTCATTATATACAAAGCATTATTGATATCGTAAATTATTAAACAAATACATTATAAAGTCATTTAAAGCTTTATTTAAAATCTAAATAAAACTAATTTTTAATGTGGTACATCTTTTCTCCTAAGCAAACTGAGTAAAACCATCATGAAAATATCTATCATGATATCACATCGCCTTGTTTTTCATTTTTCCTTTGGAGATCAGTGGTGCTCAATATCTTTATTCCATTAACTGAGTTTCAATTATTAAACTAAATCACTTAACTAACAAACTTAATTGACTTAGCTAATCATATGCGTTGCACACAAATATATTTAATTTTTTAATTTAATTTTTTTAAATATTAATTATAATTTTCTTATTACTATATATATATATATATATATATATATATATATATATATATATATATATATATACCTTAATATTTTATCAAGAAGATTGATTTAAAAATTATATATAATTCTAGAAAAGTACAAAAGTACATTACAAATATGTTAATGCAAATGCTCATGTAAAAAATAGAAACTATTTTTTTAAATGCACAACGATACATATGTGTGTCTTCTCAACACATATTCTCTCTCTCTCTCTCTCTCTCTCTCTCTCTCTCTCTCTCTCTCTCTCTCTCTCTCTCTCTCTCTCTCTCTCTCTCTCATCTCTCTCTCTCTCTCTCTCTCTCTCTCTCTCTCTCTCTCTCTCTCTCTCTCTCTCTCTCTCTCTCTCTCTCTCTCTCTCTCTCTCTCTCTCTCTCTCTCTCTCCCTCCCTCCCTCCCTTCCTCCCTCCACGCGCGCGCGCACACACGCACGCACGCACGCACGCACGCACGCACGCACACACACACACACACACACACACACACACACACACACACACACACACACACACACACACACACACACACACACACACACACACACACACACACACACACACACACACACACACACGTACACCCGCGATAAATTTGTTATTTAATTATGCCTATTGATAAATGTTAATATGTATAAATATGTTAATACGTTACAGTTCAAACGCAGACAGTGGACGAACATTTTAAATTAATTCTAGAGGATAAGAGTACATATGATCCTGACTCGCCTGACGTAACATTTAACGATCTGCCAGATTGGTATAATGATAAATTATACAAAAAGTAAGTATTATTATAAATGCTTACTTAGAGTAATCAAATCCCAAAATAATAATAATCATTACAATGTTATCAACATTGTAATGATAAGTTTTGTAAGATTAGCAAAAGTCTTTTTCATATTGAACATAAGAAAAAATATCAAATATTAAAGAAAATATCAAAAAAATTAATAAAGTTATAGTTAGTTATAGTAATAGAAATAAAGTTGATAATTAGTTTTAATTTACTACTATTTTTATAAAACATTTATATTTTTAAATATTTAATGCTACATTTTGTATATAAACATTAACAATATCAAAAATTTAGAAAAATTTTAGAATATTCTATGATGTTACGAGTGTTTGTAAATTATTTTATGATAATTATTTCTAATTATATGATAATATTTATCTCATTTTTCTTCATAAGATTTATAAAATTTTTTTTTCGTTTTTCAGAGGTCAAAGCTTTTATATGCAAAATTTCTTATCAATGGTAGTGGCTAACACAGTGGGACTTATTGTAGTACTTTCAGTGCCGGAAATACTAAAGGTATTGTTCTGTATATACATATATACATATATACATATATACATATATATATATATACATGTGTGTGTGTGTGTGTGTGCGTGTGTGTGTGTGTGTGCGCGCGCGCGCGCGCGCGCGCGTGTGTGTGTGTGTGTGTGTACATTTACTAAAATAGTAAATAATTATTTTTAATACCTAATTAAGATCTTTATTTTTATACGTTTTAACTAAATCATAACATATAACATATAAAAATAAATTATAACATATAAAAAATAAGATTACACTGTATACACTTGAAAGTTTCTTTATAGAAAATTTTCAAGTAATATTATTTATAAAAATAATAAAATATTACTTTTCATGTAATAAATAAAAAAATTTTGTTTTATTAATAGGTACTTCAGTACACAAAACGAAGTTCTACGCCTCATGCAGCTTTTAAAAGATATATCGAAACTCTATTACACATGTATAATTTAGCTACGAACGATCCACAGGATACAAATTCTAAGTAAGTTTTTTTAAAATGCATACTTTTGAATATATATTTTTAAATAAACTCAATGTATACTTTGTTAAATCTCTTATTATTTATGATGTGACACGCCGTGACTTTGAAGATATCACACAATTTCAAATAACCATAAAAGCATAAAGAGTCTTAATGAATGAAACATTTTAAATTATTTAATCTTGAGATATTTTTACATTCACTAACATAAATTATAGACAAAGAAGTAAATTTATACAAATAGAATAAATATGAAGAAACCTTTATTAATAGCATACATTAACATAAGAAATATAAAGACGTTATTATTATTATTTGTAGATTAAATTTATTTATTTCTTTTAATATAATTTACACAAATATATATTTTTCTATATACATAATTTTTTGTTCTTTTTTATTTTTACATATGCTATTTTAAATACAAATAAAAAGATCTTTAAGAAATTTTTAATAGTCTTTATAAAAATGTAAAAAATTTTATCATAATTGAAATTTTATGGAATTTTCGCAATTATTGTATAAAGCTAAATGCAGAATTATATTTAAAAGTGTATATATAGAATTATATAAAGTATGAAAGAAATGAAAATATTCTCTCACATCAAATTTAAAATAAATCTTTAAGTGTGAAAAGATATTTATTAATTTTTGCACTCTTAAAATCTATTAGATGGTATAAATCGATGAATGCAATTCGTTGGTATCATAAAATGGCCACCAGAAGAACAAAGAATTCCGGTATTGGAGAAATTTCTCAAAGAGATATGGTACTTACTCAATTCGCATTTGTGGGATATGCTTTGGTTAGTCCTACATATTTCGGATTGCGCAGTACACCGGAGGAAGAAGAAGCATTTAATCATTTATGGCGTGTAAACGGTTACATGTTAGGAATTCCTGATAGGTAATGATAATGATAATAATTTTTTCTAAAAGTAATGATAATGGTAATAATAATGATAATAATTTTTATTAAACAGTCTAAACAAGTGATACATATGATAATATTGTAAGATTTTTGCTAAACAAAATCATTATCCATATTTAATACACAATCTAATTCACAGTTTCGTATTATAAAATAATATCGAATTTAGACGAATATACAGTAATTTTACAACTCTAATTTCATTATTTATTCATCTTTATCCATAGATTTAATTTGTGTCGCAAAGATGCAAAAGAAACTATCCAATTATGTGAAAAAATTAAAGGTTTGTATGTAAATTATTTGACAAACATTCCATCTGAATTTAACGATGTAATGAGAAATGCAATAGATGCATTATGGTATTTTGATATCACAATAAACACAGATGCTGTCTTATATTTCACCTATCTACTTCATGGCATCCAATGTAAGTATTCAATTTTTGTTTTGATTATAACTGTATTCATCAATTTTAAAGTATTTCTTTATATCGATATAAGATATTTATTCATATTTATTCTTTCGATCATTTGATTTTATTATATTGATTTTATTATATTGATTTTATTGATTATATTGATTTTATTATATTATATTTTATTATATTTATTATATTTATTATATTTGAAAAATTAAATATTTATATAATTTTCATTAAATCAAATATTAAAAGTCAAATAAATCACATGTATTAAAATATATTTTTTGTAAGAAAAAATTTACAAAATATTAATTTTATTTTGTAATATTTATTATAACTATTATTCTATTATCTAGAGCGAAATTATATTTTATATTTAACATTTAATTATATGTTTTTAAACATTTTTATCAGTATATTAATAATACATTCATCAAAACAAAACTTATTTTGAATGTTTATATAATTATGATGTTTATCATAAATACATGTGCTTAATTTACACAATGACCAAAGATATAAATATTTTATATAAATAAACAATTCAGTAAACATTATTTAATCAAAGATATAATCTACGTTTTAGATAAAGAGCTTGGATGGTATAGTTGGTTAAATTTAAAATATCGTGAGCTGATTATTAAACTGTATTGTAAGTATCAATTTACTTCACATTTTATTGTATCAACAGTGCAACATTTTATTGTATCGACAATTAATTCATTATCTGCCTTTTTCAGATGTACCTTATATCGGCACAATACTAAGAATATGCTATAACTATTTGATTCATTTCCTGATTTGGAATGTACAACATTTTCCTATACTTGCATGGATAAAATTTGGGAAGCAGAATGTTCGACTGAATTTGTATCCTAAACATTAGTAGCTCTAATTTCAGAGATGTTTTATATACACTAGACATTACAAGCGCGCGCTATTTATCTTTTTCAACACAAGAGCAAAAATTAATATAATACCATTATACTACTGTTACACTATTTTTAACTTTTTAATATACAGTTATCAAAACGATCTTCTGTGAGATCAATACAATGACTAGCTAGGTTTTTATTCATGAAGTTAGCGCAGCGAGAGAATCACTTTTTCGATATCACGGAAAAGCACAACAATAAAGTTCGAGAAATGCGAAACAATCGATGTCATGCTTTTTTTAGAAAGGGGAGAATAAATAAAGTTTTTTTAAATTACTAATTAATTTGTCACTTTTACATTATGATAAATTTTTATATTTTGATATGTGAATTAATAAAGGTAATTTTAAAATTATAAAGATTAAATTTAACTGTCAATTAATCACAATCAGATACGCACAAATGATAAGTATAACAATCGCGCGAGACTTTACACGATACATTCAACAATGTTAATTAAGTTTTTTATTATAGTTTTTATTACATTTCTTGATAAAAAGATGTTATAATAAAACTATCTTTTTAAAAAAGATGTATTGAATTCATTAAAATAGTAATAAATATATATAATTATTCTATTTCAAAAATTATTACAGAAGAAGGTAATAAAAACAAGTCTTGTGCCAATTAATAAAGCTTAGAAATTAATTCGTAATGATATTAATTTATATCGCTTCTATTTATCAATTGAGCGAAATCAGGTCTCTTAATTATCTTCTATTGCTACGAATAAGATGAAACGAGCATACTCCGTCAGATAGCGTCATAAGTCTTTCATATGACATTAAATTTAAAAAATCTACTTATTACTGTTTTACCTTCATATGATCATCTATCACTGGAAAATTATTGATAAACTTACACTAATTATATGTAATAAAGCAAAAAAATTTTTTAGTAAAACATTATTTAATAAATTAATAAAAATTGAAAATTGCATGTATTCATAATTAGAAATGTTAAATGTTTTTCTTATATAGTTTTCTATAGTTTATAATCATGAGTTTCATATTTTTTTCATTACAGTTTAATAATTTTAAGTCTTAGAGTTAAAGTTTTAAGGAAAAAATAATTATCATTACACATGATGGTCTTTCACTTGTAACTATTTATGAGATAGTCAACAGTGTTTTTTATCACACAGACCACAGTTTCCTCTCTTAGAATAATTCCAAATCACCACAAAAAAATAGTGCTTAGCTGCATGCTTAACTTATTAGCATACGTATTTATTATGTAATATATACGTCTTCTATACAAATAATTTGCCATGTTCAAATATAGTGACATAGCTGCTAAAGAGAGAGAGAGAGAGAGAGAGAGAGAGAGAGTTATATTTACCTATTTTTATTAAATTCAGATAGACACGTGACAAACAAACAATGCAATTGCTGTTACTACAAAATTAGAATAAACATTATGATGTCAAGTTTAGTAAAATTATAGAATTTTTCATAAAAAAGAAACTTTCTTGTTTTATAACTTAAACTTCGTTGTTCAGGTCAATACCTTGGTGCCTCAATTATGCGTGTAACTGGCAGTGTGCTCCTCCGCAGCATATTATATAATACTACATAAGACGTTCATCATCGAGACGTTCATCATCCTCGTCTCGTGCGGAGTTTCTCTTTCGTTCATCCATGCCAGCTTCAGGGATTTTCACCGTGAACTCGGGGCGGTCTTCCCTCATATGCGACCATCAGGGATCATTTTTACGCAGCTCGCGTGATTCCAGGTTCGCCGGCGTCTTCGATTCGAGCTGGTTAGAGCTTCGCTCGCGTGCGAAGTGAGTCTTCTTCGCACACGTACGCATGCGAAGAGAGAGAGAGAGAGAGAGAGAGAGAGAGAGAGAGAAAAGAGAAAGAGAGGAAAGAGATTTCCTCGGCGCTCGTGCAGCGTCTCTCGCGCTCGCACACATTTATACACACCGATAAATCCGTGTTGCACGCGCACATATACACATATACAAACTCTCTCTCTCTCTCTCTCTCTCTCTCTCTCTCTCTCTCTCTCTCTCTCTTCCCGCTCTCTTTCTTTCTCTTTCTCGCTCTTTATGTGGACGACGACGAAGGAGTATGTAACGCGCGGATCCAAGTACATAATACACAGCTATATATCCTTCTGTCCCGCAGCTACTCTCCCTCGACCCTGTCGCCTCTTCTCGGTTCCTCTCCTCGTTCGTTCCTTGGCTCACCGAACCTTTCCCCTCGGCTGCCTGGCATCACCCAGCCCCTTTTCGCGGCCCTCCTCGCCGCCGCCGCCGCCGTCGCCGCCAGCACGACCTAAACGAGATGACTCGCCGTGAGGACAGGACGACGGAGGCGGAGGACGGGAAAGGGAAGGCAGAGCGCGGTGGCGATGAGGGGGCGGTCGGGCTCGGGGACGAGGGTATCAGCAGAGGCCGTCCGGAGGAGAGAAGGAAGAAGCCGGCCCTCCGGCCCTCGCGTAGCACAAAGAGATCCGCGCGCGCGGCCAATTCCTCTAAAGCTCGATCCATACGCGGCGGTCACCAGTCGACGTTTCTCCTCGCTTCACGAAATCGTTTTGCGCCGCTGTAAATTGCGAATGCCGCCCGCCGTATCGCTCACTTCCGTCGTCCCGCCGCCGCGCCCCGCGCCACCACTTGGAAACCGGGAGCGGGACGGAGAAAGGGCGGCTTGTCGCGCGTTAGGACACCCTACGGCCATACGTCGATACGTATTTCCTCGAGGGAACGAGTCGGGGAGTCGCGTTATTTCGAGAAGCCGGTTCGCACGACGAAAGCGAACGAAGAGATGTGCATTCATCATCGTTCGTATGGGTCACACGAAAATTAATAACTCCCCGTCTACATAGATGAGTCTTGTTCTTTGGCGTTCCGCATAGGGGATTAAACAACGTGAAAAATGAAAAACGACAATATATTACGGAATATCTTTTACCCCGATAAATAACGTATACGCATTATTATCAACCGACTTCTCTGGAGCCACGGGACGTCCTGTCCTATATGTGTCACGGACGTCCAATGAATTTCGCAAAATGCGCTTCGCGCTGCAAGTACACAATTTGCTGCAAATTATGATATACGATCTTTGAGCGGCGGGACCGTATTTAATAGTATTGTAATTGCCGACGCGTTGATTAGCGTGAATTCGTCTCACTGACTGCCAACAGCGGGGCGCCCGCCCAATTTTCATCGCGACTTACAAAGAGTCACTTGTGTTTATATTAGAAAATGTAAAAAATCGCAGCTGCCTGAGCGTCGCATGCGTTTCGTGAGGCATGAATAAAGTAGACGTTACTTCGCGTTTGTTGCTGTAGAACCCGAGGGAAGAAAATTCACTTCACCGAGCACGGTATAGCCGAGGAAGAAAACGTAGACGTTTCTATTTTCACGAAACAGATTATTCACGATTAAGCGCGCCGTACGATTTCGGCGAAAATATATACGTGAAATTATATATACGTGTATATATCTGTGTGTGTGTGTGTGTGTGTGTGTGTGTGTGTGTGTGTGTGTGTGTGTGTGTGTGTGTATCTATATATATATATATATATCTTCTACTTTGTATCGCGCTGCATTAGTCAGCACGCGGGTTACAAATAGGATTGCAATATCGACACTGTCGAATATCGATAATGTTTGCAGCAATATTGAAAAGAAGTATCAATGCGAGCCGGTGCCCGAAAGAAAATAATAATAATGATGATTTGAATGTAAAATATTTATTTGGAATAAATGAAAAGTGTATTTTGCAGTTTAATATCGCATTTAAAACAATCTTTATAAGCGAAAAATTGAATTAAATACAATATCTGAGAGTTGATGTAGAGAGTTATGTTTAATCGTCATGTTGTCGACATTATTAATTACGAAAATTGGGATTAAGCGATCGCTGACTATAATATTACGGACATTAATATTTCGACTTGCTAGATGATTTTACTGTATTATTAGATGATCTTTATTAGACGAGTGTGATATTATTTCACAATTGCAGAGACTTTCACAGACAATCGCAAAAGAAATCTTTCGTGTAAGAGGAGGAAGAAATGACATCGAGCTGTCAATATTGCGCTCATAATCGAGAAACATCTTTGGATCTATCGTCGCTTCCTTATAATAGCTTATTCCGACGCTCTCGACTAATGAACAGATTAACGTGTTATCTTATAAGACAAATGAATTACGCAAATGATTCATCTGCTTTCGTGACGAGACGTTTATATTTCTATTTGAAGATATAGAATAATCGCGAGCACCTTACAATGATACTATTCAAACAGATTCGACGTTAAATGGAAACATTTATATACTTTCAATGAATTTATTTATATTAGTTATTTATATTAGTATATTGTTAATTAATGAGCAAATTATAGCCATACACGTTCGTGTAGAACGTGCCCAATATTGTTCCAGTATTTATCTTCAGAAACTACATTTGCAATTAAAATTGAAAATGTTTCGAAATTATTGATAATCGAAATTATTGTAAGAATGGACAGTTTAAAGTTTTCCGCGTTTTTCGTTGCAAACAAATCGTCCACTTCCATCTTTCTTCCATTTATGAAACATCTAATCTTGTGTGCAAATGTAGTGAATTAACCACGGATATCCGCCGCTTTCTCGCTAGGATTTCTGACAAAGGACGTGAGTTATAGCGAGCGAGGAGCGTCCCGCACAACATTCTGGTAGACATCTCGCAGATGTTTCTGCAGCGATCACGCGACACAGGAAATTCACGTACCCGGTAAGAAGAGAACCGACCTGTACAGGTGTGTAAGAAATTTTTCTACGGAAAACGTATCTTTCTCTGTATAGAAAAATATAAAGATATTGCTTCAGATAGTTAACTATTAATAAAGAACCGTATCGATGCTGCATCGTTATCATAGCTATTACAATTAATATATATAGACTGACATATATTGAATAAATAAGATAACGATAATGAGAAATGTAAAAAGCGAAATGTCCTCGAAATCGTTAGTCAAACATAACCGCTAGCCAACGTATCTCATATCCGTTCATTACGCGCGAACGGTGAACGACGCGGCGAGCGAGTTTCACGCTGGCGAGAAGAAAGTCCGGTGCTATAATCTCCCGTTTCTTTCTCTTTTTTTTCGCCTTTTTATCCCAGCTGCGTGATTCGCCGCGTATCTTTCACGCTGCCAATTGGGTCGTGTCGAGCTGCGAAATCATGCGCTTTGTGCGGAAAAACGGCGGAGCCATGCGACCGCAATGCGTACCACTCGTCATTCCGCGGCAGGTGCCTCCCCGGAGATCACCGCCGCGGAGATGGTCGTGGAAAAAAAAAAATTCCACGTGACCGGTAGAAGAGAGAGACAGAGAAACGGAGCGAGAAAAGGAAGAAAAAGAGAGAACGGGCGTTCGTTAGGCTTTCACGAGTTAAGCTAGATAGTAGCCAACGGACGAGCATTGCGTACGATCTCTGGTGCGTTCGCATTCATTCGGATGACAACGACGACGACGATGACGACGACGACGACGACGACGACGACGACGACGACGACGACGACGACGACGACGACGACGACGACGACGACGACGACGACGACGACGACGACGACGACGACGACGACGACGACAATGATGACGCACCTTTTTTTCCTTCTCTTCCGCCATCACCCTCTCGCTGTGCTATGTTCGCTTCCCTCGTATCTTTCTCCCTCCCTATCTCGTTCTTAATGCCCAACCCTCTCGTAAAGCGAGAATCCCTCGCCTGTTTCTCCCCCTCCCCCCCTGCTTCACCATCCCGCATCGCTCCCGGCCGATCCTTCGCTTCTTTCTTTGCGCGCCGCGCGGTTCACGGACTGCGCTATGCGATCGAGCGAGAACTGCAGCTCTTTCTCCGGATGGGAAGTGACCCGACACTCTTTCTCGAGCCGATGCGTACGTGTACGACAAAGTACACGTGGTGACGTTAATAAGCGTAGAACCGAAGGATTCTCTCTCGCCGAGTTGTTCGATCCCCGAGGCTTGCAAGTCGCTCTCTAATTTTCCTACCTTATAGTTTTCGGCTAGTACTTTCCGAAAGAAGATAGTTTCTCTATTGTCACTTAGAGACAAACTATTTTATTGTTAATAGCGCGATTATCCTTTAGTTTTTTTTCAGTTTAAAAATAATTCTATCAAGTTGAGAATTCGTATCGATACCGTTCGATATCCCATTCTCGACATTCTAGATCTGATCTTTCATTAATAAACGAATGAAATGCATACAGGAATTTTGAGATATAAAAGTAAACAGTAAAATGTGATTATTATAGATAACGACGATAATTGTTTCGTAATGATAAATCTATCTGCGCGTAGCTCAGATTTTAAGAAGCAAAATAGGCGCCCTCATGTATCTAAAAGAGGAGAGGAAGATCGCGCTTAAACATTAACTGCGCAGCCCCGCCTGACCTCCCGTCTAGTTACAGAGCGCGCTCGCGTAATTAATAGCGATAAATATTTAACAAGAATCTATCACGGGAGGAGACGGAGGGCGAGAGAGAGGAGGGTCACGCCGTTCACTGAACTATCGCGCGCCACGTAAAGGAGACACCCGTTAGATGATCGGGTCATACGGACCCGTGCGAGCTATTCGTAGGCCAATTAACGTAGTTACAGGGAGAGCAGAGTTCGCCAACGTTTTATTACGATTACTACGGGAAAATAACGAGGTAGCTGTATCGACCTTATCGCGAAACCGGGTATCCGCCCGTATTCATAGAAATAGCCCACTTATTTTCGGGTCACCGAAATACGCCGAAGGAGCTCGTCTTCGATCTCTCCTCGAGGATATCCGCTAACAAGGACCCGGTAAAGACCTAATAAAATGCTTGTGGTTCAGGCTCAGCGAATTATAACGGGGATTATTCTTGTTTGAAATTTCTGCACATAGGAGGACTCGCAACTTGTCCCCATTGTATTCAGAAGATAGCAACAAAACGGAATATCGTGATAGTTGGTGTGATGTGTATCAACATAAATAAACAAATAACGGTCGCGAGAGGGGATAGAGGGATGATATTAATTCATGAGATTATTCCATCTGGCTGTTTATTTGGAGTCACATGTAATCCACAAAATTCAAACATAATGATCTCGTGAACTAATATTGGCCGTTTAGTTGTTCATGATCACATTACCGAGCGATATTTAATATTTATGAACAATAAAAATGTATTTCCGTAAATTTTTCTTTTGTCGTAAAATTTTATCACGTTCGTATAAACATTTCTCTTTACGCATGCTTTCTCTATATGTAACTTTCATTCAATCCAAGATTAGATTTAGGATGTCTGAAAAATGATTTATTCGACGATCGATACAAATTCTCAGTAGAATTATTTTTCAGACTAAAGAAACTTACAAAAGTGAAACTGTGTTGTTAATAATAAGATAGGATACTTTTTTCTTTATAAATTTCTTTCAATGTATTCGACGATTTAGGGTTGATTTATTTCTGAGATGAGCCCTTTAACTTTTGGATATTTTGCGATAAAAACGTCGAGTCTACGTAGGAAAAGCGCAGAAATGTGATGACCATCGCAGCTAATGTTCGAACACGTTGGTTGCATGTAAGTTAGAAAAAGAAGGAAAGAAGAACGAAAGGAAAAGAGGAAAGCACCCGTTAGAGACATAACGACGATTCTTTTAACGACGCGCAACGGAAAGGTCGAGGCGAAAGCGAAATAACAGTAAACAGTCAGTTGTAATGTACGATAACACACAATCAAAGTGAATTTCAAGGATAGTTTGGTCTTCTTCGTCATATATATTACGCTCTATATTCCTTCGCTGAGATGCATCCGTTAATTGCAATGTCGCGAAAAAGCAGATAATGTTTACGTTTAATTATCACGCGCGATACAAATAGCGATGTTAACTGAAAACTCATTCGACATTACCGAATAATCGCGTAATCGCTAGCAATAGTCATGTAAATCTATGTAAATGCACCTAACTGTAGTAGCTTAACTTATTAACCGTAACGACGTAATTTCGGAATGTTTATTTTGTGAAAATAAACAGGGGCTGGGGAAATAATTGCAATTAATGAGAAATTACTGAAAATAGAATTGTAGAAATAATTACAGTCGCTGCAAAGTGCCGCGCTAAAGTGGTATCTTCAAAATAACCATGAGTTGTCACGGCAAGTTTCATCTTAAACTTCTGTTGTCGCACGCGACTTGGCGCAGCACATTAACATTTACCATATTCAAAGCATTATAAATGGTTTTCACTGAGAACGAGAGACCTGTCGTCGATCTACATAAGATATATCGTTAAGCTTCTGCATCGTTACACGACCGACAGTTCTAATTGGTAACGGATAAAAAGAGCGAACGATTTTGTCACGCGACAATCGCGGCATTAGTTAACGAAAGAACTTGATAACGCTCAACAACATAAATAACTTGGGCAAAATAGAAAAAAATTCTGTTTCATTCAAATTATTCCCGTCGTTTTCCGCGTTCCGATGTAAAATAATTTTGTCGCTGTTAACGTTGAATATCTCGGTCTTGTGTTTAACTTGTCACGTTTGCTCGACGACGATATATTTTGGGCATAGTCGTGCAACTTGGACAAATAGGTTTTTATCACGGGCTCTAACATGTTGCATAATTTATAAGCTACGAGTCAGAGGAATTCAAAATGAAATATGACATCGAGTTGTAGTACAACGAGAGATCGCCAGGCGTAACATTTGTGCGAGACATGTGAATGTCGCACGTATCACGAAGGATCTTATTTGGATGTTATTTTGGTGTTACTTGTGTATGTGTGTGTGTGTGTGAGATCGAATACATTTAAAACACTACGCGATAAAGATGCTCGTAATATCGGACGAAACATTTTATCGTTTTTTATTTGCGAGATGCGAGAGCGGCTACGAATTTTATGAAGCAAGTAATCAAATTAAATCTAGTGAAAGAGAGAGAGAGAGAGAGAGAGAGAGAGAGAGAGAGAGAGAGAGAGATCATAATATCAAAGATTGCTGATTTTATAGAGATCAGTTTAAAAAGTTGTTTTTTCTATTCCAAATATTGCGAAAAAATAAACGGCGAGCAAGTGCGAAAATAACAAGAAAATATTTGTGTGAAAAACAAAAAGTAAGATACAGTCTTTGAATATATTGGGAATTGGGATTTTTAATGTATACATTTTTATGTTTTAATTTCGCATTTCCAAGTATCTCAAATATTTATTAACAAATAATAACGTTTCAACTTTTACTATTTTTATCGCGCATTTCGATATTTTTATATTCATTATTATATTATCTTTCTGTAACTACAACTGCCGTTGATCATTCTTTGTCGCGATTCGCCGTGTTTCGATATTCATTTCCGATATTTGTCGAAATACCTCAAGTTTATTTTGAAAAGTAGTAGCATCACTGGGCCGATTTCGTTATTTGTTTTCTTTTCCTCTTGCCTTCCAAGAAAGCTGAAAGGTGCTCCACGCTTACAGTTAGTTGCATACAGTGCAATTAAAACGGGCGCATTTGAACGTTGCGATGTGATTGGTTCGCCATTCCGACCGTTACGAAGTACGACAATCGTAGCGTCGCGTTTCGATTTTGAATCGCGATCAGTTCACGGAATGCGTCGCGAGGATTCGCCCGAGTTTTTCATTACCTCCGTATCGTTCGCGAGTGTTAACGTAGAAAAAAAATGTATTAATTTCGTGCGCACGTATTTCTCGCGAGGTATCGGACGCATGTTGTAACGTGCTAAAGCATATCGGCATCACATATGTGCACCTGTGTCGCGATATCGATGATCCATTTCCGAAGCGTCCGGGGATGCTAGCTCATCTCGGCCATCTTGTCGCGACAAAAGTGAGACTCGATACGCGGTCGTCGTAGGTACGCATAACTTAGAGATGTGCGAATTAAGGATTTTTGACATCGAATCGAATCGAATTTTATTTCTTTGTTTGTATCCGAATCAAATCAGAAAAAAATTTCACCCACATTGAATCGAATCGGATACAAAACCGAATCGAGTTGTTGAAACGTAACTTTTAATCAACGACATAATTATTGTTAGACTGAGTTTTAATATAGAGATAATAAAGGAAGAAATTTTCAAATAGTTTTTCGCACATCTCTAGCATAAATTATCATTATTTTATACGTAAACACATCGATAGCTCATACATACACGCTCACGTACATTCGCATGGTTAAAAATAATATTCTTGCATCGCCGTGGACAGTTTCACGTTCGATTCGATAATCACTCATGTATGCGAACACACAACGTATGTACAAACTTGGTCGCAGATGTTTCGTGATATCGCCGAGGAAAGAATCGGAATTAGAAACACGATTGAATATCATAATCGCGCATTCGCCATTGTATCTTGTTGCGTGCGGAATACGTCAGAAAATATACACAATTAATCAGAATCGTAAATTCATTCTCACCGGTATTCAAACATTTGAATAAAGAAGAATAGAACTCCCAGTTTTAATACAGATCCGTTTTATTGGATGCGCGCGCTCGCCCGTCGATGCCGCGCGTTTCACAATGCGAAATGTAAATAACTCAATGCGCGCCTCGGCAAGCCAATCTTTTTTTTCGGTTGTACTCAATTTCCGCGATCGCGAGCGTGGGACGCGTCTCGCGTCGCGACGAGTTACGTCGAAACCGATCAGAATATTACCCCGACAGGCGAACTTTTACCAAACGTCGTGACAACGACACCCCGATGGTGTGCTCCCTCTTTGCGTCCCGCCAGCCTGTATATCCCTTCAATCGCGCACGTTGTAACGACGACGACGACGACGACGAGGAGGAGGACGACGAGAACGAGGACGAGGTCGGGGGAAGTGCAACACAGCCGCTACGGCGTTGTCTCGATCGCGTCCATCGGTGTGTATCGGTGGACACCCGTTAGATGGTGTAGAAACGGGAGAGGGACGGCGGTGGGCCAGGTGGTCCGTCGGTGCGAATATCCATTATAGATTCGACGGAGTGTAGCTGTCGTATCCGCGCGGCTTTTCGGCGCGCGCGCGTATGTGTGTATTCCGGTTTCGTGGTATTCCGGTCTCCGAAGAGCATCGCGTTCCGGCGCGCGCGCGCCGCGTCGATGTGTTGTGCGCGCTCGCCCCGCAGATCCCGTCCGTCCGTCCGTCGGGTCGGTGGGCAGCCGTCTAGTTGGCGAGGGCGCCAGTGTCGGATGCTCGCGGCGCCACCGGTTCACTCCGCCATCGGCGCCCGCGACATTCGGACGTGTCGAGCGAGAGACGTGTGACCGTGCACGACCTCGTCCGGTGTGATCTTGGGCGGACAGGCGCGAGCGCGACGCAACGCGACGCGACGGAGAAGAGGCAGCCGAGCGCGAGTTAAATCGTATTACGTGCGTAACGCGAGACTCACGGAGAGAACGCGTACAGAACGAATCGACGATTCCAATCGTACCGTGTGTTATCTGTATATTGGCAGTGCGTTGAGAGAGTGCGCGGACGGAAAGAAAGAGAGAGAGAGTGACACGCGAAGACAGAAACAATAGGAATCGATTTTCCTCTGTGCGATCTATTCGCGCCGCCGAGCATCGGACCAAACCGGAACAGCCAAAGTGAGGAAAGAGAAAATGTGAAGACAGTGCGAGTCAAAGTTTTTTCTTTGCTTCTCTCTCTTTCTCTCTCCTTCTTGTTTGTTGCGGAGATTCGCCGGTCGCGCGGCTCGTGTCATCCGAGTTTAGAGAGTGCGAGGGTTTAAAAGCTCCCACCTACTTCCCCTCCTTCGCTAGCGAAGGTTTCCTTCGTGACGCGGAACTCGGCGTGTTTGCGAGATTGGTGTGCGTTTCAGCGTCATTTTAGCGACGCTTCTCGTGACAGCGTAACGGGGATCTCCCAGAACAGCGCGGAATGACGCGGACGGGAACGGAGTGATTCGCGGAATAGCAGCCGCGTCCGGGGATAAGAAGAGAGACAGACTTGCTCCTCGCGCGCGGACGACCGACGCAACGTTACGCGACGCGACGCAACGCAACGCAACGCAACGCAACGCAACGCACAACGCACAACGACTCGTGGTGTGCGACGCGACGTTCCCATTGCGGTTTTCGTTGATCGTCGTGTGGAATCCATCGCACGGAGTGAGAGAGCGACCACCGTTGATGTCCGACAAGGAGCTCTCGTGAAATCGTGGAAGGTGATACGGCGGATTTGTGCGTTCCTGGAATAAACCAGCCGGCGACCTCGCGAAGGAGAGTGGAAAGAGCTCGGACGTGTGCCCGCCACAGGAAGTTCCCCTCTCTCGTGAGTTTTTACACAGAGTGTTATTTCTTATTTTTCACTTGCCACTTGCCTCGAAATGCCATGGACCACCAAAGGTAATGCTCACGATATTCCGATTGACCTACACACCCCGATTGTGAAAAGTAACGCGTATTTTGTCGATATCAGCGAGCATTTTTTCGTAATAGCGATAACTATAATCGGGGTTTCTTTCATGAAAGTCGTTGCGATATTTATACGTGTCGTGTTTCCATGTGTTTCTTTTACGAACGTTTCGCACGAAAAACGGGAAAAGAATTGAAATTATAATTCTCTCTTAATTTGATTCCGTTCATTCATCCGTGAAACCTGAATCCGAATTTCAAAGTAATCAATCGAAGTAACGAAACTGTTGTGGATTTACTTACGCGGTTTATAAAGCAAATTTTAATGTTTTGCTTTTAATGTAAACGCAGATAAATGATTTCAGTGTCGTAGATATTACAGTAATTAGAAAGACTGCGACAATTTTAAATTGTTTCTTTCATATTTATAATATGGAAAATTAAACTGAATTAATAAATGAAACCGAATAAATAAACAATGGATAAACTTTTATCGACAAGATGGAGAGATGGATTATAGCGAAGTGAAAAATCAGAAATGCAGATACGCGACGTACGATAGATAAATGGAGCATCGACATTGTTGAATATTGAAGCGTTGGAGAAAGATGGAGGGAAACGGAAGCGCGAGCGCATAGCTTTCTAGACATTTCTTTTTCTTTCTACCTACGAGACAAATGAGTATTTGTCACCCATGTGCATTATGCTATATGAAGACGTGAAGGAACGAACGAATGAACGAATGCACGCACTGCGAGTGAAATATGTATGTTTGCATTTCCCTCATAGCGCATGCATTCGGTCGTTCCATTACGCATTCATACGACAGTGCACGTGAACGAAAAGTATTCGCGTGTTTTGTAGAAAAAGAGAAACAGGATATTATTTTCGTTTCTCCCTCCTCCCGTTCGCGCGTCCCAGACGTTTTAGATTTTCATTAAAGTCGTTTTAACTTTTTTTTTCGTTATAACTTTTTTTTTGCTCAATCTCTTTTCTAAATATTGGTATTGTAATATAATTCTCGAAGATGCGAAGAATCTTTAAATTCGATTACGACAAATCGAATTATATTTATATTACATTACCATATGTACAGAGATGTTTTCATATTAAATGACATAAGTTTTGAAAAATAATATTATCAAGATATAATCTCTTTCTATCTTAGTGTTTAGTATAAATATCTCATAATTTGTTAGAGCTTGTTTCGCACCTTCAGCTAAAATTGTAATTTAAATGTGAAAATGAAATTCACTCAGATGTCGCTAAGCGACATTTAATGAGACAGATGATAAAAATTCGCAGATCCGAAATACTACGTAATCAAAATGGCATCGGGTAATTTCGTTAATGTCGCAATGGCGTAACGGATCGGACGGTTTCGCGCGTCCTTCGAGGAGGCTCGTCCTCGAGGGAACGGCGCGCGTGGAAGCGAGGCGAGTAATTAGACGTGTCGCGCGAGAAACGCATTCGTTAGCGGTGCGCGATCGCGTTCCGCCGCGCACGGAAATCTTTCCCGTTGCTTTTCTCGCGGTATCCGCGATAATCGCGATAGCGAGAAGGTCGTCCCGTAGAAAAAAGCCATGGGAGAGACAATGGTGACGTGTGGTGACGGCGTACAACTCTCATCCGCCGTTGGAATATCGACTACTATTAACGCGCTTTTCCGCGCTTACGTAACTCCGCGAGCGTTACGTGCAGCAAAGTGTGTTACACGGAAGTCCGACATTACCGAATTTATTATGCATCTCTGCCGTTGTAACACGGATCTGAAATAGTCTGAAGGGCAAGGGGTTGATCCCTGCATGCCTGGCACGTCACTGCGGTATTGCAGATTTATTGTGGGGCGAGCGACTTTTTTCTTATTAAATCGATCTACGCGATCATGTTAATTCGAGTTTTTTTTTAAAACGAAAATATACCGTTTAAAAAACGTTATATTCTCGATGAATATTTCCGAGTAAAATTCTTTAGCGCGTGATGTCTCGACGATTAGGGATTTAAAGGCTTAAGTTTCCGGTCAGTTTTCCGGATTCGTCTCCGAAGTGTTGGGCGATAAAGGAAGCGCGGTACCGTCCGATAAACAATTCTCTCGCGAGATAGATGTACCCGACTCTCTCGTCGTTCTCAGAGCGAGCTAAGCCGGCAAAATCGAGAACCACCATCGGTAACGGATCTGCCTCGGTTTCGCGAGTCGCTTCCTCGCGGCGTTTTACCGTTAACGACCTAAATCGAGCGAGCAGCGAGAGATGCGCGTCGCGCGTTCGCGAGGGCACTTCTTGCGACAGTCGAGAAGTTGCGGCTCTCTTCCTCGGTTTTTCGTCTTTCCACGTTTTTCCCGATGGCACGTTTAACGCGAGGATCTCAACTTGCTCGTAAGGAAAACTCGGAGATGCCTCCAAAATTGTCGATCCGGCTTAAAAGAGGTTATTTTGTCTTCACAGCTTTGTCCTGTGATGTTTTGTTCTTTCCTAGATGCTACGCTAGAGCGTCTAATCAATAGTGGAATAAGCTTATATATTTGAGATAATAGAAATCGAGTAAACGAGTTTGGCAAAATTAACTTTGTACGTTTATTAAAAGTAAATATTATCTATTTTCTTCCATTTCAATATTTTTCTTGTAATATTCAGAATTATAAAAATAGAATTATGTACGTTTCTTGACGATGATAGTTGAAAGCATTTTAACAGTAAACTTTACAGTTAACTTTACAGTAAACTTTATTTTAGTTGGTGTTTATACGGTCAAAAAGGTCTAAAGATTTTTAGAGACATATGTACAAACAACATTGTAATAAGAGAGCTCCTCTCTCTCTCTCTTTCCTTTCTCTCTTCTTCTCTTTACGCGTACACGTTTTTATTGCGTTTCATACTCTTTGTTTTTGTTCAAAGTAAGTAGGAAAGAACTTTACTTTCCACCGAAAATTAAACAGCCCGTTCCGACAGCAGGTTTGCTATTCGCACAAAGCTCTATAGCGTGATGCTGTCCGCTGTCGCTGTATCGGGTATCTATGGGTAAGCAACAATAGTTTACGTCTACGTGAACTATCATGTGATCTATGTAGATTGTGCATAATCCATGAACCGTGCGTGAACCGTACACACTTCTGCTTAGTTGTGGATCTAGCTTAACGCGGGGGAAGCACACTGTTGCGGTTTGATCGATGGTATACATGTCTCGCTTGCCGATGAGTCGCATCCGAGTGCATCATCGATTGCCCGTTCGATCGATGTGGCCTGTCTCGGATCGAGAATCGTTCTAAAGACTTCTCGCGCCCTTCTTTTCCCCATCCCCCCCCCCCTCTACTTTTCAAACTTGGCAAAAGTGAAGAGATAAAAGAACGAATTTTAAAACTTTTATTATTCCGAAACTAACGAGTTTAATGAAAAAAAAAAGGGGGGGGGGTGCTTTAACTCCTCGAGCATTCGGCACACACGAATGTGGATAACTCGACGTTGTTTCTGGACGAGGAATATTTGTCGAGTGAACGCATCGTTTCGCGTTCGCATCTTTGGGCTATTAAATTCGATCCTTTTGTTTTTGTCGGCGCGGAAAGGTCACGGCTTGTCTTGCATCGGAGAAATATACGGAGCCGCGCACACAGATCGGGCGCTGTTATCGGTGATAGGTGCGCCTTGATGGTGATTAAGCGGTCGATAACGCGACAGAAGGCCGCGCGCGCGCGCGCGCGCGCGCGCGCGAGCGACTATAATCTCTCATTCAGTCCAAGTTCCGTTTTAAATTGCGTTCGCGTCGCAATCTCGCGCAAAGGCGGTCACACTCCACTGAAGCGCTGATAAGAATCGAGAATCAACCGAACGCCGTGATGGTTACATACGGATGATGGATGATTTTGCGTGTTATCGATTTGTTGCCGATTTGTTGAATTTTGGAAAGTACGCTCTGAAAACACTCGTATTTCGTATCGCAATCGTAAAGTCATATTGCGCGATATAAAGCGCGCAGCGACACAATTAATCGTTTGCTCGACAGCTGACTGATAATGCAATTTTTTTTCGATACGCGGAACGTAAATGTTATCGTTTAATCATTACTGATATTACTCGGCTCATAAAAGGTTCATCGCAACTATGGATTCACTTCTATAGGTGTGCGTTACTAAAAATATATTTTAATCTATTTAATATCGTGTTAAAAGTCGTTAAGATTAAATAATCATTTTTGCAAGTTTTCAAAGGTAGCGTATCTAGTTTCGAAAGATCCGAACTTGTTGAAATAAAGTTTACGGGGACATGTGGCAAACTACTGCCGTTTAAAACGCGTTGCTTAGCAGACGGCCCATTTCGCGCAGCGGTCGATCCCACGAAATCGAAACGTGACTAATCGCCAAAGGCGATGGAACGCCATGGTGGACGGCCACGTACGACGCAGCTGATATTTATCGGCACTGTGAAAACCGGTGATACCATATAACGCACGAACGTTAGCCTTTGCGATCGACGACAAAAAGGATCTATCTATAGCCGAATCAACATCAAGTATCAAACATTCGATCATCTGTATGCGATTTAATACTATACTATACTATATGATTCTTTTAAGTTATTTATAACGCGTCAATTGACAGTTTGAAATTAATTAATTTTGGATTGTAACTGCTAAAAATATATAAAAATAAGGAAATAATCTATATCCATCTGCAAGAATAGAGACATTTCCTATATTTATAACGAGATATTTAAGATTCATGACTTATTTATATGACTATTTCATATGATTTCTGAATTTGATTTAGGAATCTGAGAAATACGAACGCGAGATATTTTATTTTGAAACTACTACATATCTAAATATATATATCGCTATCTCTTTCATTATTAATGATTAGTTACGTCTAATTATATAATTATAAATATAATTTATCCAAAAATGTGGTCCATATATGTGTGTGTATGTGCATTAGCATTTCACAGAATCGATATCGACTGTTGCACTCGATTAACTTACCGCGATATCCACCGAATCTCGTGACCGGCCGACGTAATCTGTACACCGCAATTAGCATACATGAATAAAGAAACCATGAATCCGTCAAGTCTACTAGCTAGCACGTTGTGAATGAATACGTATTTATGACTTGACTCATTTTATTAACTCTCCGTCATCATCGGAATCGTAGATGGATAGATTTATATTTTTATATTTTTGAATTAGACATTCGAAAATCAAATAAATCTATAAATAATTAAAATAATTTTATGATTTTTATAATTACTTAACGCGTGCAAAATTATTATGAATAATAATCAATAATAATGAAGCAATTAAAGATTCTCTTTTCGCATTCATTAGATGTCAATGTCATTTTTGAAACGGAAATAATATTTTGAAGCGCTCTATATATTTATCGAAATTATTCTAAGAGAGATTTCGCACAAGAGATACCAAAGAAATACATAGTAAAGAATTCTTGGAGCGTTTCTTGACTTAGCTATCCGGTAGTCTTTCATTACGCTCTATAAATTCGATGAGATTATGATGACCGTCGTGCGCGCTTCTTTGACGATCTTCTTTCTCCTTATTAGACTATTATTTCCAAATAGCATGCACGCTCAGAGAGTGGAAGAAAACTTGACGTACGTAACGTTTCGACCGTGAATTATAATCCACTCGCTACAAACAATTGACATTTTGGATATAGACGCAGAATTGTATTTCTAGGTAAAACACCCGTAAATGTAGTATAACAGATTCGGGCGAGTTTGATGAATGGACGCATAACCGTGTCCTAACTTTGTTATTTAACTGCGACAAAAGTTGCTCATATTAATTTCAAAATGTATGGACGTGCACAAAGGGATTATAGGAAAGCGCTACAAACTTATCACTGTTATCAGATGGGATATTCTAATATGAGAAAACGTTGCTTCATCAATTTTTACATAGCAGCACGTAATCGTTATTTATTAATAGATTATTACAAATTAATATCGTTATGAATAAATAAATAAAATAACTCAGGTGTAAATTATCACGTGTAGATGCATTTATATATTATGCTACTTCTCTCTTCTTTCTCCTTTTTCATTTTTCTCTCATTAAATTGGTCCAAGTTGAAATACGCGCGACGAGGAAACCGTTGCTCGTGGGTACGCCCTCGGATGATTTTTAGTCCCTTATTACGAGACCCCCCGAGTTCGTTCGGTCACGCAACGACGTTTCGTGTCGTGAGAATCTCGGATTCGTTCGCGCGAGAAAACGGGCGAAAGATATATCACGGAGAACAAAGAACGAGAGGATCACGTCGCCGCCGCCGCCGCCGCCGCCGCCGCCGCCGCCGCCGCGGTGACCCGCGCGTATTTTCGACGCAAAATCGATCCGGAAAACGTTGCCGCACGCGTCGTTGTCGTCGCTACGTGCTCGCTCGATCTTTCCCGAGCGTTGCTTTCCCCGCGCTATCTTTCGCGCAGCCTTCGCCGTTTCAGGAAGAGAAAGGGGAGCGGGAGCGAGAGCGGGAGCGAGAGCGGGAGCGGGAGCGAGAGCGGGAGCGAGAGCGGGAGCGAGAGCGGGAGCGAGAGCGGGAACGGGAGCGAGAGCGGGAGCGAGAGCGAGAGCGAGAGCGAGAGCGAGAGCGAGAGCGAGAGCGAGAGCGAGAGCGAGAGCGAGAGCGAGAGCGAGAGCGAGAAGGGCTCTCTCGCCTTCGTTCGTTCTCCCTCGCTTGCTCTCCTTCCGAGCTTTGCTGCTCGTCGATTCTCGAGGGACGACGACGGGGCGAGTTCCCGAAATAATCGTGCGTATCGATCCCCGCGCGACCCGTACAGGGTGAATTTATTCTCGTGCACGGGGTGAACGGAGAAGAGAGAGAGAGAGAGAGAGGGGGGGGAGGGAGGAGGAGAGGGACCGAGCGAGCGGGCGTGCTTCGTTACTTAATCGCTCTGTGTTCGAAATGGGGGCCGTCGCAACGGCCATGTCGTCGGTGCTGTCGCCACGTGCATTTTTCCAAAGCTTAAACGGAGACGGAACGTGTAAGCGACGCGAGTAGCGAAAATTCTCGAATAAAATGAACTTTCAATAGGATTCTCGAAGGAACATTGAGAAGTATGGATTTAAACTTGAGATTATGAAAGAGAAGTCAATATAGAGGTATCGCAAATTTCATAAATTATTATGAATAACAAATTGTTGTTGAGAATAACTTCTCTAGAGAATCATTTACACGACTTTCAAGGTAGAATTTGCAGCATACTTTAGACATAACGTCGCGAGTTGTATCGCGCGAATGTCTCGTTCGAGTAACACATGAAAATCTCGAATCGTGACCATTTCCGCATGGCTATCGTGGTTGCGAGCGTGCGGAATTTTCCTGCGTCAGCTGCGTCGAAATTAACAGTGCAATGATTACCTCAGCGTGTCTTGTCGGACGAGCGTTCAAATAGCTTTTAATATTTCCGTTTAACTTTGATACCTAAAATGGATTGTTATTTCATAAATGCAAACTCTCATTTTTATTATATAGATATAAGATAAAATGGGTATTTTATAGCATTATATCAATAGTTATTGATTCGTAAACGCTTAGAATTAGTTTTATTAAATTTGAAAGTTGAAAAGTGAAATAAAAAATTACTAAAATAGTGAAAATATTTCCGTGCCACGTAATCGTAACAATAAGTTATCTTTTGTATATCTTGTAAGAGATAATTATTAAATTTATTTTTTTCTAAGGGGAGAGAAAAGAGAGACAGACACAAAAATGAATATTCGAAGGATTTTATGATTCGTTTAGCAAACTCGAGAAACTGCTCTTGCTTCCAGCGTAGTTTTTTGCCAGTCTCTCGCTCCGTCAAATCCAGTTTTCTTTTTTGAGTTCATTGTTTCTCGCGCGCGTTTTGTTACGACGCCGTGTCGTATTGTATTCATTGTTTGGGTAAAAGAAGAGAAGGTCGCTTCGTGGTTCAGCGAGAAATATATTCAATATGTCTCACAAATGTCGTCACGCTGAGTTTATCTTTTATTAGCAACTTGTATATCTCTCATTAACCATGTAACATCATTTCGTAGAAAAATTTCTTTTTTTTTTCTTTTTTTTCCCCCGAATGAAATCTTAGTTCAACAATCTTAGTTCAACAAAAAGAAATTTAATTTTATATGATGGGGATGGAAACAAAATATTACTAAGTAGGAAAGCAATCGTAAATTTGGAAAATAATATAATTTGACATTTTGTATAGGTAAATGCGTTAATAGAGTTATAATAATTATATGTAAAAAAAAAAATACTACTTAAGATTTAACACATAGTTGAACAAGATATTTTACACAAGTGCATTCGAAAAATGCTTCAATTAATCTACAGGTAAATGTTAACATATAAGGCGAACATATCGCGTATGGCGGCATTCACAAAGTCAAGGCTGCGTAAGCAGGTTTCCGAATATACAAACAGTAATCAACCAGGCGTGAAATTATCTCTTTCTCTCTTTTTCTGTCTCGGCAGGAATATGCAGAAAATAATTCTAAGATCGACTCTTTCCGCTACCGTCTTGTAGCTGTTCGTGAAACTTCAGTATTTATCGGTATATATCTATTGAAGTATTTTATAACTGCGGAAGAAAAAAATTAGAATTAATTGTCGATCGCAATTGATTAATTTATCTTTGTTTGTTTGCGATTATTATTATTATCGTTAATTTAATTTTTTCTTTTTTCGATTATATGATTGGCTCGATCAATATTATCTGTGTTAAGTAACATTTATTAATATTATTACGAGGAAACAGAGCTGTTTTCCTTATATCGATTTGTTCTGAGGAACGGATCGCATTTCCAATCATAAAGCGGCACTCTCGACACTACAATGAAACCTTTCTTGATTGTAAGGTAGCTTCACGAGCATCTCCGAGCTAAAACGTAATCCAAGATCCACACGAGCGAGCGGCATTCGTTCGTTCGTTCGTTTGTTCGTTCGTTCGTTCGTTCGTTCGTTGGTTCGTTCGTTGGTTCGTTCATTCGTGCGAGCGAAGCGAGTAGACTCATCGCGAAAGATCTTCCCCCGAAACAAGCGCACCAAACTCGTTTTAGCTCCATCCTCGCGGCGCGGCGAGGCGGATCTCGCAGCGTTCCTTTCCACACAACAACCGTCCGGCACATACATTTCGTCCAGAAGTCACGTCGTGTCGTATTCGTTGTTCGGCGAGACGAGCGAAGCGGCGAGGCGCGGTCGAGAGGGAGGAAAGACGAGCGATCGTCTCTCTCTCTCTCTCTCTCTCTCTCTCTCTCTCTCTCTCTCTCTCTCTCTCTCGGTAAAGAATAGGCGTGAGGAAGCTCACCAACCAAGTATCGTACGTTGAAGTCATCATTTTGTGCGTTTCGTGGTACGATGAATATACTCGCGGCACGTATCACGAATTGTTGATTAGACTGAGCGGTGTCACGTTCTAGGTTGTATCTCCGATATCGCGATTTTATTTCCAACACTCGCCAACCTTATTAAATAAAAATATATTCTCTTTCCGTACTTAAACACCTGTATGGTAATTATTCTCTGTCTTCTTTGCCTGCTCCTCTCCGTCGTCAGTATCGTCTCATCTTGGTCGCCGTGAAAATTCGATTTCTGTGCAAACGAGTGAAATCAAGAAGAAAGCGATGCGACGACGACGGAACGAATCAAGGAGAAAGGCCTGTTGTTGAATGTATCTGAGCATGTGCGCACGCGTTTCGCCTACGTTTGTGTGTGTGTGTGTGTGTGTGTGTGTGTGTGTGTGTGTGTGTGTGTGTGTGTGTGTGTGTACGAGAAGATAGGACAAAAGACGAACGGTAAAGAGAGAGAAAGAGAAAGGGGAGAGAGAGAGAGAGAGAGAGAGAGAGAGAGAGAGAGAGAGAGAGAGAGAGAGAGAGAGAGAGAGAGAGAGGGGAGGGCAAGAATACGGGCGAGAGAAAGGATGCGTTCGAGTTCTCGACGGTGATCGAACGTGGGTCTGGTTGTTTGCTGCGTGGCTGCGGGTCGAAGAGGGTCTGAAAGCTGGAAAAGCCGGACGGGTGAGGGGAGAGGAAGAAACGGCGACAGGCGGCGGGCGGAGGAGCCTCGCTTCTCTTCCGGAGGACAGGCGGTTCGCAGAGGTACGGAATAGTTACGTGCCGTTGCGATGAAAACGTTCGATAATTATCCACGAGAAATTACGAAGCCTTGCGACACTATCCGAAAATGGTTGCCGTCGTGAATGATTATGATCGGTATCTGCTTTCAGATAAAACAAACGGGAGAAAGAGAAGGACGGGTCATGCGCGAGACACTCATTACATTGCCAAATTGTTAAAGCAGGCAATTTTGCAAATTATGTTCGTTATGTTTGTGTTTTTAATGTTATACAAATATTCTTCAGTGATGTGAACACAAATTACGTAAACCATAACGCATTTTCGAAATTCGTACAAATGCATAATTGAATACGGCACGTTGCAGGCGTGCCATTTAGCGTTTTACCTATTTATGGTACGGGACGTGCATGCGCGTATATATATATATATTATATCACGCTAGTAGTAGGATCGATTATGTGCGCATTTTCTTTTACGTAATAACGTTCACCGACGACCGTTCATAATTAATTGTGTCCATTTAAATATAAAATTCGTATCACCGCGGAAATGGAACGACTCCACGTTAGCAAATTGCGATCGTAAAATCGGCGAGCGGACGATAGTTGTATGTCGTGCGACATTACGAGGGGACTCAGAAGTTTTCCATTTACCGTTAGCGATGCCCGGCACCGCCCCTGTTAGGGTCGTTTCTACGCCGAGTGATCGACCGTAGGCAGCTTTAGTACGTACTATTAGGACATGCAATCTGTTCATTTAAGTTAAAAACCAAATATGAAATTTTGCGTTATTTATTTATTAGCAACTGTAATTTAATTTGTACAACCTTTTGATTTTTGTGTTCATTTAGAAAGACAATCAAAGCTTTTATCTATAAAATATAAATAATTATTGATGAGTATTATCTCGAGCATCTTAAATATTTCACATTATTTTAGTAACATCTTGACAATATAGATTAAAATAGAATAATCGATTTATGCCAATAGTAGAAAACATTAGATTAGGTTTTTATTTGTTGTTAACCACACAAGAAAGAAATATCAGTTATCTATCCAAGAGAAATATTCTTTGAAGATATAAATTTACGTATAATAAAGATTAAAATTGTTCATTTTTTATTTCTTTCACGAAAATTTTGATTTTTTTCTTCATAATGCAAACGCGCATTGCGTTGGACGCTTATTATTTTCTTATTTATTCTTTTCCGCGTTCGCGCTAGAACAATGAACATTTATTGCGCGGCGCGCTCTTTTAGCTTTGATGCTGGATGATTTAAATGACAATGACCGTGTCGAGTGGAGTTAGTTCTGGGCACTGTACTCGACTACTCGATCGGCTCTCACTCTCACCATTATGCTAATAAGTCGTATTGTTGTCAGTTACGATCATATGTTAGCTGGATACTAATAACTTCTTTGTTTACTTGCTTATTGAGAATTTAAGATGTCATGAGAACGTGCGCATTGAGATTGCGAGTGATTTACGTTTCGTTACTCAAAATCAAATAAAAATCGCTTTTTTTGGTAAAAAAAAAATATAAATTTACAAATTTAAAAATTAATTGTCTGATCTTTCTTAAATTAATGATTGGCACCGCATCTAAATATAATGCACTTGTAACTTGAAAAGAATCCACGATGAATTAATTTAAATATATTGTGCATAATATTATTGCGTAACGAATGGGCACGTATAACATTGACAGTTCACGTTTGAGTAAGAATTAGCATGTGCGTAAGATTTTGCGCGAAACACACCGACACATTCGATGATGCGGTGGTAATCGAATTTCCGTAATGTCTAACGACGTCTATCGACTCATTAGGTGTTGCCATTACAGAGAAGGGGGAGATACGGTTACATGAGGGCTACCAAATGATCGATACGAATTGACTGGCACATTTGTGTGTCGTGAATGTCCGTGACGTGCATGAAATTGAAGCAGAACACCGGATCGCCAGTGAATCTACATTTACCATTTCATCGCTTTTTCGCAAGATAAGCTCACATGTGTGTGTATACGATAAACTATTTTACACGAATCCATTAATTACGCCAATCGTTTGTAATCCACAATAATTACGGTATTTTATATTCTTTAGACAATTGATTTTAATAATTATATGTAACTAATTGGAATCAAAATTATTAAATGCGTTGTTTGTAATACAAAACTTTACGAAGAATCGTTACAACACATTATGTGTTGTAAGATGTTTATTAAGAACTTTAAACATTTCGAAAATTCAAGAAACTTGTTATAATTCTCTGTCTTCAATTATCTCTGCTAAAATATATCGGATTGTTTAATAATACTAATATTCTGTCTTTTTCTTTCTGTAAACAGTATCGAATGCAATATCGACAAATTCCAGTATAATCTAATGAGAGAATTGAGTCGGATAAATGATTGGAGCAATTCCGATAGCTGTGATGAACGATTTGTTTGGAAATAATCAATTTAATATACGATTCACCATCAACAAATTAACGTAATGCGGAGAAAAGCGCTGCGCGCGTTCGATGCATTACCGAACAGATGCGAAACTTGAAAAATAATTTATCGTGCCGTTTATGCAATCGACGCTCGCGAAGAGACGCATTGTTACCGCGGTCCCATTCATGATGATTATTTGTCTCGTTTAACACAGACCTTGTCTTTCTACGCGGGCTCGAGAGAGATCAATGACAGATGTTATACAATACACTTGAACAATGGATCGACGACACGGAGATCGCATCCGTTCGATTGCCGGTACGACAGTTATAATAAGATGGGAACGTGCAACTAAGTTTGCACAAATATCGGAATATATGCAAGGTTACTCGCATATATGTGACTATTTACAATCGTCGTAACACAACGGTAAAAAGAATGTCAAATGAAATCTAATATTTTTATATAAATAAGAGAAAGGTTGTAAAGAGAGTTTTAAATTCGTGCTGTAAAGCTGAGTTTATGATATATGTTATTGTTGGAAGAACACTTTTCGTCACTAAACCGTGCCGCATATATCATTGTGATGTGCAATGAATACTCGTATGTTTTGACATGTCTACTCGCAAAATATACCGTTGACGTGAGCGTGAGCGAAATTTTATTCTTTTTATTCTTGATGCAATCGCGATTCATTAAATTTCGCAATTTTCATATAAAATATAGGAAATAAATGAGCGATTAATGCATTTACGAGAGTATCGTGTTTCATCATTTTTTTCTCGCATTTTTCGCTTTCACCGCTTTCTGATGTGTCGGAACAAATCGAAAACGATTTCGTGTCGCGTATGCTAATCGACTTTGGAAATCTTGGTTCGCGCAGAAACTAACCCACATGTAACAAATTTAGGTACTACGCATATTATACGCTGCTCCATTTACATGAATTCGCCGACAGGTGTGACACATGCACGATATCAAGTCTTTTTACTTCTTCCGCGGTAATCCACGCCATGGAAATCCCAAGTGACGTCTCGCGTGTGTTGTACTAAACAGGTATATATAGCTTATGTACGTTGTGTAAGTTATAATTTATGCAATATCCGATGAAATGACACAGATCGACCGAGATATGGATATCGAGCGAGAAATAGAGAAGGAATCCGCGTGCGCGGATAAGAGAAAATTCGTAAATTAACGTAACTTGAACGTTATTACTTTTTCACACGTGATAGGACGCCCGATGAAGAGCTCACGCGATGATAGTGGTATTTTTACACTAACTAACGAAGGAACGAACGAAGGAACGGTCGGTCGAGCTAGAGCGATTCGCCTCGCGACGCGTATGCGCGCATATACGCACCGGTCGGCGCGCGTATTTTATTTCCCCTCGGCCGTTTCTCAAGCGTACCTGCTCGCACGCGATTCCATATAAGAAGGTCGACGCTGCGCGTCGTAACGTGCCTCTTGAAACTCGATATATGTGTGTGGCACAGATTCGTGCCACTCACACACACATACACACACACACACACACACACACACACAGAGATACGTGCGCGCGTATCGAGCGGGCAGGAGCGTGCGCACGCGGTACGAGAGTGCACAATAATTCCGCGTCGTTCGCGCAGCTGTCTTAAAAAAAATGGAGAACGGTCTCCTGGTAAAAAAACCGATGCCCCGTAGACTCCGCCCCGTGCTGACGGACGTCAGCCGAAAAACTTTCCAGCATTTTTATCGCATCGACAGAGACGACGGGGGAATCGTCCACGGAATCGATTCCACGATATGTTCCCCCCTCGCCGCGAGAGATCGCCCGCGATCTTTATGCGCGAAGTTTGATCGCACGTCAGCTGTTATGCGTTAAACGTGTTAAGGATGCGCGGGATGCATCGGATCGTGCGGTTATGTTTTCTCTTTTGGCTGTCAGCAGCTCGGAATGTTGGCATTCCCCGTTTATAAGTGTATAAGTTCATGCTAATTGAAGTAAAGAAGCTTAAGATTGTAATTACCTGTAGCGCGTCTAATTTTACAAATAATTTAAAAAAAAAAATTGTATTTGTTGTCGCGCTCGATTAATTTTACGATAATTCCTCCCTTTCTTTCTATTCGTTGATATTTACGTTATACCGTGTGCTACAAATAGTTAGACGTTATAATCAAGCAGGATGAATTTTACGCCCATAAAAAACTTTCAAAAGTACAGTGAATGGGACGTGTACGCGTGATGTAATCCTCTTTTGCGTACTTTTCTCGGATGAATATACTAGCTGCTTGTATAAGTTACTTTTTTAACGGTTCTAAAGAGCGAGCGAGGCAAACGAGATTTATTAAAATCTCGGGCATAAGATACTTAAAGTATCAGATTCTTTATTCTGTGAATTTTACCTTTTCTATTTGAAGTGTAATCCAAAACAATGAAAGGTGCGATAAAGAAAGAAACTCTCAAAGTAGCGATTTTTCCAAGTCCTCCCCCCTCCCCCCCCCGTTATTTCCAAGAATAAATATAATACACATTATAGAAAAATTTGTTAATAATATTCGATCTATCTCTGAAATTATCTAAATTTTAATTTTGTCTGTTGCAAATTCTTTAATGATCAACGATAACTTGCGATAACTTACGTCCTCGAATTCGCCTCAAATTGACGTGGAAAGATGAAATACTTGGAAGACTATGTACGAACGGAAGATGCAAGTAGGGACCATCATTAATTGTGACATATCAGCCATTGAATGGCTCGGCGAGAACGAGGCTGACAAATACGCTATTCAGGTTTTCTGCATTATACGATTCGCCGTCCGCCGCCGTCTTCTATTGATATACCGTTCTCCCACAACGTTCATTCCCCGTTTTAACCCGAGAGACGAACCGGTCCTCTCGCGCGCGTTATTGATTAATGTATTCGATATTCCCGATCGACGCCGTCGCCGCCGACTTCCTCCTCGCGCTCTCTCTCTCTCTCTCTCTCCCCCCCCCCCCTCGTTCCCCCCCTCCTCCCTCCTCTTTCTCCCTTCTCCTCTTCCTCTTTCTCGTGCCGCTCATGTTGCATGTCCCCCAATCTTATCGATTACCTATATTCGATTTTAATTGTCCGCTATCCCTTCTCCGTTATGTCACCTCACATTAATTTCTGCACCGCTTTCCATTGCGTATGATCACCGACTATGATTTCCAGATATCACAGCATATATTATTACTGAGGATGAGTGATAAGTAAATTGCTGCGCTAATTCTAATTTTGTGTCTGTTAGCAATCATATTTCATCATCGAACTACTGCTACGAGAGATGTTACCTATTTCTCAGCTTGATATATTCTATATTATTTCAACATATTAGAGAATATATAACATATACGAGAGAAAGAGAAACATTTGTATTTTTCGTATATTTCTTAAAATGTAAATCAATGAGAATTACTACAACTTCAATTAAACATTTTTAACATTTGACTTTTTTAAATCTTAAAATTTTATATTAAAAATTGAATAAGAAATGTATAGCCAAGTTAGAAAAAATATTCTAATTTGAAAGATACCGAATGTTTATAGGTCTCATTTACGAATCTATTTGCTATCTAAACGTATTGATCCCGAACTAATATCTCATGCATAATCTACCATGTTTTGATGTCTTCGCTGCAGATCGATAGCACAATGCCAATCTGCCGAGACAATCCGCAGATAGAAGCCATACATAGAAACGTTTAATCGTCGCGCCCCCTTAACCGATTTCGACGGACGTTCCTACATGTGGCTCCCAATTTGCATTCCTGTCGACCAACCCTTCGACCGAAGATGTCCTTTCTCTCTCTCTTCTTCTCTTTCCCTCTCATTCTCCTCCCCTTTCCTCTTTTCTCCTTTTTTTTTTTTTTTTTTTTTTTTTTCCATTGATTATCTCTCGATTTTTCTCACGCGAGAACGCTTCTCGAGACGTCGCTCTAAACCTAAACCGCTCATTTGGACTCGCTGGATATCTTGGGATTTGCGCTGAGCCTAAGAAACCAGCTATGACTGGGGCGACTGGCAAAAACGCCGGCATTTCGCTCGGCTTCTCCGCTCATGCGAGAACACTCAAGAGGTACGAGGAGGAGAGACGGAGGTTGCTGCAAGAGATACTATATCCCGACTCGGCGCGGAAATGACGACGACAAAGATGACGACAACACTGATGATGACGCACAGTCCATGTCTCCGTCTTTCACTCCGCTTTTCTCGCATTGCCTTCTCGCTCGATCTTTCTCTCTCTCTCTCTCTCTCTCTCTCTCTCTCTCTCTCTCCCCATCTCTCTCCCCATCTCTCTCACTTTTCGGCTCTTCACTCGTCCCGTAATCTGGACGGCACAGCGGGTCGCGATTGGACCGCGGAAGGGATCGCCGAGAAGAAGCAGCGTGGGAGCGAGGGAGACAACAGATGAGCTAGGAAGGGATTGCGGGCGAAGGGGTCGAAGGGAGAGAGAGGGTGTTACCGTCGCATTTCAGAGAGAACTTTAGCGCGCTACGAGCGGAGGTAGGTTAGCTGAAGCGAGAGCGGAGAAACGGGAGCGGGAGCGAGAGAAACTGTGTGCGATGAGGAGAAAGAGGAAGAGCCGTAGCGGGCGGTCGTGTCGGAAACGGGACTGAGAGAGACCGAAGACAAAACGTGGAACGTATAGAAAGAGAGAAAGAGGGGTGGGGGGGAGGGAGAAAGAGAAAGAGGGAGTGATGGAGAAAGGGGTGAGGTGGTAATGGGAGAAGGAGGGATCCACAGAACCGACACGTCTCTCTGGCTATGCTGTATGCCGCCAGGCTACCCTGCTTCACATCGGCTCCATCCTTCTCTCTTTCTCCCGTGTCTTTATCCGTCTCCTCTCACTTCCTCTTTCTCTCATCGACGCGACCCAGCTCGTTTCTCCACATCTCTGTCTCTTTCTCGCGTTCTCTCTCCCTTCCGCGCTCGCCACGCGGCATTCGTTCGTTCTCACTCTCGGTCGCCGCTACGCTGCCTCTGGTCTCCTGGTTCCTCTCTGCTCGCGCTCGTTCGTTCAATACTCCGTGAGAGAGAGAAGTAGGGGAGGGTGGCAAAGGCCAGGGGGAGAGAAGCGGCGGCGGCGGCGGGCTCTCTCGCGCGCGCAAACCCAACGGACTCACGGAACACGATTCCATCGTTGGTTGGTGGGCTACGGATGGTTCGTTCGCACGATCGAAACCAGCCCGGCCGAAGGAGAGTCGAGGGAGAGAAGCGGGAAGAGACCCCGGGTCTCTCTCCCTCGCGCTGATGCGGAACGAAACTACGCTCGATCAGGCCGAAACGCGCGGGCCCTCGCGAGAGACGAATCGGACGTGCCGTTTCTGAATAGTTGACGAGCTCGGTTACGGCTAGCTAATAACATGGTTTATAAATCGACGATCTCTCGTTTACCTACCGAACCGGCGAAACATCATGTCAACTTGTGTCACCGCATCGCTCCGGTCTCCGGTGTCTATTAGATAATTCAGAATGTATATATGAGAGGGAAAGGCGAAAAGCTTTCTTGGATACGTCATCTAGTTTATGACTTCGCCTTCAGGATTCAAGAGTAGATATCAGCGGTGAATTCGAGATGAATGAGGGTTAATAACGAATACACGGTCGTGATGGAGTCGTGACGAGCACCACTCATGTATAACGTGTTAATCTTGAAATATTATTCATATTTATTTATTATCTGTCTGTTGTGACATAAATGTCACTGTGGAGTGCTATGAATCTCATGCCATTTTTTTCGGCTCACTAGTCTCTTCAAGCGGCATCATTTCTATGTTCTTCTCGTCAAATTGATTAGGCTTTAAGTGATATGTTTATGTACGAATTATAGATTCGAGCGGAGAATTATGTTCGCGTTTACACGACAGCGTTTAGGAACTTTATTAGAAAGAAAACGGATGCATGTGCGAGATTCGATCCAATAAATCCTAGTCTGGCATTCTATGTTTAATATGGCAGTTCTCTCTAAAATCGTGTCCTCCATTCACGTCGACCGGCAAAGCCGATTGGCATGTTTTGTATATGGAGATTGTGTCAGACAGTCCCTGCCGAAATCAGTACGCCAATTAGCGAAGTCTGACACATCTCTACATACAAAACGTGTCCACTGGCTTTATGTCGGCCGGCACATGACGGAGATACGGCTTAACATTTATCATCGATATATACGCATTTATTCCATAAATGTGTATATCCCGTATATCAATCATTAATAAACAGGATATTAATCTCAATTCCCTGTTGGCACTTCCTCTGTTAATGCTTATTTTATGCTAATCTCATTCCCTCAAGCTGCGTAAGACGCGGCGGCAAGACGGTTGGAAAATTTTCCATCGATCCTTTTAATATTTAAATGCGTAAAGGATAATATACTTTTTTAAAGCTAATGATATATATATATATATATATATATATATATATACACATGTGTATTAGTGTTGCTATGTCGCTTCGAAAGTCGTACGGATTAAACAAGTTTCCTCAGTAGCCGTGCGCCGCGAGCCGCGAGGCGTTCTCAACGATGCTGCCGGCGAACGAGGAGCACTCATCCGCATTTATACGCGGAAGTGCCCGCTCTGTCGGTGTGCGTGTGAGCGAGCGAGCGAGCGAGCTCAAGTCACCGCTCCGTTCCGCGCCGCAACGTAAAGCCGCTGATTCGTCGCACGTCCTCCTCACTCTTCTGTCCTCTCCGCGCGATTCTCTCCCTATTTCTCTCTCGTCTCCTTTGCCTCACTATTGTTTTCCTCTCCAGGCTGCGCCTGTCCGCGCTTCTGGTGCGCGGTCGCCCGTAATCGTGAGCCCGTCCGTGTATACCTACGTACCGTGATATGCTACATGTGTGTGTGTGTGTGTGTGTGTGTGTGTGTGTGTGTGTGTGTGTGTGTGTGCGCGCGCGCGCGCGCGTGCGCGTGCGCGTGCGTACGTATATTTCCACATTTATCTATCCGTTGATGTCGTGACCTCCGGTGATCGATATATAAACAGTCGCTCATTTGCCATGAGGTGAAACGGCTTTACTCTCGCGCGTCCACCCACCGAACCTCCCTCCTCATCTTCTTTACCTCCTTTTTGCTTCCGCGGAGGGAGGGCGGGGGGGAGGTGGGTGTCTCTTCTTTACTGACACTCGACGAATAATTAGGACAGCTTTGTCGTTAGCATGGAGATTCGCCGACTGTCGTTTCTATCTTTCTTTTCTCGTAGCATCATATCTCGCCTTCTCTCTTTTTCTTTGCCGACTACACTTCACTCTATATCTGGTAGTAGAGTGAATTATATTGCGACGAGACAAAAGAGAGAAGGAGATAGACGATGGGACGAGAAAGGAGATGGGAAAACAGAAGGTGGACGAAGCTGTAAAGGTGGAAGTAGAAAGCATGAGGGAGAGAGGTATAAAATGAAAGGTTGAAGATGTCGAAAAGGGGAAGGAGGAGGCAGAGGAGGCTGGGAAGGGAAAGGAAGAAGAGGTCGCATCGAGTTTCGGATAAAATTCAGCGAGCTCGATCGGATTCCTCTCTTCTCCGTTACCTCTTCTTTCCTTTTTCTTTTATCTCTTTCTGTCGTTCCTCTCGATCGTGCGCATCTCTTCTCCCGCTTCTCTCTCTACGTTCGCACTCGTTCCTTCCACGCTCGCCGGTGCACGTTTTTTTCCAACCCGTTCTTCAGGTATTCCGCCGCTCTTAACAGCCGCCTGCTTCTCCCGCCCGCGAACCAACGCGAATCCGCTCCTGTGAGATGTTCCACTTGAGTCCTTTTTCGATTCTAGTAAGAACCTTTTGGGAGAGGGGAGCTATCAAGTTGTCGGGAAGCTATTTATATGGCTACGTGAAGCTACGTACTTTCAGAATGAAAGAAGTGTCTTAATGTTCGATATGGAGATAATTAAATTTTCGAAGAGTGGAATTTCTGTTTCTCGAAAGTTTCTACGGATATTGAAATGTAATTTTGTCATAAAAAAAAATCTGCCGCTACCATTTCCCTAGCTATTGTTTGAAAAGTTGATATATTTTAAAATATATTAGTATATAACGCATCTTAAAGTATTATATTAGTGTACGTATTAATATAACAATAATGGTCAGTTTTTCTCCTTCTCTTATATTACATGGCAAAAATGTGCTTAATAGATATTTGATGGCTGCTTGAGCCACGTTTACGTTTGTCTTCGAGGTTGCCCCGCGAGATATATCACCGCAGCGCGTAACGCTTCCGGCTAATTTCTGCCTGTTGTTCCTCTTACGGTATCGTGACCGTGGTCGCTACTTTATTGCTACTCGCCTCGCGGACGAGGCTAAGGACTTCGCGAGCAAACGAACAAATTGTTGTCGCATCTTTCGCTTTCGCGTGATAAATATAATAACGGGATGTATAAATAGTAATGCACTTGTATCGATGAATACCCAAAGAATATTAATTTTTAAAACGTGGGATAATTATTAATATTAAGAAGAAATGACTCATGGCATAATGACATAAGCATAAGATTTATAATGTTCATTAACGTTTTTCATTCACATTCGGTGTCGTGTATTTCACATTCTTATACTTCGCGCATAATTCATTGATAATTAATTCACGGTCGAATGCGGGTGCATTCGTCCGGATTTATGGTCGACGCACCGTACCGATCGCACTGGCGAGATCGGTAGCGACGACGATGACGATAGTGGTGACCTTGCACGGTACATAAACGACTCGCATTTATATGGCGCTAACTGAGATAGCTTTGAGAGCCGAGGAAATCCTCTATTCTCCGCGTGAATGTCTCTTTCCGACTTTTGAACGAAATGGATAGCACCAAAATGCACACGTGAACATTTTTTGCTTTTGCTTTTTATTTAAGTAAAATTCTTCATTGATTACGCCAATGTGCGTATGTAAAAATCTCCATGTAAAAATCAATTAAATCGATTGGAAAAGATGACTTTTTGCTAAGCTTTGATTTCCGAGTACTCAGAGTGCCAACTTAAGATGTATTGATTTTGCATGAGATAACATCAAGATTGCTGTTGATTGATTAAAATCGATTCTTTGTTACGTACAATGGTGTAAAGCTTATTCGCTAGAAGTCTCTCAGTATTGTGTGGTAACTACTTGTAATGATATTAAATTAGCACCAGTTGAAGGCTTTCGTACTTCTACTGGAAGTTGGAGTTGTAAGTACTTGAATTTATACATACTCGCTGCTCACTTTCTATATTCAGCTATTTATATTCAATTATTCTTTTGAGAAAAATTGCAATATTCTATCACGATTTTTCTATTTTGCAGTTTCAAAATATACTATTAATATTTTATTAAGCCAAGATGCATTTATATTTTGGAATATCGTACAGAATACCGAGTAGTTTAATGCTTTCAATATTTATCTAGAACATTGTAAACATAAATTCGATAGATTTTAAATGTTGACTTGATCAATATAATATTGATTGTGATTTAGTTCTAAAAAATTTGAAAAAAAAAAAAAAACAACATGTCACAGCTTTACGTATTCATTAACATATACAGCACTTTTTCCTCGAGTTATCCAGCCGTCGCTTAGCAAAAAGTCTTAACAACTGATATCGGTATTTATCTCTGAAGTCATCGAATAACATCGACACCCGTATATTTGCTGCCCGAACGTAAACGGTTATTAGCTGCAATATATCACGTTTCGTTGCACGAACAAATCGGTCCGCAACGTAACGCAATGTTATCTTGCAACGCTTTCAGGTGTGCAACGCTATCATTGCGTATCGTTTATTCTTGATTTTCTTCCGTCAGCCTCGCGCCCGCTATATCAGTCGTTATATTTATTGCATCGATAACGCATAAATTTGTATTATAATGATACAAATGTCCCACAGTGGACTCGAAATAATGGGACGTATCATCTGCCGTCGACTCGGCCGTTTAGTGTTTGTCATTCAATATTATCTATCCGTTATATTAAATATATACGTGTAAAAATATTAATGTGCGAGACAACCAAATCTGATCAGATAAAACTGTTTTTTTTTCGTGAAATGATTAATTTGTCTGATCTTCTAATTTAAAAGAATTGAAAAATATGTATTTTTTTTTTTTTTTTTCAAAATTTACTGTTGCGCACAATTGTATTTTTCAATTAATAATACGGATGAATGGTATGCGAGAGAGATAAATTTGCAAACAACTTTTTAGAAGCCATTAATCTTCAAGAAAAATTATACGTTTAAATGACCAGTTAGTGTTATTCTTTTTTAATTAATTTAAAATCAGTTTTTATCACTTTCTACAAAAATAATTAGCATGTATAATGTTAAAGTAACGAAAAAAGTAATCGACTACACGGTTATCTGAAAAATCCAGACAACAGGAAGCAGCCAACAGGCTAATGGTTATTTATGATGCTCCGATCGAAAAGATTTTATGAACAAGTCTGTCAATAACCTTTAGAATTTATTTTTAAGTAAGAAATTAATCAACTACCGTAATAGTCACTTCAGCGGATGACAATAATGCCGTTGACGTTGAAACGTCTATAAAACGTACATCGTCGAAACGCGGTGTCCAGACGAGATCCGGATAAACCACCGGCATTGGCAATTTACGGCGCGGTATTGCGAATTTATTACGGACATCGTCGATTATGCAGTTACGCGTAAAATAGGAACGATGAAAAATCGGGTCGGCTGATATTGCGCTCGAGAGCGGCGAGTTACACATGGTTTGTTCCAGGTATTTCAGTCCCAGGTTTTTTTTTTTTTTTTTTTTACTGATTTTGTGATCGCACGCTGGTACCATTTTTTTAACAATTTTACGATTAGTATTGTTAGAATTGTTACAATCTTTTCTACGAAATCGATTTGGGATCAGGCATTTTAAAAAAAAAAAAAAATAATTGAAAACTCGAATTCAACGCTATAAAAAATAGTCAGTAGGCGATATACATCCAGTCATTATTTAATTTAGTGTTTTTCATTTAATTTTGAATTTTATTTATCTATATAGAGCTCAAACTACAATAACGAGATTTTATCTCGTTAAGAAAATTGGTGTTTATATAATTGAGATTTCTCTAGATGGAATGAAAAGACTCAAAATTCGTGGACAGATCCATGATACAAGATATCGCGATACTGAACATCTTGTAGAGACAATCACGTGCTCTCCCGGTATCGAGGGAAACATGCGGTGAGATGCGAGATGTTGCGTGAAAGTCTAGAAAGGAGCGGAGAGAGAGAGAGAGAGAGAGAGAGAGAGAGAGAGAGAGAGAGAGAGAGAGAGAGAGGGAGAGGAAAAGAGACTGGGCTATCCGGAAGCGAGTGTTGCTCGTAGAAGCACGTACGTTTCGTGCCGCGCTCCGAATCGCGCGACATTTACCATACGATATGAAAGATGAAACAAAACGATAAGCCGGCATTGGGTACGTTCTTTCGTTCGTTCGAGTCGCGTGTGAAATTGGAATGTATCGTCGCAACGACCGACGTCCGTGTCTCGCATCAAGGTACGAATTGCAAACCGACTCGAAAACCGACCGTATTTGTCATGTGTACGACATCATTTGTTTATTAATAGTAAGAAATAGTTCAAACGTAAAAAATATAATCGAATAATACATCAAACATACATCATCAATATATAGTAAAAGACTTATTGAAAATGTATGTGAAAACTTTTATTAACATTAAATTTGTAATTCGTTTCATGCTTTGAATAGAAATATTCGGAGATATATCTTAAGTGACTACGACAATATTATGTAATGAAAACGATCGCGCATGTATGCGCAAGTGCGAGAAGGACGTAATAAGATTCGTACCGACGTTGCATTCGTCGTCATGTAGAATCACTTCACTGAATTTTCGGCAGAGGTACGAATTTCTACATCGCGTGTTCGCGACAATTTCGCCATGCCAGGGTAAAGAAATAATTACTCGATTGCACAATTAGCCGGTCGATAAGCCTAAGAGAAGCCAATTTAATCGGCCGTAATATGACAGGAGACAATTATCAATTATGGCGGAGGATGAAGATATTAAATTAAATATTCTTAAATATGTAGATTTTTAAAAATCATTATCGCTGTTATCTGTACATATTTTTTTAAAATTTACTTTGTTAATACTTAAATCGCAGTACTACCAATCTTACAAATCAAGATATCTTAGTTCTGTTCCGTCGTTATTTTAATTCATTATTGGGTAGTAAGAAATTTAACACGATTAATTAGGGGGGAAAAAAATCATTTTTCTTGCATATTACATGTATTTGATTTTCCTCTAATGACTACTTACAGGAGATAAGAAGTAAAAGCACATTGTTGGATCTTGTTATCTACTTCAGGTATACATGTAGAGAAACATAGAATCTCTGTACGTGGTTAGCGCGTAGGCGACCAACATCGTTTACGATCTCCGTTCCTCGGTGGTTGCGCGATCGCGTCGGAGTCGGAGCCGGTGCGAGCGTTGAATCGCGATTTCCACGGCGAAACACATCGATGACGGAAAAAAAGTGGCCGCTCGCTGTGTGCGCGCCTACTCTCTCTCTCTCTCTCTCTCTCTCTCTCGAGCGAGGAGAGCGTACGTTCCTCTTCCCGCGCGATTGACGGCGGTCGTTAAATCGGTCCGGGAAATGGCCGCCGATTATAAAAGTAGCGCCGTAAATCATCGCGCGGCCGACGACAGTCGTCGATTTCTAAATAACCGTTAAATTGCAATCGCCACCCGGGCGTTGTTTGCCCGGCGTGAATCGGCCGCAAAAATTTACGTAAACACCTCGCGACCCCGGTAGCTGTAACCGACCATGAGATGGCTATTTTACCATCCAAGTACTTTTAAAGTGACTCAAGTTTTTTTATCGGACAGCTCGCGATCGGGTTGCGGCCATTTGCGGACATTCGTCACCGCTCGCGTCATCTCGTCGTGCACGTCGTTACGACGGCGGCGGAAGAGCCGTTTACATCTTTGTTTTTCGTTGCCGCGTATAAGTGCGCATTATGGGCGCACTTGATCGATAAAGAGATAAATGTATTTCATATAATCTAACTCTGTCTTCTTTTCAAGTACGAAGTCTCTTGTCATCCTTAACATCAAATAGTTCAAAATTCGATTGCTATTTAGAATAACAATTAACTATATTTATATGAAAATTTGAAAAATTGATTTTTAATAAGTAGCTTTTAATGGATTTAGATTTGAGATTTAATGCTGGAAAAAATCAGCTATTTAGCGTTAGTTTGATTTTTTAATATGCTGGTTAACGGTTTTCACATTAATAACATTATTCACCTGTGCGATACGTGCGCGTAATTTACATGTAGAGTATTCCAGTTATCATTTCATGCATAATTCACGCGGACAAGTGACGATGAGTAACAGCGATTTTTTTATCTCGCTATTTATATTATTTGTAACGCAATAGATTATCATTGCGTGAAGATACGTTTGTAAACTAACGCATTCATCAAGAACGATCGAGATCGAATTCTCGCGCGTATCTGTTCTCTCTCTCTCTCTCTCTCGCTCGCTCGCCGAAATCGCTTGTCCGCGGATCCGTGATCGCGCGTCGTCGCGATGAATAAGGGGTCTCCTCGTGGATTTACCGCGGCGCAAACGATCGGTCGTTCTCACTTCGTGAGGTACGCTTCGCGAAATTTGATCGTCGCGCGATATACGCGCCGAAACGGCGCGTAGCGATAACCGCGCGAAAGACCGCGAGAGAGTAGGTCCCCGTGACCAGTCTCCGCGTACAATATCGCGCGTTGTAAATCAGTCCGAACAACGAACGCGTCCCGTCGGTAAACGCGCGCGTCCAGCCTGACGTAATTTATCTCTGTATACGAAAACGATAATTAGTCCGGTGCGACGCGGTGCGACGCAGCGCGACGCGACACCGCGGCGAGCGCTGGCGACCACGTATCCGTTACTTTTACGAGTATGTTTTTTTTTCTTTTTTTTTTTTTCTTTTTTTTTGTATTACGGAACTCGACTCCGTTCATTTCGTTTCCGGTATTGGACACCGGATGGATCGATATATCGCGTTGCGCGTGTTTCTCGTGACGTCTATTCGCTGGTGATTTGTGATGTGCGACGATTCGTAAGAAGAGAGTTTGTGCCGCGAGAGATTTCGATAGCCGAGCGAGAGCAAATTGAACGGGATGTCGATCTCCGTCATCGAATATCGTGAGTAATAACGTATTTTATAATCAGTGATAGTTAGGTAGAGAGAAATTTCTTGCAGTAATTAATAGAAATCAATATAGAGAAGGAAAAGGAAATAAAATGTGTATTTTGAAAGTACAGATCAATAGATCAATATTATCGAAGGTATTATTAACTTTTTTACCAAATATCTCGAGCAAATCGATGAATGGACACGCTCTTGTTTTTCTTGTTTTAGCAATATTTAATTAATATCAAATTATAACCAAGCGTCTGAGATAGAGTGTCTGCATAGAAAACAGCATCGACTTAGCTTAGGCTGTCATCGAATCGTGAGACATTCTATGTGAGTAGTGATTAATGAAGCGACGTGAGATGCGAGTGCGTTACCAAAGTGTGCGATAAATAGTCCGGGCTAGGTGAGAGAAAACCGCGACAAATAGTCGCGCGCGTTTAATTTAATTTCGTGCGGCGAACGAACGAACGAACGGACGGACGGACGGACGGACGGACGGACGGGCGGGCGGGCGGACGGGCGGGCGGATGGGACGACCTTTCGTTCCGATAAAACTGCGCGCTCGTTTCTGCTGTCGCAAATGTCGCAACGGCGACGCAGCTGCGCCTTCGTCGTCGAATGCACGGCGCGACGATATATCGTGCTCACTCGCTCGTTACGGCCAGCTTGTAATTTTTGATCCGCTGTTGCGAGCGGACAAGGTGATGTAACCGGCGCGCACTGCGGCTACGGCCGTGGCCGCTCGTCTCGATATTAGAAGTAGATGTCGCGATACGAGAGAGAAAGAAAGAGAGAGTCGTTTGGTATTATAAAAGTTACCGTACGACGTTTCCTGCTTTTCTTACATTGGCCAGAAGAAAGAGAGTGAAAGAAAATCGAAACTTTCTGGTCGGGAAATGTCGTTGCGAACGTTCCTCTCTCTCTCTCTCTCTCTCTCTCTCTCTCTCTCTCTCTCTCTCTCTCTCTCTCTCTCTCTCTCTTTCTCTCTTTCTCTCTTTCTCTTTCTCTCTTTCTCTCTCTCTCTCCCCGAGTGTTTCAGGTATTTTTAAATAGTTTCAAACGTCACTCGAGTACGACACGGTTCTAATGTATTGATAATACACGATGTACTTTTAAGTTGCATACGTCTTAAAGCATATTAAACTGGAAAAGAGGACGGAGTGAAAGATGAAAGAGGAAAAGAGAATGTTTTCTTCACTTTTAAGAGAATGTTGTGCGATAAAAATAACTTCTCTCAGATATTTATTTTTCAAGTTTGTGCAATTATAGAACTTGCGTACTTATATATACTTCATCCTTTGAGAGATGTTTATTTTTAACAAACAACTATTAACCTCAAATAACTTCGAGGAATTTCAATATTTTATTTAAATAAATATATAACGCATACGAGATGATATTCTTACGATGCACGTGTGTTAAATTAATTACTTTTATATTAGTTACATTTTATCACGATGACGTATCGCTATAACCACTATAAACGCAATTATTTGTCAACTCGCACTCGATATTACCGCGATGTACGACGCATGATTCAAGCGAAAATTGACCATCTTTTCTACTAATTCACTAGCCGTTCGGGCTTATTTCGGGCCCGAAAAATTCCTGCAAAAATACGCTGCGGCGTGCACATAATTACTCGGGCAGAACAAAATGCAGGCGTAATTGCCCGGATTCGAGGACGATCCCCTGCGTTCACACTCGCGCGCTTTGTCGCAGCCCGCAGATTCGTAACTTTCGGACCACCCCAGCTCGAATTCCGCGACTCGTTTTCTCCTCCCTCCCTCCCTCTCCTCCGCTCCCCTCCTGGCTCTCTCCGGCGGGGACACTTATCGCGTTCGTGTCGGTATGACCTAAGTTAGGTATGTACGTAGCGTGCTGGTAAGAGAGAGAAAGACTGCATCGTCGTCACTCGTTCCTCCTCCTTCTCCTCCTCCTTCATCCTTTCCTCCCTTCTCCTCTTGTGCCTCCTCCTCCTCCTCCTCCTTCTCCTCTTCGCCGTCCAATTCTTCTCTTCACGTCGCGTGTGTGCTCGCGTCGTTGCCGCCGCTTCTGCTCCCGCTGTGACTTTATACTCGACCGCGCGCACACGTACGTATACGCACACGGAGATACGTGTGAACGCACCGCGCTCGACCGCATTCGAACCAAACGTGTACAACTCGACCTGAAGTCGCAACACATACACGCATGTGCGTGAGCGTGAGCGCGCGTACTAATGGACGTGCACGGATGCGCGATAGTAAACGCACACGCTCCGCGAGACCGATAACCGACAAATAGATGCGCGGGTACGTGTGTGTGCGTGCGTGTATATGGTGTGTGTGTGTGTGTGTGTATGTGTGGGTGTGTAATCGGAGAAATACGCCGAACGACCTGGCGGAGCCATGGAAACACGATTTCGATCGGAAATTGTTGATTCTGGAAATTAACATCGTCCTTTCGATTTTTCTTCATTTGCGCGCGATAATGTAACGTCCGTGTAGCTAGCGAATGTATATATATATATATATATATATATATATATATATATGCGCTTATCGCTACGGTGAAAGACGTGATTATGTCACATTGAAGCGGTGAGCTTGGCCAATAATGAATATTATCTTTATAGTGAGTAATATTAGTTCTGCTTTAATATAACGAAACATATAATGAGAATGGAAATTGCAATATGAAACTGAAACTCTCTAAATATTCGCGTTTTTCATTAATAACAAGTTTCTTTTTGAACGCACAAAAGTATTTAAAATATTATTTAACTACTTTATTATATGAATTTTTAAAAACGATATATTTAAATCTGTTTTTTTTTTTTTTTTTTTAATACTGCTACGAGAAATAATTTTATTCGAAAATATCTAATTATTTTTACACGTATAAAACATTCATTCATTCATTCATCATACACGGCGTACTACAGTCATTCATTTAGTGTAGTATTGATAAAACCTGCAAATATATATCGCTGTATACAAATGTGGAAATATTAAAAAACATAAATGAATGAATTTTTTCTATATTATAATATTTGTTTCAAAACAAACTTGTTTATTGATAAAGGCTCTCCGTAACACGATATTAAATAACGTTATTCATTTACATTATTTTAAAGTTATTTTAATAGCAAATTAATATATAACATTATCATTTGTTGTATCTTAATTTACGCGGTTATACACACATGTACGACGGAGAGTCACGCACATCTATACTCCGACTTGCTCGATATATCACTGACTTGCGTTAATTGAATGATTGAATATCATAAGTGGCGAACCTAGTATTTTATATAAACATAGAGATAACGTTGGTTTTTCAAGTTGGAATGATTTAAATGTTAAAGAAAATACGAATTAGACATGATATTTATCGTTCGATCGTCGCGAATATTTACAAGTCAATTAACGCAACAATAAAAGTATCGTTTGCGTATTCCTCAGAAAAACGTCGCACTAACTCACTTTCCGTACTTCTCTAAACTTACTAAATATCAGGAAGATATCTTCTATCACCATGCATCATCGCATACCGTGTATAAGATTAACCGAGTATCTCGATTTTCGATTTTCGATTTTCGATTTCGATTTTCGAGAGACACATTTGATCGCGAGATTTCGATTTTCGAGAGACACATTTAGAAACAGCGGAAAGAGGAATCGTTGGAGTAACTCCCAAGGGAAAAATAGCTACGTGGCGGAACAAGATCGACCTTGGACAAGGTGATCGGAGATCGATGGGACCTCCTCGATGATAGCTCGCGCAAGACAGAGATTAATGGAAATTCGTGAGATGCCTCGACGAATAGATATCATGAGTGTGTTCTTCCTTCGGCTAGTAGTTAGGGAGTAACTTTCGAATCCGCATTTTGAACAATATGTAAAATAGGAACGATTGACTCTTCGATAACACACACACACACAAAAAAAAAAAAAAAAAAAAGACAGAACACAGAGAAGACTAATGTATTCAAATCGAAATGAGTCTTTTATCTCGAAATTTTTTTTAATATAATAAAACCAATCTTTATTTTACGCTACGTTGTGATATCGATAATTATTCATCAGATTTTGCTGAATGTGATTGATTGTTGATTAAAAGTATAAGACTGCGATCATCTTGAATGCGACTCTACCGTGTCTCTCCTTATGAACAATTAAGTGTTGTGTAACGTTTTTTAAAGAGTCGCTATCGGTATATCCTGCCCACTCGCATCATGCCTCGCACCATGCATCCCAAGCCCCTGACAACGTACCGAGGATCATGCATTGTCATCGTCACATACAAGCGTAATGCATTCGACCGTGCGTCTCGTTTCTTGCGGCGTCGCTCGTAATGCGTGGCTAGCAACACGCCTGCCGCGAGCGAGCTCGGTTCTTGCCTAAAGCCCGGCTACGTATCGTCGTTGTTACTTATCGCGCGTCGATTTACAATTCACATGATCGCGAGAAACACGTCCGGCACACGGCGGAGATATCGCGCGGTAAATCCCAAATGTAGATTTGCGTTTATCAAACGATCAGCGCCGAGACTGGCTGTTCCGGTGCCTCAGGTAACCACACGTGTCTATGACGCCGTTAAATAATACATTTAAGGAAATCTGTACGATCATTAAAAGAAGAATTAACATCCAATTTTGGACGACTTTGCTTTAAAATATCTGCAGAAAATAACTTTTGTATAATATAAATAATATTTAATATATGTAAGATATTAATATATCTAAGGAATTATATATTTTATGATTTAAATGAATTTTAGAGAAATTTAGTAAAAATATAATTATTGTCAGTTCTGTTAATAATTAAAAATACTTAATATTTCGAACATAATTGACAATTAAAAGTGATTGTTTACATGATGTGCACTATCGAAAAGTTGTTAATAGAGTTTACGAGTTACGAACATTGCTATTTTTTCTTTTTAATATTATTTGCATTTACGAAGCAGATACTTCCTCAGCTATGCTGATAAATGCCGCGATTCTGTGCGGCAGATGTCGAAGATAACCGGTAGAGAGCTCGTTTAAACGCTAGTCATTACCGGCGGAAAAGTCACTGGTCTGTCAACCGAGTTTCGCGCGGGAGTAACACGAAGTTATACGGCTGACGTTAAAAACTGGATAAAAATTTATCGCCGCGCTATCGCGATAAATTTGATTATAGCGATAAAGCTAAAAACGTCTCGTTGCGATGATAGCGTCGTTAATAAACGAGTTGCAAGGCGGAGGGCTGTAACCGGGAGTAACCGAGCGAACATCCTGATATCTGAACTGTGCTACGCTTCTGCGCATTACGAAACCATAAAAAAAAAAAAAAAAAAGGAAGAACGTATGGAAATATTTCGGTGCGCGCGAGGGGTTAAAGAGTCACGAAGCGAACGACCACTCTCGTACCCGCGAGCCAGCATGATTATCCAAGAATTTCCACGTGCGCTCGCGCGCGCGCACGCGCGCGGGTGTGTACATTCCGTATCGCATCGACGATAAATCGTCCGTCTCGATGCACCTCGGGAAAAGGGTTGCATCGAAAACCCTCTCCGGCTTCCTGGTGCTAATTTAATACTTTGTTGCCGAGCGCGCGGCACGAAATACGAGGTATTCCCTCCAAGTTTCTACCACGTATCTGCTCTTACCTGTGCGGGTTAACCCGAACGTCCAGGGTTAATTATACCGCCGCGGGAGCGGGGCGGGAACGCGGGGGCGCGGGCGAGAGAGAGAGAGAGAGAAGAAGGAAGAGAGGAGGAGGAGGAGGAGGTAGAGGAGGAGGAGGAGGAAGAGGAGGAGAAGGGTAGATATTTCATCCCGTGTAGGAACCTTCGTTTCACGGGCCGCACCCATGGGAGCATATCGGCGTTTCTCGGAGCGTGCTCGACTTGGTGTGAACGTTGCTTTAAACTCCTCGCTTTGGCGAAGGGCGACGTGATTCACGATCGCCTGCGATGATTCACGGTCCCACGACGTTTCCTCGTTCGACGCGCAGAAATGCGACGCGGGAGAAAATATCGTCGTGCCCGTATCGATTTCTACCAAAATCTCGCTGAGTAATAACTCCTCGACGCGGCATTCTTCTCCCGATATTCTTTATCGTCGGTGTTTCATGCTCTGTAAACTTATTTTTATATTATTTATTTTTAATATGAGGAGAAAAATTTAATTATAATCGATAAATTAATTAGTTGCATCAATAAAATAATTAATTATTTGTTGAGTATATTTATTTGTCGCGGTAATTTTTACTTGTCACTTACTACCCGTGTTGTTGCATGAAAAGGGTTGAAAAACTTTTGAAATTATTTTCCTTTCGGAAATGCGGTGAGATCATTTAAGGACTTTAAGGCTTAGCGGTTACAAAAGCTAAAGTGGTCTGCTTGAGTTTCAAATGAGTACTCTCACTTTATTCACTCGCTATAATTTATCTTTTCTTTTTTACCGTTTTATATTTCGCGATTTTCTGCCTTCCATTTTTTAGCAGCATGGAAAATTCTTCCATGAAATGTGACGTATAAAAGGGTCCGCACCAAAATGGATATATTACAACTAATGTGATTCTTTCAACGTTACAGCAAGATGTTCTTAAATCACGAGATATCTTTTTAACTGTAACTGTCAATCAACGGTAAATAATAATATTTTTGAAGTTCTTGCAGTAATTAAGAAACATTAATATTGAAGACAATCTGTTTATTCGTTTATATCTGTTCCGATTGCAGCACTGCGTAAATACTTGTAGATATGTGTTATTAATTATATACAAGCGCTACGAATCGATGTAATTTTTTTTTCTCTAGCGTGAGAGACTAATACGGCGATGCCCACGCTCGTATCGCGTTTTTCAAACACGATCGATACTCACGCGATGTGTAGTCGCTTTTCACGTTCTACGCGTGAAATCTCACTATTTCTCTCGCACTTGCCGCGTAGTAGCTATTACTTTGCACTTTCCTCGAGCGAGCGTTTCCTATTTTTGTCGCGATGGAGACACATTGTATACCGAGGACAAGAGCGGACACGCGCGTCGCAGAATGGCTTCGTTTTATCGATGCTTTTCAAGGAAGGCACGAGCTACTTAGGTCGCGGTAAGTTCGCACGATTTTACATAGGAGATGGCGATAAAATCGTCGGGTCATACCTTGGATATTGATGTATAATTCATTTCTACGATCACGCGGAAAGTTCGCAGGAAAGTGTGCACGCGTATACGAGCTGAATTTCTTTTCGTGTCTTTGTGTTGTGACTTTCCTGTCATTAGCTGAATTATAACTGTAAAAAAAAAAAAAAAAAACACGGAACGAGATCTTTTAATAATAGTTTTTAATAATAGTTGATGCTAATTAATATCAATTGTAAAGGAACCTTTTCAATTTCAATTACTTCTTGTATATAAAGTAGATATAAAAATGGATTATTTCTAATGGACCACGTAGTTTAGAAAAAGTTTTGTGTATTGTATTCTTTTATAATATTTTTCATTACAAAAAAAATTTTGTCTTTCCTTGAAATATATTTTGCGAAGAGATGCATGAAGAATTAACTGATACTGGTTAGTGATTAGTTACTGGTTAATTATTTCATTCTTTTCTGAATCGTATTCATAAGCACGATATGGAGAAAAGTGATTCGATCAATCGTGAATTGACGTTAGTGCTATCTATTTTAATCGCAAATTTCAACTTCCGTGCTCGTGCGCGTATCACTCGACGACCGATTCTGCCCGAGGAATTTATATTAATCAATATAGCCACCGGCGGCGATTAATCGCTGATTATTCCGTTAAGTGAAATCCGATAGCGACTAAAATGGACACCGTCCGTCGAGCGTTCACTTTGCGCCGTTACGTGTGTGGAATAAAGACAGATAATACAGCCACGTGTGATACCGAATAATCGATAGAGATGCAAAAGTTTTTAACTTCGCATTTAATCTCGGCCGGAAATCGCTCTTACAGAAATATGTCGTCAATAGCAATAATTCATTTTTGACTCTGCGATCTCTTATTATTCTCGTAATAAATCCGTATATTATTCAGCTTTTCTGAGTAGATATTTATTACCTATCGTATTACTGTGTATTATATATGTTGTCAGAAATATTATATACACGATTGTAAATATTTTATATATTATGATATGCGAAAAAATTTTTTAAAACGCATTCTTTTTGCCTCGAGTCGTTGGAATATTTTCCACGTGGATAGTTAAAGCGTCCTTCCTACGCTATTGTATATATTATAGTCAAGCGTCCCTATGTGCCTATATATCTATATATCAAATTATACTCTCGCACGTGTATAATTTGAACCTTCTTAATTTCACTTCCTTGCCCATCGCTTTAATTTCACCTCAAAATACAATGTAACGCGGGGTAATAACGCGTGATTCGATATTAAGACATAATTTCTCGCCATAATAATTCTCGTGTATAAATATTAATGAGTCTAGAAGCCGCGATTCCGTGATAACGCCGGGATAAAGGTGCACGCGAAAAAAGGAGCGAGATGAGGGAAAGCCGTACGCGCAAATCCGACATTGTCGATTTAACGGGGGGAGGGGAGGGGGGGCACCTGCACCTGCGAGCAACCTGTCCACATAGAGAGTTTGATTGGCGTAGGGTAAACCCGATTACAAGCAGGAAAAAATCTTCCAAGCAAATTCATGGAAGTTATGGCGTTTTCGCACTGATCCACGATTTCATCGTGACTATTATGTTTATCATAATTATAGCGTATCGCGTTAATTCGTTAAACGCTACGTTGCGAACGTATTTATTATAATAGAAATTGGATGAATACGTGTGATAAAAATGTTGATTGTAGCTGTAGTTAAATCGAGTATGTAAATTTTTCAGAGATTCGACACTTTCTCCTTTGGCCGGTTGCTCTTTAGCTCATATTGAATCGCGTTGCGTTATAAGAGACACGCTAATAATTATGACAACGTAATTTCAAAGGATAACATTACGATGTAATAACGCGCCACATGATTTATATAACACGATACATATTCCGCTGGAAAAATTAGCTTTGAATCTCAAGTTTTCAAGACGCTTCTCTCGCGCGCGCGCGCGCGCGCGCGCGCTCGCTCCGAGCTTGTTTGCGCAACGAGCCAACAATCAGTTTGCTGCTATACGCGTCGCGAACGTCGCTTCTTGGCTTTCCGCTGGACATTTTTATCGTCATGCACAACCACACCCGTTGCAGCAGGCGGCATACTTATACCGCGCGACAATGGCATTCCGCGTGCGCTCGCATTCGCGGTGTGGTGGCGTGGCGTGGCCCAGCCGTTATGTTATAATTCAGCGATAATTTTTCAAGTCGGTTAATTGGTTGAAACAAAGGTTAATGATATCTTGATACGAAGTCTGGGGCTATACGAAGTCGCCTCACCTCTCCTCGCCTCGCCTCGCCTCGCTTCACCTTGCCTCGCCCCGCGTATCGCCACACCGCACCGGTATAGAAGCGAGCAGCGCGGCAACGAAATTACATTAAATAAGCGGGGCGGAGCGGAGCGGCAGCGGGACGCTAACGTGCGCGCGCGGCCGGCTCCCAGTAATTTCGCTCGAAACTGGCGAGAGTTCCTGGCTGCCGTATCTCGTTCGGGAGCCATTTTCGCGTTGCTTCGTTTCGTCGTCTCTTTGGCATCGCCTTTGGCGTCCCTCGTCCTCCTCCTCCTCCTCCTCCTCTTCCTCCTCTTTCTCCCCCTCCTCCCCTTCCGCCCCACCCGTCCTTCCCCCCCGGTCCTGGATTCCCCCCTCGTCGCGTCCGCGTCGGCCGCGTGAGCCCCGTCCTTTGTCCGTCTTTCTCGCCGGCGAACTGCAGGTGTCTGCGGGGATCTCCCTCTATCTCTCTTTCTGCCTCTCTTTTCTCTCCTCTTCGCTCCCGCGGCCCCTCTTTTGCGCGCGCTCCCGCTGAGAGCGGCACGACGAGAATGACGCCGCGCGGAGGACAGCGGGTGGGAGGGAGAGAGGCGAGGAAGCGGGCGACGGCGAGGAAGGCGCTCCGGGCAAAAACGTAAGAGCGCGCGGAGACGACGATGACGACGACGACGACGACGACGACGACGACGACGACGACGACGACGACGACGACGACGACGACGACGACGACGACGACGACGGCGGCGGCAGCGGCGGCGGCGGTATCGTTGCTCGTGGACCCAGGAACGCCGATACGACGAGAGTCGACCTGCTCGCCCTTTTCCATTTGTCGCTCGCCCGGAGTCATTTGCGAGGCACGATCGAACACGTCGAGCGTTTATTCGTTCCTTCGCTCTCGCGAGTGCGTTCTCGCGAGGAATCGCACCAACGTTCCAACATCGTGAGACACGGAAATCTTATCCGGCAAAAGATTACGCGCCGCTGTGACTTTTTTCAGACACGCGAACGTCGACACATTCACATAATATTTGTCGAATGTCGATGCGCAATGAAATGTACGTTTTAGACGCATTTATCGTAAATCGTTGAGACATTTTCGTTAAATAAAGAAAGAAACGATTTTAGACAAATGATCGTTTCGTAAAAGTGGACAAGGGATATTTGTCATATTTCCGTGATATCATCGAACCATCTATTCGACGACGCGCTTTTGCGTCTATGAAAGTACAATGATGATCGAGCAAATGGAGGATTACCGAATTTATTATTTATCGCGACGATATCATTAGTACAAAATACGATGTTAGGAGGGTCAACTCGACACGCTGACCTCTCGCGTGCTATAATAGTACGCGTGCATCTGCCACGCATGTGCGTACGTTAGAACGCGTAAGACAACTGCCGTTTACCCGTCGATGACCATTGCTCGAGGCGAATCGTACTGTTAAAATTCATTAAGCATTTCCGAGTATTCGTGCTAAATATTTGCACGCCGATTTAATAACACGATCGATAGTCGACAGTGGCGAAACTTTGGTCGGGAAATATTGTCATCAAAATCAAGTTACTTCTGTGTTAATAATAAGTTTAACTAGAAAATGATAAATTCTTCAAGTGTTAAAGTGATAACTTTTGATAACTTTGATAACTGAATTTATTAACAAAACAAAATTAAATTGCAAACTGAAGAAAAAGGATTATTTTTAGCGGTGAAAATATATTTTAATTTCTGCTTTATCTTCTACTACATATTTTTATAAAGGGAACTTATGTTTTAACGATGTGAGGCAACACATGAATCTTTTACAATTGCTCGGAACTAGCGTTGAAAACAACCCAATGGTTAATTGATTATTCATTTTCAATTTAGAGTTAAGTATTCTCATTAAAACGGTACATATATATTGTATTTTATTAAATACATTTCGAGTTTTACTTATACTATACTTAATATTTTAACAATTTCAAGAAAAATAAATATTACGTTGTTACTGTCGTATTTTTAACATTGAATGAATTATATACCGAATTGCAATGTGAATATTTTATGATTATTATGAAAATGTAACCAGCATCTTCGATATACAATTTATAATACATTATGTATAATGTATTATACAAGTCAGAATTAACTCACAGTCAGGATGTAATTAATATTTTAGAAATGACAATACGTTTCGGATCGGGCGCAAAGTACACGCACTTTCGATTGCAATATGAAAAACATAAATTCACGTAATTGATAAATAAGTGAAATACGTCGACTGCACATGTTAACGTGCTGAATAAATAATAGAACGATTCAGCTCGGATAGTCATGAAATACCGTAGCTATCGAAATTGTCAGGGCGCCACCACAAAACGGAAATATATAAGCGAGTAGGCCGTAAAATGCAGCGAATTTTAAAAAAGAATTATACGCGTTACGCACAGCAGTTATTTTTCGAAATGTGCGACAGAACTGGCATACCATAAACTTCATATAACCTTCTGCCCTTTTGCAAAATTTATCGCTGATGTACCGCGCAAGTTATAGACAAATTCATTTTCTTTTCAAGTGCTTTATTAAACGCATTATCGAGCATTTAAATTATAAAAAACGGAAAAGGAAAGGCTTATCGAAAATTCTTTTCGCTTATAATTTATAAATCGCAAACGTCGAGGCAATCACGTGTTTCTTTTAAATCGATACTTTTCGCGCTTCGTAATCTGTAGTATTTCCCGCATCTTCTGGGACACGTGTGGTGTCCTTGTGGGCTTGCTTCGCGAATCGAATTACGGCTTATGGAAAATCTGGTCAGCGAGACGGTAACGCGCGCGTACGTCATCGTCCCTCGTGACCATTTTAAAACACAGACGATTAATATCTCGGGATCGCTTTAATAATCCGCACAATCTCTTTCCCTCCCCGGTACATCTAATTGCCTCGTCGTATCCCGTAACGGATACCCAGTTTTACGCCCGATGGAGTTCCGTTCCCTCCTCCCGCAAGACGTGATTAATAGCGCATTGTGATAGCGCGCGATACTCTTTCGGTTCTCCATCGAAATCCCGCCGCGCTATCAACTTTTGTCCGGTGCGGTGTACTCGATAAAGGGTATGCCTGCGAAGCTTTCCGGTGGATTTATTTACATGCGAGATCGCAAATACGTGGATGCGATGGGAGAGCTAAAAATCCATATTTTCGTAAAAGCGTGTATATAATAATAATTTACGTCTCTTTATTTTACTGTGCGCCCTGGATATTTTACAAACGACAACCGTAATCGTGAATTATAGTGATGCAATAATAATAATAAAATAACAGTTTGAAACTTTGTCAAGTGCGATTGATAATGTAATCTTTTCCGACTATTTAGACTGTTTTTTTTTTCCCTGTTTATCGCGTATTTTATGTACTTATTATTGCGATGTATTATTACTACGATAATGATACGTCGAACAAACAATCCGCGGATTAAAGTCTGTTCTGGTCGAAATTCAATTGTTTGTTGTCGAGACCGATTTTTAGCTTATTTGAAACTGCAAAGCCGAGTTTATTTCCCAGGTTTCGTCTTTGTAATGTGTGATCGATATCCTGACACATTCCGCCATTATGCAGCCACCGAGCGTCGATTGGATGCGCTGTACATAATTCGCGACCTGAAACTCCATCCGCAATTCAGTTACGCGCTGCGTTTATGCGTGTAACGGGTGTCCAATTGTCATCGTTGACAATTTGTCATCGTTGCGTATTCGCGGAGTGCCATTCGGTTGTTTGCGACGCTTGCGACGTCATTCAAACGACGGAAGCCGAGGTCCGCCGTTGAGGAAGACGAGCGGCATTTGCAAGAAAAGTTTCATCCGTAACGGCACGTTGCTCTAACGCGAAAGACAATGCACCGTAAGGTGCATTCAGGTGAATTTAACAAAGTCGCGTGTAATCGTCACTCGGAGAGAATAGCGCGCTGATGCATATATTATGAAAACACATCGTGGAAATTACACATTAAAAAAAACTGTTTAATCTGAGAAACATCACATATTGTGTTGTTATTTATTTATACTTTACTTTTTTGTTTGATTTATTATTATTAGCTTGTCATTTGGTAAGTCATTAATTATGTAATATTTATGAATGGACGACGTGATGCTACGTAATTTATTCATAACTTTCCTAACCGTGATATTTTCGCATCGGAGATATTACCGTATTTGGAATGACCAAGCGCGCGCATCAAGATATATTTCGTGAGTTAGTGACAGATGTTTTAAACCGACGAATCTCATTTCTCAGCGATATTTGCCACCTGCACCAGGCCTCGTCCACGATGTCGCTGAACTCGTACGCACGTAACGGTTTTACATTCAACCTGAGTTTGCTTTTGCATTTATCATCTGACTCAGCGTCACTGTCAGTACTTTGTTGCCGAGAACAAGGTTACTGATACAAAAGACCGCGGAAACTTTATCACGCTACGAGTTTGATTATCTCTATTTGCTGTAGACGGCTAATCAAACCGCGACTCAAACCGCGATCCAAAGACATATTTTGACGTGCGAGCAATTTGTATTCCAGATATAATCAGGGCATAAAATAAACTTTAAAGTTTTGAATTATTTATATGTATGTATAAATATATAATTAATATATATATATATATATATATATATATATATATATATATATATATAGATTTTCGTAATTTAAGAATTTTTGTATGTTATTCACGTTATTTCGATGTAACAATGTAGTGTAAATGTAGCAATATTTTTTACAGATCATTAGTAATACAAATCGATTAGCATCTTAATTAATATTATAGCGACTTGCTCTCGTTAAATGATCGATCCGGCAACACGTGCCGTTCGCGAGGCGCACATTGAAAGGTTCTAGCTGCAAGTCGTTGAAACGTGCAATCTATGGCGGTTCGTTCGATTATTTATGGCCACGCACTCCTCGCCGTCACGTAGTCAGTGAACAGCGGAAGGTGAAGGGTTACTTGAGAGAAACGGGGGACACACATGAGGATGTTCGCTTTCTTTACAATCAGCCAGATGTAATTTACAACTGACCGTCACGCTTGCGCGTTTCTCCAATTTCTTCGTAACGCCGATTATTATAATATCGAGACTAAGGTAGATGCACTTTTTTAGGATTAGTCGCAATGGAAACGTTCGAAGTGGGTCGTGCGCATTTGTGAATCTTAGAAAATCGTGAACCTAGTTTCTACCCCAATTTCGAATTAGATTGCCATTTTATTTTAGTCCGTAGCCCATCGCGGCTTCGTAGTCGATTTGCAGAAATGTCTCTTCTTTTCAAATATTCTGATCTCGCGTAATTGAAAGATATTGGTCGCAAAGATAGACGTCGGTCATTCCAGTTTGCGTTTAATTCGCGTAAAATTGCCGGGTTAAACGCGCTCGTCATTTACCGTACATCTGCAACGTCGAACGTGCACGCGTCTAACGGGTGTCCCGGTAGCAGCCCGGTGCGACCGGCGCACCCACCTCCTCCCTACCGCGGTAGGTCATTCGGTTATTTATGGCCCCGTGCTCGCTGCAGAGCAGGGCGTAGAGGAGGGCTTGCTTGCGGCGAAGGAAGAGGGTGGCGTTTTCAGGGAGGTGGCGGACGACTGACTCTTTTACTCGTACATACGAGCCGCGCGAGAAGGCGAACGGAACGGAGAGGGATAGGGAGGAGGAAAGGGAGGGAGGGAGAGAGAGAGAGAGAGAGAGGAGAGAGATGGGGAAAGAAAGTGACAGACTAACGGGCGGAGGGAACCGACCAAGCTTGTACGGCGCGTGTAGCGAAGTCTATAAAGGACTGCTTTATTGATCTCACAGTTCGAGCGCGCTAGGATACCGATATAGTCTCCGAGTAATACTGTAATAGTCGTCGGGTCTTTAGATAAAAAGAGGGAAGGTCTCTTTCAGCGTATTACACGCAAACCGCGTGTGCACGTTATGCAGTCCTGCGCTGCATCAAGATCGCCCTTAACTGTCAAACGCGTAAATTCTGCCGCGGGACTGATTGCCACAAGTTCTCGCTCGCGCCAACGGCAATTTCAAAAGACGGTGTAAATGATATTTAATCTCTTTTTTTTTTTTTCATATTAATATTAATCAACAATATTACGATGCATTTGAGTGTTACGTAATACATTTCATACAGTTATATTCAGTAAATCGCCCACTTTAATTTTTTATCTATACTCTTAGTTACGGGTGATTAATATTTCTCGTAAATGATATTTTAAACAGCTTTGTAGCTCGCTTTCCATTTTTGTAATCAATCGTATAGATATAATTTATCACTCGAAAGGATTAAATCGTCGATGCGACGACAAACTCGTGCGGTCTTCTTTGTCTCTCTCTCTCTCTTCTTCCTCGTCTCGTTCCTTTTATTTCTCAGTAGCGGGGCGCGGTGATAAATGATATTTCCATCTTCGAGCGTGGTGGCTATGGCGAATATTTCGCGTTGCATTTTCGCAACGGTATAGCGCGTGCTGCATTTCAACCGTCGCATCCTGTATGTACTCGCGCCGCGAGCATACACGGGATACGCACTTTGTAACGTCGGTGGGGATTTGCTTTCGGGTCAGCGAACGGGAGTAATCGGAATGTCGGGTAGGTATCCGGCCCTCCCGTAGCCAATAAGGGTCTCGGATTCGCAGCGCCGACCGTGCCGAAGGTAGACACGGGACCTTTGATCGAGCGACCGATAAAACGCCTTGAATAAACCGCCCCGCGAATTCTGTTTCCAGACGAACCGTGTAGCGTCACGTCGATTGCGAGTACGCGAAATTGTTCGCGAGTACGTCGAGATAGCGGAACTGCCACGGGAGAGGACGATGCTCGTCGATGTCGACGTCGCTTTAAAACGATATCGGGAATGGAAGTTTATCTCGTCGAGATTTCAAAATCTTATCGCGAAGTGCTTGTATTCATACATTTATTCAAATTTTGAACGATGTTATCGATATTTTCCCATGGCGTCTGGCCGTTTTTATTCTTTCCAAGTTGTAGAAGAGAGATATTGTATTTCGTAATTTTTTTAATACCAATACTTAATTTTGTTATATAACTTTATATAAATTTGTCGCGGATTTTGTTTGAGCAATTTTCGAGAGAAATTGCGAGAACGTAAATTGAAATGGTATAATTATATCACTTTAATAGAGCGTGCGCGCGCGCACTACGTAGAAAAGAGTTTTTCGGACTTGCAAAGCGTGCAAATATTAGAGGCGAAGTTTAACGGTAGCGCGAGAGCGACGAGAGTTTCGTGCGAAATTATCGGAACGGCAGAGTTGGCGTTCAGGCGACTCGGGACAAGCCAGGGCCGCGGAATTCCAGTAATTTTTGCTTGATTACTCGAGATCCGCCATTAGAGGCGCGCGACGGTGCGGCAAAAGGCGTGCTCGCAGTTAAGGCCGATCTTAACTGCGTCGTGTGACGACGGTGCATGGCCGAGCGTCGCCAAGCCGAGCTGCTGCCTTTGTGCACCTCGCGTCGCAATCTACGCGATCGGATTTTCCAGAAGCTGGCGACGTGATTTCTCAGTCTCAGCCGATTATAAGGGTGTTTGCCACCCAGGGCAAACAACCTTACACGAAAAATCGAGATATAACGAGCGACGAATTGCCGACGAATTCATGGAAGTCGCGTTGCTAACACGGTGACGATAAATCATGGCAGTAGGTGAGATACATTGTTTATTAAGAGTCTCAAAAATATAGAGTAGAGCTTGTCTTTCTAATGGTATCCCTTAGTAACAGATATCTGATATTATATCGCTCTCGTCTTTATTTGGGGAAATTTAATTTATTTGGCTGCTTATATACTTGTGCGAAACAAATTGAATTATGCGCGGTTAAAGCTTCACTTGTCCGTTGAAGTGTCAATAATGCATTTTGTTGCATATTTCTCGAAACATGAGCTATTTGCAGCATGTGCATCAACGTTAAACTGTCGATATCTCCACGCTGATAGTACGGATTTCGATGATATCTTGTGACTGTGAGCTATTCAAAATAGAAATATTCGACCGACGAAACATGATGTATAATCGACATATAGCAACGCTTCATTGCGTATCAAATATTATTATTTTTTTGTTCTCCGTGGATACACGCAAGTTACGATAACCCCTGTACGTTCTCGGTCAATGATTCGATCGATGAGTATTGCAATTGACTTTACCATAATGTTACGTGCTCTTTATGTAAATAGAGAGTCGCGCGATATCTTGAAATATATTTGAAAAAGCAAATTAATTTTATAACTTTCGCACGAATACGTGAAAGTAATATTTATTGCTTAAATTCTCACGAGTGCAGTGATTATTCCTAGAAAAATCGACACTTCATTGAAAAAAAAAAAAAAAAAACACATAGATGCAATGACACAAATTTTTGCACTTAGCGACAAAATTGTTATGGTCATATTTCGTATGTTTACATAAATATATATCATAGACAAGCGGAATAAATTGACGGCGATGCATCGAATCAAATGATTAAAATATCTCGGTGATGTCGTTGTCATTTGCGACACGCAACTTGGTAGCGCGATAATAGAAAGCGATCGTCGCTTGCTCATTTCGTGTCATGGTCAAAGCCTCCGAGGGTCAAAGACACCAGGCTCGTCAGGTTCGTTGAGTACCATGCGTTGAAATATATTTTCCAAAACCGAACGCTCTTGGGTCTTTGAAGAGTCTGTCGGCAGAAAATTGTCATTTCTTTCAATAGTTCAAATTATGCCCCGATTCTGTTTACAATACGACAACGATGATGCACGGTGGGAAAAGCAAAATACGATTCAAATTCTTTCATGTGACGATAAATATGCAATAATTATATATATTTTTTTTAATTTAATGAGAGAGGGGAGGAGGAAGAGGATGCGACAATCTGAAATATAAGAAAAAACTAATTTTTAATTACTATTAATATGTAAAATTTTGATTCTTTAATTATCGAATGTTGTGTAATGAAACAATGCTATTTTAAACGAAGTTCATATCCACATTGAAACTTTCTGAATCATTTAGTACGAACCAGATTCTTTCAAAGAAACGTCACTCTGAATCACCTAGCTACAAATCCTTTCGACTTCACTAGTTTGCGCAGTGGAAACATAGTTCGACAAGAATAAATTAGTATCTCGTGGAGAAGTTGTGAATTTCGTCGCGTCTTAGAAATTCTTTATTCTCGCTATTACCATAACGCTCATCTTCAATGTCACTGGAGCAAATCGATACTTGCGAGCGTAAGAGAAACATGGATTGCACAGAAGAATGCAGGTAGCGTATTATACGTATTATACGTTTTCAGAGCGGAATCGTGATACCGGATATTGAAAAACTTAGTTCACGTAACTTTGGTCTTTAATTGGAATCGTCGTGTTTTCACTTTCATTTTGTATCGACGCTTTCAACGCGACACCGCTTTTATTTCAGAGGTCGTCATTATGTTAGTGTAAATGCTAAGGCGCAAGGTCGATTTCAATCTGATCAAACAATCCGGAACTAAAAGTTATGATGGGAATTACCGGACATTATGTATATAATCAACGAGAGTTCTTTATATAAGATAAATGATTAATTAAATATCAATTAATTAAGATTCACTAATTATATGTCGATAAAATTGATCAATGTCAATTAAAGGTTAATCGTTAAACTATGTAAAAATAACAATAAAAATTGATTTATCGTTTATTCATAGCCCGTAGACTAGAAAAATGTTTTCAATTAAATTTTTTTTATTCGCAGAATTGTGTAAAACGTATCTCGCGCAACCAAATAAATTGAACAGATGACAATTGGTTTGACGTAAAACTACATACATAACGCAAATATACATTGTAAACAAATACTACGTTTTATGTCCGACTGTTATGAAAAGAAAAATAAAACAACTTTTTTTTTTTATAGCTGTGAATTTCATGAGACACACAGACCGATCGAGTTAATGAAAGGTCTTTAATTTATATGAATGTTTCAACGCGTATTAAATGATGGACAAGTTTCTATTCGAACTCATGAATGATTTAATGGAAAGCAAATGAAAATTTTTTAATTTTAATTTAACGTTTTTTTTTTTTTATATAGGCATTGACAGTTTATTTCTAGTAGCACGTCTGTTTATCATTCGACGTCTGTCACTGTCTTATGTTGGATAGCATTTCTTTATCGTAAATATTATTGTGTGTTAATATGCTACGTTATCTCGATGATTTGGAGTCGACAGTTAAGTTTGTATAAACACGCACGCGCACACGTACAAAACTGACGCGGGACCACATCTGTGTGTTCTGTGCGTATACATGTAAAACCGACCATTATTATGAGTAAATAACGACCTGAGCGTGTATGTGTGTGTGTGTGTATATATATATATATATATATATATATATATATATATGTGTGTGTAAAACGTGTGCGAACGATATGTAACTGCTCTCTATCGATCGTATATAACCATATTCATTCATAAGGTACAGCAGCAACAGCAGCAGCAGAAACGAAATGTCTCGTGGGTAATACGAATTCCTGGCATTATTTATCATTGTCCAGTTTTCATATTTTGGCGATAATTTATGTTACTTTACGCGCGCCTTTCCGCGTAAATAGTAATAATTATCGTGTAAGAGTGTATAAATAAATAGATCTATAGACACGAGAACGTCTCCATATTGTTTGTAAAACATTATTGTAGTTTGTTAAACACGCGCAATTTTTTTCTTTATATTACTAAACTCGATCTCAACTTGTCTTCATTCGAAGATATTTATTCGAAAAAATTAAAAATTGATACCAGAGAGAGGGGGGGGAGTGGGGGAGCATGTATTCCTCATATTATGATTAATGCGCTCGGGTGTAGGATTTAATATGACATGACGGGTAAAAAAGAGAATCTAAGCGATTCCAATTTGAAGGTTTTTTTTTCTTTCGACGCATTCTGTTTTGAATTAAATCAACGAAACATTCAAAAACCGAGACGAGTCGTGAAGCTCTCGAGCCAACGCGCCGCATCGGTCGTCGCATTACGAGACAAGTTCTTTGCATTCTTCGTCGCTTCGAGCGTCCCCGGCTCCCAGGCAGCGGGATCTGCACTCGCGCTAATTATCCAAGTCCTCCATTAAAGCTCCGGCAGAACTTACTTCGGCGACGCATCGGGGCTCCCAGGCCGCCTGTCCTTCCGGTGCAACAACCCGGAATGCCTCCCAGCACAGCAGAACTCGTCTTCAAACGACGTCCGCGCGTCTCGAGCGCGTCGCTACGTTACGAGCGCCGCGTCCCCGCGTCCTCCTCCCTCTCCCCCTTGCCTATCCGCTCTCACCCTCTATCCTCCGATATACCAATTCCGCCCAGTGCTTCGCGATGGAACGTGAACTCGCCTCCTCCTCTTCCTCCTCCTCCTCCTCCTCCTCCTCCTCCTCCTCCTCCCCTCCCCCCTCCTCCGCCTGTTTTACCTCCCCGTGCTCGGCCTGTCTCGCGCACAGCGATTCAACGGAGAGAGGACCGGCTAGCGGTGCTACGGCGGAAGAAAGAGCGAGAGGAGCGCGCGCGCGGAGGAGCGCCGGGAGCGAGAGGGAGAACGCGAGAGAAACCGGTGCGAGAAAGCAGATACGGAGCGCGGAACGGAGACGGATTGATACGCGGTGCTCGCGTGCGGCGGAGGAAGATAGATAGATGCGAGAGAGAGAGAGAGAGAGAGCGAGAGAGAGAGAGAGAGAGAGAGAGAGAGAGAGAGAGATAGGGCGAGGGAAACAGCCGGAGGGAACCGTAGAACGTGAACCGATGCGGCTGTCGCGAGAGGACGAGACACGGGGTAGGGAAGAGAGAGGGGTAGGAAAGAGAGGACCCGCTCTCCGAGTGTCAGGAACGAAGCGAGGGACGAAGAAGAAGCGGCTGCGGTATAGAGCGACGGAGAAAGAAGCGGGCGAATCGAGATAACGAGCGCGACGGAGAGAGAGAGAGAGAGAGAGAGAGAGAGAGAGAGAGAGAGGAGAGGGAGAGGGAGAGGGAGAGGGAGAGGGAGAGAGCGCGGGTCGGAAAAGGAGACGGCGATACGCAGAACGAGGGACGTGGGCAGATAGAACCCGAAGAGCGGTAGCGCGTGCTCACACAAACTCAAACCAGCGCCTCGTCGTCATTGCTGCCTCCTCCGCTCTACCGCTATCGCCCCTTCGTTCCCGCTTCTGCCCCGCGTCTTCCCATGCTCCCTCATCCGCCCTTCCACCCTTCGCGCTACGTCACCCTCTGTGGTGTCCGCCTAACCAACCCCACTCGGCCCCTTCGCCGCGCTACCCCCTGCTGCCACTGCTGCCGCTGCCGCCGCCACCGTTCCCCGCCACCGTCCCCCGCCTGTCCACCCACAGGCCCGCGAAACCGCTCGTTGCCGTACCACCGAGCCACCCCACGTACCGACTCCCCCATTACCCGGCCGCCTCCAATCCTCTCCCTTCGCTCGCCAACCCCTTGCCTGTGCCGGCCGACTCCTCTTCGCTTTGCGCGCGACTCCGCTCTCTTGGTCTCTTCTCTCTTTCGACTCTCTGCCGTCCCCGTTGCGGTCCTCGCCCCTTTCCCTCCCCCTCTTCCTATCCTGCCACTACCTCGCGACGCCCGGCGTCACCCCCTTCGGGCAACCAGCACACCCGAAAGCCGTGCGCTGTGGAACACGACAGGCAGCTCCGCGATTATCTTTTGTCCGATCGTATGTCGCGCGTGTATGGGTGCGAGAGAATGCGAAAGGGGAGCGAGGGGAACGGGGAAAGGACGCGCGAGAGGACAGCAATTTAGAAGCAATATAATAGAACAGAATAGGAGAGAATAGAAATCCCGTCCTCGCGATGTTCTCGAAACGTTTTACAAGAGGGAAATAATCAAGGTTCGCAGATTTGTTTAGATTAAACAAATTCGCTAGACAAGAGAAAAGAGAATATATAAGTAAAAAAAAAAAAAATTAATCACCATTATTTTATTCGCAGCATTATTATCTCTGCTCGATTAAAATTGTTTAATCCCAAAAGGGGGACGATGAGAAGAGTATAATTTCATATGAAGATAAATTCTGTATTTTTCAGATTTTCGCAAAAAGGCAGAAAGCCGAGATTCGAGATATAATTAATAAACAATTTGAAAAATCTGATAATCAGTAGTAAATATAATGGATGATAAATGACTCTCGGTGATGTCTTTTTTATAAGCTACACCCTTCTCTCGATCGACGATTACGGGCATCTGTGTTGATGGCTCGGCATGATAGCAGCGTATTTTGTGATGCGTACTTTGAACAGGAGGTTTGGAATTTTACGCGTTTCCGCGGGGTGGGGAGTAGCGGGCGAGATGCGATATCGAGAGCGGTTTCTAGAGAGGAAAGCGTGCGTAGATCTCGCCGATATTCGGAGGAAAAAGGGACTGTGTGCGCGCGGCCGCTTTGTGCCGCGCCGTCCGTCTGTGTGCCGAGAACGCCCTTCGGCTAGGGCGAGGTTCCCGCTTTGTAACGCCAGTGATTTCGATTCGATCGCACTGCTCCTTATATTTTGCGGGAAATTTTATGAAACGTCGGTCGAGCGGCTTGATCGTAAACGAGATACGAAAGTTGTGTACGTACGATCAAAATGTAAAATCATTGTGACTCAACGAACAATTTAACTATTAATAGGGTCGCTTTATTGCGTGAATTATAAAACGTGTTTTGATGAGACGTTTCAATTGTGTTACGTATACGTGTCAGATCGAGTTCATGTGTCATCAAAGGTTGGCTCATTTAGTGAAAGTCCGGCTTATTATAGGCTCTACAGATGTGGTATTTTTAGAAATTTTAGAATTTTAGAATTTGTAAAGAGGAATTGCAAGCGTTTCCTTTTTTTTTTTCAACAAAAATTTTAACTCTACCTTTTTAAGTATCCACTTGATAATTTGCATAATCCGATAGATAATGTCAAGCGTAATTTATATGCTCGCGTGAGTACTACAAAATATTTGTAACCTTTAACCACTGGCACGAAACGAACTAACATAAGTACTCGCTTAGCACTTTTGAAACGCAAAAGCAGTTGCGCATCTCAATTGAGCGTAATTATATGAGTAAATAATTACATACATAGATGAATAAACATGATCTTGATTTAGGAAAATGGGACATATAAAATTGGAAATGGATGTTTTTATATTACTATTTATGTACTATATATATTACTATTTATATTACTTTTATATTATTAATGAGAGGAATGAGAGGGTAAACAAAACGAATAAATATACTTCGGAACATGGCGCTCTTTTCGTATTACGCGAGCCGTTAAATATTAAACCGGATTAAATTGTTGTCGAACGTTCCGCATTTAGAAATTAATTTATGCGAGCGATGTTATAAACATATCGTCGTTCTTTCCCTGCCGATTCTTTCTCGCGGAAATCTTAACTGCGAGATAATATTCACACATATTCCGACGAAGCGACGCAATCCTGTTGTCCGCGTGATCATGATGCCTACCGTCATTACCACCGCAATTACTATACCGACAACGATTACGCGCCATATCTTCCAGTTCTTACTTTCGATTCTTCTTTCTTTTGCAGGTGAAGCCGAGTAACGATTACGGGATCAGCGCATTGGCATCGATCTTGTCGCACCTATGGATATATATCGCCATGGGGCCCGAGATAGAAAATAGGTATGTGTGCTGTGAAATAATTCCGCATCTCATAAATTATTTATGTATGAACGTAAATACGCTTTATCGAGCGTAATTCGAGAAAAATAAAATAACGCGAATTATGAAATACGATTCTTTCGGTGAAATCGAAAACGATATGAATAATATGCGAAATGTGATTATTATCGTGTTATTAGTAAAATATCGTGTAATGTGCCGCTAAAATATGGAAACTACAGAAGTGTAATTCGTTAAGAAAAAAAAAAAAAAAAAAAAACGAGTTTTTAAACGGTGTAGATAAATAATAAATAAAACGACATTACTGTATAAATTTATACATCGTCATATGACGTTACTTTATACGATATTTCTCTGTGTGCGAGCGGAGTTGGAGCGTTGTAAAATCTTCGTGCCGATTTTTTTCGTGCGGTGGCTACGCGGAGTTGCGGAACCAGGGGCTTTTTATTATCCTCGTTCTTCTCTGCGTTTTATCCTGTGCGTAGCGGACCGGATTCCGGAATTTTGTGGATTTTGAAGGTGGGGCTACGGTGGACACGTTATCGGTAGTGGCTTTCGAATCGACGATGTATTCAATCGAATCGTACCTATATATAGTTGCCGTAGCGTTGTTTTATTCCGGTGACGATCTGCAAGCAACGAAAATTGATAGCGTTTCTAGCGTGCTTAATATTTCCGCGCGGCGATATCCGGCTGCTTTATTTATATTAAGTTTCTGCAAACTAAACTGACATAAATCGGGGAAAATTCAAACTGCAAATTGTTTCTGACTACCGATGATGAGAAAATTAAATTATATAAATCCGATCGACATTTTACCATTTATACATGTGTTTAATTTTAATGGCGCAAAATTTGTCGCAACGTTGATTCTCTCCTCCCCTCTCCCTCTCTCTCTCTCTCTCTCTTTCTCTTTCTCTTTCTCTTTCTCTCGTGATTATTCCTGCTAATGGGGATTATGAAAATCCGCGACACACGAACGCTCTAGTTTAAAGGGGGCTAAGTTTATCTCGATCATATTGCGACAATTTCAAATCTTTTGGATTCACAGTCGAGCAATATCCGGTAAAGCTCGCTTGTTATCAATACAACGGTTTTCGGCCCGATAACGTGGATATTGGAGTATCGTTGTAGTGTTTTCTATAAAACGAGTGGCATCCGACGTGACGTAAAATTCACATTGTGATGATATAGTCAAATTCTGTCTGACGCGCGTATCGAAAGCGCGGTTCGTCCGATGACGTTTGCAAATGTTACTAAACAAACATAATGTTATTGTCTACCGCGAGAGATCGCTTAGCTTTACTGGAACAACTTGATGCTTCAAATAAACGCATAAAGAGCATTATATATATTTTGAGGCGGAATATTTTATATCGCACTTGCGTGTATCGTCGTTGCGACGTTTTCGCACAGTTGCATTTGATTTAAGAAATAAAAATTTCCTCATCAGAGGTAAACTTTTATATATTTAACGTTTCATTCGAAGATGGAATTATACAGAATTTATACGCGCTGAAACGGCATCGTGAATGCTTAAATTTTAACTTTCTTCCGATAAGAGCTTCTCGAGAGCATAAAACATTTTTCAAGCTTGCAGTTTGTACCGTAGTCACTTATATAATTCTTGAGCATGGGCTCATCGCGCCTGATTATATTGAGCAAGACACAGTCCGTCGTTCAAATCTCTGGGATTATCGTTTTGATTATGCCACCGGTGATCCCACGACACGTCTTTTAGATTCGCGATCCCTGATAATATTCACGCGGTACGCTCCGGAGACACTTTGTATAAGCTCACGGCGACAGGCGTGTCGAACTTCGTGCGCGGATCGAATAAATCGTCGACGATGACGTCAACGGACAATTCTGTCTCTTACTGCACACGTAGATTACGTGCCCGCTGATTGCGGCTTGCGCATGCACGGCACCTTGCGCGGCGTTGGCGGCTGGGCTATGGGAACTCGTCGTCGTCGGAGTGACTCAACGCCGGCACGTTTCCTCGACGATGATCGAAGCCACCCACGCTTTCTGCTCGCCCGGCGTTTTCTGCCGCTACGCCGTGTGGCGCGTCAAATCGCATATTACAAAACTCGCACTCGACGAGATATGTAGGCCGCCGCCGCCGTTGCGTTGTGTGTCGCCGTATCCGAGCTACGTGCGAACGTTATTCCGCCAGGTGAACAGAGACGCGAATTTTCTCACGTGGGCGGCGATGATCTCGCACATTTTCGTTCTTCAATCTCGATGCCGTTCCAGGATGTCTTGAGGTCCCGTATGGAAATGCGCAAACGGTTACGAAGAATGGCGGTGTATGCCGTTTTCTCATCGCGAGAAACGCAAGGGAAATTTGTGAAAATAACGTAAACTCCGGCTTCACTTTGCTGCAGTGATGCTGCTTCTTTTCGCGGGTGCTTCTTTTCGTGTAAAGAGAAAACAGATACAAGTCGAACTTTTGTCTTTACTCTTTCTCTCTCTCTCTCTCTCTCTCTCTCTCTTATCATATATGCTTAATTCTCTTGCGTTTACACCCTGTAACTCTTTATATTTAAACTTTAGTAAGCACATATTCTGTTTTCTCTGTATATTAAAGCAAATTTGCCGGGGCAGCAGTTTAAACAGGAAAGATAAATTTTGCTTTTATTCTTTGTGTACTTTTTGTACCAATATATCATACTGTATATTGCCACGCATTATGTAAATATTGATACAAGAGATATAAATGCGCCGATATTAGTTGTTCTTTCGCTTATCTCGCTCTTGATTACTCCAAGATCGATAGCTTTGTTCTTTCGGCGATCGCTTGAGACGCATATCGCACAACGCAATGCCGCGTGGCGCGCCATTAATTTAAGGGGTACGATAGAATTCTTGTCGTTACTAGAGTCGTGTCAGCGCACGGGCGAGAGAATAGATATATCCCGATAATAGACGATATAGCGTTTTGCTGCCGCTGGACATGGTTGATTTACAGCCCGCGTTCTGCATCGTTATTTATCCGACATCTATGCAAATTTTATTGTTCTTGCTCTTTGTTCGGTCAGCGCACTCACTCGGAACTTCTCGCGCCGGTGAATAGTTTTTAAAATCCCTGCATCTCGCACGCGTATTACCGGCGTATCCCCCGCCGATGCGACGCGAACGAAATGTATCATCGACGACTCGGATTTGCTTTTGGGAATACCCGCAATGAGCCGCTCCGCTCGTAGTTACGCCGAGCCGATGACTCACGACGATCTCTCGTACGCAAGCGCGAACGAGACGTGTCGCGAGGTGTAGGTATCAGGTATTCAGAGAGAGAAAGAGACATTTCGTTTTATTCTATTAAAATGTAAATCTATTATTTCGCCAGGAGGAAAGGGAATCTGAATTTTACGGACGAGAGAAATTGATCAAGTATACCGATCGCGCGTGACATTTCTTCCAGCGTTTTTCCCTATAACGGAATTCTAAAGAATTAACTTAACGCTGATACAATTTACGCAATGTGGGAGAATAAAATACACGTCTTTCTCTCGTCGTAATTAAATATCTCGTTTCACCGTAATTGAGAAAAATGAAATAGTAAGTTGAGCCGATTAAAAACGGACGTTCTGTCTCAGAGCGGAATCACATTAACTTTCAACTGCGACGGTCGCGAAACCCGTCGAAACACGTGCCAGTTACTGAAACATATAATACAGAAATATTAAACTTTTTCGATATATACGCGCGTTTGTAACGAAACGCTAAAACTCACTTTCGTGCGATTTAATTCAGCGTTAATCGAAAAGTTATTTTTATCGCTCGAACGATCCGTGAACTGATTATTTACGCCGTTGATTATTCCGTGCATTGTAAACTATTGACTAATGACATATCTGTGACAAATATCACAAAGTTCCCCGCGTTTTATTTTCATCCCGCCGTGACGATTTTAATTTTTTACAAAGAAAAATTTTTTGCAGATTTACGCTTTAGAACCTTTTATACATGTATCTCAATGATCGTTTCATCGCGAAACTCTGAATTTATCTGTACCGCGGTATCCCGCAAAGCGTCGCATTTTGTCGCGAAACACAGTGTGCGAGTATAAAGAAAATTTCCACAGCTGGCGGTCATGCGAAATTTATACTTGTGTCCGCCTATGGCCGGACAACGTGTACAGAAATTTCGGCTATAAAGGGTTAATTGGTGACACGCCGTGCACCACAATGCATTTACCACGTGCCACCACGTGGCGATGCATTCTCCGGCGTTAATCCCCCTTCGCACTCCTCCTGCGCATCGGAGGTGGACAAGTACTTCATAATGACAAGGCGAATTGAGTTCCAAGTTTCTCAATCGGGAGTAACTCGCGCATCGACTTCGATAGTTACGCTCTCGTGTTTCAAAACGGTGAAATTGGATATGCCTCGGTAACCGAGAAAGACGTGGCGAATTGAAATAATAATAACAACAATATCGATCTTTTCTCTACAGGGGAAAATTGTTTTTGTCTCTCGATAAAACGTAATGTGCATTAGATGCAGCTTAATTGTATTAATAAAAAGGTATTATTCCGTGAAAAGAAATTATCCGATTTTTAAGTATTTCCATCTTTTTTTTTTTTATTTATTTCAATTTTCTTAATTAATCTTTTCTTAATTAATCTCTGTAATTAATCTTTATTTGAAATTGGCGAAAAATAAAGCGACTATAGTTGGAGGAAGAACGAGAGACGCATTAGAAACTCTCGAAAGTAAATACGTATAATATTATGATTGCTATTAGTTGACGGTTTTATGCAGGTTTTATATTTCTGCGATCGATAATGCTACATAGAAAGCTCGTCGACTTTTCCATGTACCATTCTTGATGCTGAATGAAATTTGTTATAAGTTTGACCTAAACTTTTGCTGTCACTTTTAGACACACGTTTATGACATATACATTTTTAAACCTTTGCGACCATCTGCAGACATAAAGTACTATTGCTACTTTTGTTCTCATATGTCAATATACTTTTTGTAGCTTTTAGATGAAAAAAGCTCTTTATCATTTTAATCTTTAACGTTCTCCTTTACTATTTGTTTTATTGTTGTGAATTATATATTGTGAGAAAGAACTACCTTTGACTTCGAAACATTTTACAAGAAAAATTAAAATTCGAGCAAGATTTAGATTTGTGAATTAAGTTTGAAGACTGTGAGAATCCTCGAATCTTTGAAGACGATAAATAAGATGATAAATCACATCGTATTAACAATATGCTTGTCGAAATGCATATAACAGCAGTTAGTTCCGCTCGATCGCGCGAGTATTGAATCGCTTAATCTCGTTGGAGTACTTCATCGATTTACTCGAAGCACCCGAGTACTCAACCCCGATCACAAACCTTATCTATTCATGCATCCAGCATTAATGTAGTTTATCTATTATGACATTAGTAACTCGAATTCATGAATATCGAGTATCGAATTCGAGTATCGATTTCACTTGCTCGCGCATCGGATTTTATCCGAAAATAATCGATTAATTGAAGCTTTTTGAATCTCGACAAATTTATGTCAGTGATATTTTTGCATCTTTTTATTTCGACAATGATCAAGTATGTGTAGTTTTATTTGAGCATATTGCGGAAACTAACGTTTTCATTTGCATAAACGATAATTATCTCGCAATTTTACAGAACAGTCGAGTGGTCAAACTCGTTTTTCGGATGTACCACTTAATTTTGCCCGCACGAAACTGAAACAAGCAACGGGCTTCATATTTATACGAAATAAATGTAAATCCGTTCTTTCCTTCCATCGTTTCGCCATTTAGCATTCCTTTTTCGGACGCCGTTTCCGCTGAAATGCTTCACGCAACGTTAATCCCATTGATTTTAGAAGATCGTCTTAAACTCACCCGGGATACTTTCTAGCGTAAATGAAAATCTAGGAACGGGATTCGAGATACCGATATAATTTCGATCAGCTTAAAAGGGATTTCGATGCTATCGACACTAGAAACATCATCTCCACGTTCTATTCCGCAATAGCGGAAGCGCGACGATTGGCATAAAGCGATCCATTTTTCGCTGTCTGGCAGCGCAGAGAATTGAACTCGTTGAAATTACAGTCGGTTCCAATCCCAGTTTACGGGCAACGAAATTTCGATTACTCGCGCCGTGCTCGACCGCGCTGATCTCGATTCCGGGTCGAGACTCGCTCGGCGGGGGGACGTGGCCGAACGAGAGAGGCGCGTTCGAGCCGTTCGCCGAGCTCGCGCCGGCGTCTCCGCCGGAAATTATGCCAGAGCTCTCGGTTTCTTCTCTTGCGTTCTTGGTGTAAACGGACAGCGAGATAACGCCGGGCTTAGTCCGCCACCACCGCCGCAACCGCCACCGCCGCCGCCGCCGCCGCCGCCGCCGCCGTCGTCGTCGTCGTCGTTCATGGCAGTACGGCGGAACACGCCCCCAGGAACTGCGTTTCTCGTGGGCGACGGCCTGAAATATCGAGCGCCTTGCCCACGTACACACGCGAAAACGATGGAACCCGGACGACGGTCGAGAAAGAGCGTGGAGCGCGCGGTGTGCGAGACGAGGGGGAAGAGGCAGAAAGAGGGAGAGAGAGAGACAGAGTGGGAGAGAGAACGAGAGGAAGAGCGTGAGACAGATAGGAACGTTAGAGGCGGAGGGGGGAGGATACCGGTGCGCAGATAGAGAGAGAGAGAGAGGGAGGGGGGGGACAAGAGGAGAAAGAACGATCGAGAGGTTTCGAGGGATAATTTTCTGCCCGTGTGGCCGGGACTACGCGCGTAGACGAATTCTGGATTTGACCGTGCCAAGCCGAGCCGAATCAAGCTGAGCCAAGCCAAACCAAGCCAAACCGGGCTGAGCCGAGGAGCGCGTTTATACGTGGGCTTTAAACGACCTGGAAACGACACGTACGCCCGCGTTTCGTCTCACCAGGAGCCTATCGCGTCGCGTTTTTCCATCGCACGCGTGAAGATGTTAACCTTTAGCTTTTAGCATGAGCGCCGCATAAATTTTCATTATCTTTACCGAGAGCCTAATTAAAAATCGTGCGCTACGGGCAAATAGGTGTAATGTTTAGCAAACGCACTTTATTACGGCGTTTAATTTACTTTCTATTAATGACGGCATGTGAAACTGCTTAATTGCAATGGATTGCATTTTATATATCGATAGAATGGCAAAATATATCAGTAAAACGCGTCAATATAGCTCTCCTTATAGCATTTGTGAATGACGATCATTGACGAAATGGAGATCTGAATCTTCTCTCTCTCTCTCTCTCTTCTTTTTTTTCTTTTCTTTTGACAGTTCACAAATACTCATTAAATTTTATTCATTGCGATATGAAATATATACATAACTTTGGCTATATTTAACTGCAAAAGTTGAGTATAATCCTTTTCTTTTTTTATATTTTCTCTTTTTTTTTTTAGCCTTATTTACAAATTATTTTTATAAATTATTTATTTGAACCTGATGAATATTCCGTCTGGGATCCAAATGAATTATGTATTGCTATCGCAACGAAGAAAGTGTAAGTTTTCGTAAGTTTTTAATTAAATGCTACGTATACACCATGATAGATGTAAAAGGATCAATTCTTCACATTAATAGCCGTCGGCATCGTGCACGAAGATTCTAGATCCGCCAGTCTCGAATACGTGGGTTTTATAACTTCCCAACGATGCTGACGTGTACCCGCCGCGATAGTTCCGACACGTTTACTCCGCTACGTTACGTGTCGAATGCGCTCACTCCCAGGAATTAAATACGTCCGTGACGAACGGCGACTTTCGCGCAGGATTCTGTATCAAATACAAAGTACACTTACTGTTCCGCGCAATGAGCGCGACTAATTACGCCGACAATCACTCTGTACGGAAAACTGAGTGATTCGTAGTGTTAATTACATCGATTTATACACAAATTCATGGATCTAAATAGTGCTCGAGGTGCAAATTGTAAAAGAGAAAATAAGTGTACTTATTGAAAAATTGTATTAAAAAAAAAACAGGTGTGTCCTAGACGGAAGAAATATAAATATGCCATTGGGGTAAAATGTTCTGAAACATTAGGGCCAGTATTACCACCATTAATATCGAACGGTAACGTATGCTCTTAGGTTATTAAAATATCAGAGAAAGTATTAACAAATGCATTTTTCTTTTTTTTTTTTTTTTTTTTTTTTTCTTTTCTTTTCGTCCGTCGTGAAGGCATCTAGACCGTAATTCGGCGATGCGTAGAACGTAAAGCCACACGCAGCGATGGGAGAAGGAAGCGAGCGATGGGGGAGAGTGAGAGCAAAGGGGAAAGGGGGAAAAGCGAAGCGAGGAAGCGAGTGAGAGAAAGAAAGAGGACGCGATTCTTTTGAATCTCGGCCAAGTTTTGTGGCCTGCCGGCCGGCTCGTGGAATCCAGTTGCAAGCGATTTCTCGTCCCTGCGTCTTTTAACGTACCGGCGGTACGTGTCAGCGCAAACGTGCGCGCGCGCGCGCGCGTGTGTGTGTGTGTGTGTGTGTATGGTGTCGCGTACGTGTGCGATGGACGCAGATGAAAGTGGCGAGACGTAAGGGAAGAAGAGGAGGTACCGAGAAACCGTTCACGCGTTTATTACACGCTCGTCTCATGCTCGCGAAAACGTTCCATTAGACTGGACGCAGATCGACATACAGGTGACACACCCGGGTACCACGCAGGGCCCGGAATCTCGTTTTCTTTGATCTCTAATTGGTCTAACGAGGAGAAATTTCGTTTGCTCCCTTTTTTATGAGTTCTCGTTTCACGCGTCCCAAGATCTCGGATTATTCAATAAACTGATTATCGAAAAAAATTTTCGCGGCGATCCTATTTTGAAGAACAAACTCTGTTAATCTCTGATAATCGTTCTTATTCTTATATCTTCTGATATTCTTCTCAGCTTCGATAACCTTAATAAATGTTACAAACGTATTTTAGAGACATCCTTTAGACAGACTTTATCCTTTATCTATATCCTTCCGGAAAGGCAAATTAAGGGTTAATTCTTGAGAGCTGATTCCATCGGTTATCAATTAGCTCTAATTATAGTTAACCGAGTTGTTATATTGTTCTCCAGCATTATATTATCATCCAAAAATAAACGAAGGATTAGTTTACAACTGCAACTAAATTTCAAATAAACATTTTTCGTGCGCACAAAGGTCTCTCCGCGTTACGCAGCGTGTGTTTTTGGATATAAGCGTATATCGGAATGCAATGAACGCAGCGTAGAATTTCGTGCCTTCGTTATTTCAAATTGGATAGCATGCAGTGACGCAGTGCAGGCCGACACGGGCGTAGATATGTTATGTGTTATTCTTGCAATGTGCGTTTGCGTTTTCCGACGTATCGACTGCTGCGTTGGATGCCGCGTCGCGATCACGCGCGCTGTATACAGGGTGACACGCCGGAAAATTCTTTGACGAATTTCGAATTAATTTTTGATAAAAAAAAATTCTAGAAAAATTAAAACAGATATTTACGGATAATGAATTATTGAAATGAAATAAAAATCTAAATTAGTTCTCAGTGGAACGGTCGAAGCTTTTAGCAGTTAATTTCGAGTAAACTTTAATAAAAATGCTATGTGACATTTGTCGAGATATTTAACGTTGAAAATGACAAAGTTCCGTTGAGAATTCTCAACGAAGAATTCACTTGAAATATGTCAAAGAATCTGTCATTAAAATACTTTTGGTAGAATACCCTATGTATCGAGCAAGCCCGGCCCGGAAATATTTAACGCTTTGGGTGCCTCGAATATTCGAATAATCAGCGGGAGCGAATGCGAGCACGTTGCGAGAGGTGAATAGCGCGAATATTACGAATAGCGGGAATACAGGAAACACGGTGCCGATTTCAACCGACTTTTTCTACTTTTTTACGCCAACTACGTGAAAAAGCTCTTTCCACGTGTCTTCTCTAGCTACGGTCACCGGTGTATATTTTAACTCGACATATTAGCGATAACAAAAACAGAAATCTTTACGAGTGCTTCAAATTAAATTGACACTTTGCATGATTGAAAACTAGGAAGTCGATCTTCCGAATCGTTGAATATTAACATCAGCATTCCGAAAAATGAGTCGTTGAAATGGTACTCCTGAATGTCACGATTAAAACGATATCCCGTCAACGAGATTTAAGAGAGGCTTATCCTAACCGCGAATTCTCTACCCCTATTCTCTATCCCTGCGAATAAAATTTCCCACTTAAAAACGACTTCTGGCGAACTAAAAGTTATCGCTGTATTTTGTAATTGCCCCTGATTCCCACACGGATGTTCCATAATGATAACGATAATTACAAGTACGACCTTAAAACTTGTTCAATTTTCTCATTAAGTCGGTATTTGCGCAAAAGTTTCTCGAAAAACTTGTGGAAAATATAAAAACAAGCAAATTTTGAGGAAGTACAATATCGTCAAAAATAAAAATGTAAATCATATTTCAATTAATCACTTATTCTTCTTTAATAAAGTTTAGTAAAATATATTTTTTTAGCACTTTGGAAAAGAACTATATCTTTTACTATATCATTCCACTTTATTTTACTCGTCTATTTTTTTCATTCTTTATAATCCTACCTTAAGTGTTTTCTTCACAATTCGGGTCGGCGAGGTCAGGACGGGAGGGAATTTTACGCGGCCGCGAAGTTCCCGCAAACTCCCCGCCGGATCCCGGCAAAGTGGTACTTGATTTTAGTCCGATCGCGACTGCAATTGGAATTTAAATTGGGGTGCGGAGGAAGTGTCAGTCCTCCTCCCTCCCTCCCCTCTCCCCCTCCCTCGTCTCGCCTCACGCGAGCTGTGTACGTACCGTTGCCGCTCGTTACGAACTTCGTTACCACCGAGGTATTTTCAACCCTGAAGATCCCGTTGGCCCCCGGGTGAATCCATTAAAGGCAAAAGCTTCTCCCGTTTACATCTGCCGCCGTTCTCCCGGTTCTCCTCGCGTTACGATTCCTTCGAAGAGAGCAGCTGCTTAGCGAGAACGACCGCGCGCCACACTCGCGACAACCGCGGTCGAATGCAACCGTCGACCCACTGCACCGCCTTGCAACAACGACATCCTTGTCCTTCATACGCTTATCGTTTTTTTTTTTTAATTCGCGATATTGGCGCAACGAAACGTTTGAAGTAATCGTGAAAAAGGCAAAGCGTAGCGCGATCTTGATTTATTTGATCACTTTGGTAATGTTGGCGTTTTGATCAAAAAAATAACACGATCTTTGAGTTTTTATTAAGGAAAACTTTAGCTTTTAACACATTTCTGCTGTAAGTAAGCGCATTAGTTTTGATTGAAATCGCAAAATCTTACTTTACAATCTTAGTAAGGATTTAGATTTGCGATCTTGCTTAAATTATTGTTACGATGCAAAAGAATTATGGAAGAGGCCGATGTACAATGCGGAAATGGGACACGAAAGACAGCATTGTTCGATTTTATTGCAGGTTGATTTAACTACGTAGATAGCTAAGCTGCGAACGAACACATGAATCTTACGATCGCGTCTCGAGGTTCGAGAACTCTCACGCGTTTGTTTTCGCAATGATCTTTTCTTATCGTTCGGAGAAACAACATCGATGACGCATTCCGTTTACGGACACTCGCGTATTTTCTTTGTACGAATCTTCCTTCATGCGAAACCTTCCTTCAGTTGCGAACATTTGCAATAAAATAACACATCCGCAATCTAAATTTGCGGAATAAGTTCATTGATACGAATTCCGTATTTAGCAAATATACACTTGGCTTGATCACGTTATGCGAGATGAAGTAATATTTATATTGAGCGCACACGATGGTGCGGAAATAGGAAGCACACGAAAACCAAAATAAGCCTGCGTTATTACGACAATCCTATCAAATGTCACTCAGTTCTATTTGCTTAATATGATTAAAATTATCCGCGGCGCATTATGTGAGGCTAGAGCGAGTCCATTAGGGTTTTGCATTGCATACGGTTTAATATAACATCGTTATGAAATGACGGATTTAACGTGTACGAGGAAAAGGCATTATCATGATTTCACCTCATCGTAAAGCTATTGCGGGAACTCGAGCCGCGACAATAATCCCCGACGAATCGATCGTCCTCGAGAATCTGTCAAGCGAGTCGGGTTTGCAATAGAAAATCATGCTATTATAACGCAACGCTATGAGATAAATTGAGATAATTCTCCCGGAAAACGCGCCACGAGTAGATTCAATATGTAGATTCAACGTTAGCGCACGCATACCGTGCGTGTGCTACATGTACGCGCGCGCGCGCGCGCACACATACACACACACGCGCGCGCGCGTACGCGCGGCACGTCGGGAAAGTCCGTCTACCGCGTGCCGGGTTCTCGAAGCCACGTGGTATTTATGCCGGTTTCCGTGTGTGGTGCACGTTGATTCCCTCTCCCCACCCCTCTCTTTTGCAGCGAATGCGCATTGCACTTAATCTCGTTGATCCCATGTCTTTATACGGGTTATCTAAAAATCGCCAGTGGATGACAGATACACACATTTATATCCTCAAGAGCTTTCGAGAGTAACATTAAAAAGATTATAAAAGCCATATATATTTATATAAATACTCTAAAATTTCTTCCTAAAATTTATTATCTTTTATAACAAAGTCTAAAAATGGAAATTAGTTTTTTTTTTTGTCTTTTCTTTAAACAAATGAACCGTCGACACAGAATGGTAACGGATTTATTAAGAAACTTTTTTTATTTCTTTATAAATACATGAATTCAGAGATGGTTTCGAATTATTCTTTGAATAATCCTTTGACAAACAAGCTGGAAGCTTAACCGTTCGCCATAAATTTGCCAATAACGAAATATTCATGAGAAATGTTCGCTACTGTTTGAATTAAAGAAACGTCTGGGAAAGAGCGAATGATACTTCGAAATGATATTTGTACGTCATAACGCACCTTTGTCTGTTTATATAAGTGAGAAATCTCGGTTGTGATTCGCTATTGATTCCAACAATTACATGAAAATCGAACTGCGCCTGTGTGCGAGCGAGAGAAACGAGACCGCTCTTTACCTATCGCGAGGTAGCATCTGTGACGAGCATAACTAATCACTTTCATAATTTATCGCCGCACCGTCCGTTTACCTCGTCCGAATATTGCGCATCCGTTCGAAAATGCGCAGCCATTGTAAATACCTACAGAGTGTCTCAGAGTACAATTCTACATGTATCATGATCATGTTTTTCCCGACTTTGGTGATTATTTTTCCTTCTTTTCACAATCTGACGTATATCTCAGACCTTTCAAAGTTGATGTCGATCGAAAAACGAATTTGAAAAAACTCTTGGAGCTTAATATCAGAAATAACATATCAGAATTTTTCATATTTGATGTTAAATATATTCTTTTACAACGGGTGTCAACGCCTTGACACTTCGCCGTTTGTTCTTTCGCACAAACGTGATTGGGGGGCAACAACAATGCGGCAGGACACCCCGTATACGTATCGGTAATACATACGTCAAGTTACGTAACGTACACATACCGTGTATATTATATGCCAATAAATTTCTCTCATGCGCATTCAGTTTCGCAGTATCGAGAGGAAAGGCGGCAGACTGGCGGGGCCACGTCAAATGTGTTTCGTATTAGCGCTTCGGGTGATGATAAAAAAAAAACATGTTTTTCGATAGAATTTCCGATATGCGGACGAGAAGAAAAACGAGGGAAAAACAGGTTGCGCATTCGTAAGAAACCAATGACATCGACAATGATCGGACAAAGTACGATGGCATGAGTGCTTCTGGCGTACTCGCGGAATACGGGATGCCTCCTTGTTTGCAGTTTGTGCATGTCCCGTGTGCGATTTTAATGTCGCGCCTCGCGCGCGTTTACCGCAATGATTTTAGCGCGCAATGAGGGCTGCTGCCCCGTGCAATCATTTCGCGATGGGGCGCGATGTACGTATATGCACGTAGCGGATGCGGTCGGGTCGATACATTCGGGCGAATGCCAGATACCGGGGAGGCGAGTTTTCGATGCGTCGGGACGGGAGATATGTACGAGAAATTTGGAATTCGCCCGATGTAATAATCGAAGAGCCGTGCGTGATATCCCGCACATACGCGGTTTCATTATCCGGATTGGACAGGCTGCGGCGTCGGCGTCGGCGTCGGCGTCGGCGTCGGCGTCGACGTCGACGTCGGCGTTGGTGTCGGCCTCGTGAATTTGCTCGCCGTTATCCAGGTTAATTCCGAGTTTCCGTGACGCGAGTGCGTTTCAGAAGAATTATGCGCATGTACGACACTTGTAATAGATACCGCGAGTGCACACGAGATGTTTCCGTGCGCTCGAGCACGGCGGGCTCTAACTCGCGTCGGTTACGCGAAACTCGTGTTCTAAAAAGCGAACGATCACATTCGTCCTTCGTTTCGAAAAGGGCGGAACTGTCGCGTCTTTATTTTTATTTTTAATTCCGAAGTGCACAGATCCGATCGGATAAAGACACGTTCCAAGAAAAAAAAATCAGAGACAGTCGTCAGCTGAGTTTGAAAAGTAAATTAAAGCGAGTGAAAGTGGAATAGCGATTAAAACTTTGTAACTTCATTTTCAATTTATTCTTTGTACTTTTATTTATTCAGCTTTGAGAATATAAAATTTTTTAAAATTTTATATGCTAATGTAAATTTATATATCTTCCTTTCTTTTTAATGTATGTACGAGAGTATATATTTTCTTTCATTGTTACGGATATAATTTTTTCGATTCTTCAATAATTCAGTGAAAATATTGCGAATAAAATGAAAACGCGATGAATTTAATATGAGTGATACTTTTTTTTACTGAATATTATTGAATACCGAAGTTTGAGAATCACTAACGCTGCCTCGTCTCTCATCAGTTTTGCTTTGTTTTATGCTTTATAATGTAAATGCACGTGTAACAGACTGAAATAAGTAACCATGCTTGGCATATACAGCATCCAGCTATCTTCGTAGAGGCGTGCAAATCGTCGCGACTTGCGATCGAGATCGAGTTTCCGTGACGTGAGAGCATTTCAGAGAAATTACATATCAGAGTGCTCGTTAAAGCGGACGTCACACAGAAAAGCGATTTCTGCGTTACGGGGTTCTTGCAAATCGAGCAAAAAATTAAACACAAGTAGTCTATTAAGGTCTAATCTGCTTGTGCGTAATCGAGAAAAAAGAGATCTTTTTTGTCATCGTTGCGAAAATTCGCGATAAAATTTCAATGGTGCGCAAAACTTTTTTTTCTTCTTGCGAAAAAAAATTGAATATGAAAAAAATTGAATATGTATATATTTAATAATAACGTTAAATCGCCCCGTTAACCGTTCTGTTAATCGATCATTAGGCTTGACTGTCACATTCCCGACACAATTTTGTTATCTCGGTCAGATCACCGGTGACAGGAGGATAATGAACTTACAGCGGTTGTCAAACTATCCGATATACGCGATCGCATTCGCTGGTATCAAAATGTGTGGTGTGCGTGCATCAATGTCTTATGCAAATTAGATCAAGCTCAGTGCAAACTGTGCGCTCAACTAATGGGCCATTATTTCAACGTAATCATTTTGATAAATAATTAGCTCAGACGAAGACTCATTCGGATCATGATGACGTTTCCAACATTGATGTGACTGTCAATTTGAAGATTTAACGATAATCATTTTATGATAAACAGTATGTATTATTAATATTTAATGAAAATATCGATATTTGTTACAAAATATTATAATCGAAGATTTTGAATATATGATTTAAATCTACACAAATTTTATTATCTTCAAATAATTGAGTTAGAGCTGCTAATTTTGAGACATAATTCCCACACACTCGCACTGTTAAAAAGACTATCAGATTTTTTGCAGAGATTTAATTTATTCGAAATCGCTAAATTTGAAGGTACTCTGTTTCGATAGTAAAATGAAGCGCATACATATTATATTTCAGCTTTATCATTCAGAATGAATTCACAATTCGTGGTTGAATCGGGTTTTCCATGACGCCGAACGAATGTCATCGTGGCACGACGGCATTTCTGCAATAATATCATTGTGTGCGTGCATGCGTGCGTATGTTTGCGCATATCTACCGCGTGTCCGCGAGAAGAGGTGGGACATATAGCGGGGGAGAAGGGAGGGGGAAGGAGAGGAGAGCCGCGAGCGGATCAGAAAGAGAGAGGATAGGCAGGTAACGGAATCGAGTTTTACGCCATTCGATTCGTTCGCAGTGCGAGACACGTACGCGTTACAGGCATCATCGTGGGTATGCACGCACGCACGCATGCACGCACGCACGCACGCACGTATGCACACACACACACACATGCACACACGCACGCACGCACGCACGCACGTACGTACGATCTTCGGCTCTTCGTCGCCGCGAGTCCACCGCGTGTGTGCAGGTGCCGCCAGATATGGCCGTAAAACTTTTATTTACTCGTTTACTACTGGCCCTAAAAAGCGCGGTAAATACCGGCCGAAGGAGGATCTGTAATTACGGCGATAAAATCTAAAATGCGGCAGCTCGCGATAAATGAGCGCGGCTTCTTCGGCCGCCTTCGTTTTTCTCGCGCAGGCACTCTTTTGACGATAACATTTAATAATGGAAGTAATGACTCGGCGCGGCAAAATCAATTATGCAAGTATCTCTAGCGGACGCTAGAGTCGAGGATGTCGCAGAGGATCGGGAGTCGACCTCGATCGAAGGGTTAAAATATGCCCGCGCATCGCGATTGATTTTGATTGTCGAAACTCGACCGTCGAATTTTGCGACGCAGATCAATTTCCGTGTACTCGAGAGGTGTCTGTTTACCGTGACGCGAAAATCGGCGCGCTTCTTCATTAAATGCTCTTTGCATACTGATTGAGTAACAAGAAGTTTCACCGTCCGCGAACGCAAGAACTCGTAACGATACGATTGGACGGAAGTGGCGGGATCTCCATCTTTTCCTTTCTTCTTTTTCTTACAAGAAGACAGGGCGACTCGCTCCGACGACTTCTCGTTACGCTTCGCGAACATCTCTCGACACGATGAGTCCTTGTAAATTGTGTGTCCGTCCTATAAGGATCATTCCGCAACAATAAAAATCTTATTTCGCCCGGTAAGTCGTTCGAAACGAATAAATATCTGGAAAATGTCGAACAAACTACATCTTTGTGGATAGACCGATGTTGATGCATTAATAACATTCTTCTCTCCAATTTATATGTCGCATCTATATATCTTAACCATCATATTTATTATATGAAGTAAATATTTTCAAGAGATATGTTTTTATCTGATTCTTTTTTTTAGAAATATTCAATACATATTTTTAGTGAAAGATAACGTGATATTTCAATACGATGTTTCTTACACCACATGATATAGCTCTATAAAAATCCACTGAAATAAATAATGAAATAATAATGTTATACTATGCTACTGAAATAATTCGTCTTTTACATTCTCTTATAATTTTAAACATGAAACTTAGGATTCTTTGTTAATTTGTAAAATTAGATTAATTTCCCAAATTTAATTACAATCAATTATACGTGTTTGTTGCGCGGAATTAAGCCAGTGCCGTGCATATTTTTCTTAAAAGCGTATCGCGCGATGAACTATATGAATGAAAAATATATAATAAATTTTAATTTGCCCGTATTCTTTTCAATCGTTTTAATAAATTTTAAGGTATCTCGCTCTGAAAGTAGCACTTTCGAAACAACGTTCGATATCGCGCAGTGTACAAAAATAGAGATAGTAGTATCGCATTTCGCTCGCATCGGATGTAAGCTCACCATTCTCCTGTTATCAGAATTGAAAGTGGCGTCCGCAGATGAGCGTTGCAGGATACGAGCGGTAAGGCGGCGAGCAGCGGCGCGAAACTTTTATGCGATCGTGTGTTTCGGCGTAAAATATACCCCGAGTGGCGCAGGAGTCTCTCGCATCGGATGCTTTGCTTCCGCGTGGAAAACTCGAAAGCCGACTCCGGCCGCGCCAGAGAACCCGACGTACACAATCTATACAAATTGCCTTGCAACAACGTATCCAGCGAATTTTGCAAATCTTCAATGAGTTCGATGTCGATCACACACACACACGCGCGCGCGCGCGAAAGAAATCGCATAATCGTTTTCATTTCTCACATAAAACAAAGCTTGAACAAAAAGAGATAGCAAATTAAAGCTCGTCAAATAAGATTTTTCTTTTTTGTTTCGTCACATCTCGCTCAATTTACATCTCTCAAACCTAAACTGTACATGGCCGTTTATTTGCAATCCTTCGTAATCGAGAAGCTATTTACACTGATCTTCGTTTTAATGATATTTTTATTCCAAGATTATCGCTCCTATTGTACGTCGATCGAGGTTTCTCAGATCTGCCGGAACACCCTGTATGTCGGAGCTACGTACGTTCTTGCATGCGCGTGAAATCGTGCCATCGTTCCGCTCGCGCGTTAGATGCGCCGCAAAAACTGGCGGTGCATCGCGATTACGAGATGCGCCGCGCACTGCCAGATACCGCCGGGCCTCGATCGCGCCCGTAATCAGCAGCGCCGCACGTAAAGCCCTTGTCAGACCGTGCGATATTCCCAACCTGTTTTCTTGCCGTTACGTTCGCTCATTTTCTTGCCACGAATTTCCTGGCTCTCGTTAGCGGCCTTCTCATCGCTGCTCCGGGGGCTCCGTGATCGAATTTCGACGATTTTAACGCGATAAAACGTCGACGTGGCACGTAAGTGTGTCAAAAAACGAGATAACGAGATAAAAATATAATCTGATCTTCTGTGCGCTTGAGAAAAATTCGAGAATTTATTTTTTTTTTTTTTTGGGTGGGGAGGGAGGGGGGATTAAAGGGACAATTAAAGAAAAGACTCGACTTTGATTCAATTTTTTATTCTTGTCAATATCGTGTAAAGCCTTTTTTAATACATAAAGTATTACCGATAATAAAATTATTTGCGTTTCACGTAATTCATCCGCGGATATTGATGAAAATTGAATTTAATTCTGCGCGTGAATATACTATTAATCATTAATTTTTCTCCGCGGAATTTGATCCGAGATGCAATACGGATAAATGCGATGAACCAATATGTATAAAGGGAGAAATCGATCGTCGTTACAAATCTGCTTGTGCTCGATACTCGATGCAGTTTGCATTATAATTAAATTGCACTTAACCGGCAATAATTTACTCTATCAACAAGCAAATTTTGCTTTACTTATCCCGATAAAAACCGGTCGCAATCATATTATTATAATGTAACTATGTCATAATATGGGTCTATGCAGTATCAACGATATCATAATCATGTATTTATGCCATGATCAACACGTGTTTAAGGGTTATCGTACTTGTATTTTTTTCATAAATTTATTATCAACTATTATCGTTACAATGAATTATGTTTTTCAATGTTTCAAGTAACAAAAAATGAAAAAGGAAAACGTTTCGTAATTTTTAAAGAACTCATAAAATATTTGAGATAAATCATCCTATCTAACCTCAGGATTGATATTATTTTCAATAATATTGATATCGTACGATACTAGAAACTAGTGTTTGTGCTGCGAGATTAACGTACAGATTTTCCGCTATTTATCACGTAAATAAATAAATTTCGATCGTCATGCTCTTAGCGCTTGTGCAACTTCGTCATTTTCGCTGAACGCAAGTGTCGAAATATTTTCGGATCGGGAGTGATCTGTATATATTTCCTGCATTAAATACCGAATGGATGGACGAAACGAACGAATAGATGGACGGACGAACGTACGAACGAACGAACGAACGAACGAACGAACGAACGATTGCATTGGCAACAACGAGCGGGAGCGGAGTGTCTCGCGTTATCGACCCGCCGCGCCGCACCGCGCCGCGCCACACCGCCTGATATTTAGGACGAGGCTGACCGCTCGCTTCGTTCGCCTGCCAAAATGCTTCTTTTTTCCTCCCCGGGCCGAGAACTCCGGCACCGGCGGAATCCGAGGGAGAAGACGGCGACGCGTCGCTCGCCAGCCTGCGCGAAACTGGTTTGCCCAGAGAAATCACGCTGAGTGGCTTCCAGAGAGAGCGTTTCGCGCTTTTAAGACCGGATCCGTCCATTCGTTCTCGCCAAACGAACGAACGAACGAACGAACGAACGAACGAGTGACCAATGTGACGTGGCGCAACGCGACGCGACGCGACACGATGCGACGCGACGCGACGCGCGTCGTCAACGTTTCGGGCTTTCGAGCCCGTGAGGGGTATCGATCGAGCGCGCGCGAACGAGCCCTTCTGACTTATTCAAGGTACCGCACGATCACCACGCCGGGTCTCCGCGTCCATTTTATTTACGATGGCGACGACAACGACGACGACGACGACGACGACGACGACGACG